>NC_134718.1:32978189-33281220 GCF_049634645.1 Pelodiscus sinensis | reverse complement strand
CCTTTTTCAAATACTGTAATGCATTCTCCATCATGAAGGTGTAACTTTCTAATGTAGTTTTTATTACATAACTGAACTCAAAACAAAAGTGTAAAATTTTAGAGCCTACAAATCCCCTCAGTCCTACTTAGACAACTTTGTTTACATTTACAGCAGATACTGCTGCCTGCTTCTTATTTACATTGTCACCTGAAAGTGAGAACTCTTATTTTCATGCCACTTTTGTAGCTGACTTTGCAAGATATCTATGTGCCAGATATGCTAAACATTCCTATGCCCCTGTATGCTTTGGCCACCATTCCAGAGGACATGCTTCCATATTGAGGAGTCCCATTAAAAAAAAAAATGTTAATTAAGTTTTTGATGCAAGTCTTTGGGGAAGAAATGTGTCTCCTGCTCTGTTTTACCAGCATTCTACGGTGTATTTTATGTTCTCTAAGTATCATATGATGATCCAACAGGTGTTCCTTTTGAGAACACTTTCACTGCAGATGAGACAAAATGCAAAGAAGGTACCAATAGGAGTTTTCTAAACATAGCTAGAGCATTCACCCCCAGGTTTAAGAATCTGAAGTGCCTTCCAAAATCTGTATGGAGGGAGTGTGGGGTTTGGGACGGAGGTTGGGTGCAGAAGGGAGCTCAGGGTAGCAGACTGGGATGCAGGAGAGGGTGTGGGGTCTGAGAGGGAGTTTAGACAAAGTAGGGGGTTAGGGTTCTGGGTCTGGGAGGGAGTAGGGATGCAGGGAGTCAATTTTGACCTGGGGAGGGGTGTAGCAGTGGGTGCAGGGTCTGGGAGGGAATTGTGAACTGGAGCTGTGTAGAGGATAGGGCAGTAACCTAGGGCAGAGGGGGATGATGACTAGGGTTGCCAAGTGTCCGGTTTTGAACTAGACAGTCCAGTATTTCAGCTTTCTGTTCGGGAAACAAATTGAGAAAATATACAAGAGAAAATATAAATGTCAAGTATTCTCTAAATAAGATGTAATGTAGATTGTGATGTAATGTTAAGTTTGTTCAGTATTTTTGTTGAAACCATCTGGCAACCCTTGATGACCTAGGTCAAAGAGTTAACAAGTGGGAGGGGCTGGAGTGCAAGGGGCAGAGGCTGAGGCGCCAGAGTCAGACTCTGGCTGGGAGTCACTTACCTTAGGTGGCTCCCAGTCAGCAGTCCAACAGGGGCCCTGAGGCAGGCTCCCTCCTGAAGCAGTCCCAGACACATGGGTTCCCTCCATGTGCTGCTCAGGGCTACACATCCCTGGGGGGTAAGATACTTGGCGCACGATCCCGTGCCCCCAAGCTAATCAGGTCCTGGGACAGGGGAACACGTGAAGTGCCCACCCCTGCATTAAATGCTTTAGATCATTATCAAGCAAAAACCATCATCAGCATGGATGCACATCCTCTGGAATGGTGGTTGAAGCATGAAGGAATATAGGAATCTTTAGTGCATATAGTACATAAAAAACTTGTGATGTATTATGCAAACATTTTCTCACTTTCAGGTAGCATTGTAAACAAGAGGCAGGTAGTATTATCTTCTGCAAATTTAACTAAACTGGTTAGCCTTTGCAACTGGCTGAACAAGAAGTAGGACTGAGTGGTCATGCAGGCTTTAAAGTTTTTCCATTGTTTTAAAAAACTACATTCAAAAATAAAACAATTTTACATCTGTAAGCTCAACTTTCATGACTGAATGTGCACTACAGTATCAGTACAGTATAGAGGAGTTGAAAGATCTTATTTTTTCCACTGAAAATACTTTTAAATCAATAATAAACGTCAGATGAGCAATGCTGTGTTGTAATTCAAATCACTATATTTGCAAATATAAAGAACTTCCAGAATATTGAAATAAATGGCATTCTATGATTAACCGCACAATTAATGATACCATTTAATCACAATATGTTTAATCATGTGATTCATGGCAATTTAAAAAAAAAATAATTTGACAGCCCACATGTAAATGGTCTTGTGTGCTGTGCTTGTTTTAAAGCATTCTGTGTCTTTCAAGCTTATATTAACCTACAACAAAGAATTCAGGGAACAATTAAATGCACAGTTTTGTTTTTTCTTCTATTCTTAGTTTCTCCCCTAGTGAAAGGATGCTTACAAATCCACAAGGCAGCAGAACAATTATCTAATGTATTAGAGGTAACACAGAATATACTTTTATAAACAAGTGTACTATCAAAAACGGCAGGATCTTTTAAATGTGATTCTGAATTCAAGTTGTGACCATTTAAAATTTAATCTTCTGAAAATAAGAGCTAAATCAGTAAACAAACATTTCTAAAACAGTAAATCATTTGCTGTTCATGTTAACACTTTAGCTGTGTCAACTAATTCTGTGTGTGTGGCTTTAGATGTAAAAGGTATTCAGACATGTTTAGGAGGTCCTTCATTCCTTCAAAGCACATCCTTCACCAATCCTTCATAGAATATCATGTTTTTATAGCATCTGGTAGCAGGGATGTTAAGCCAGTGGTCAGGCCCCAGGCTCTATGCGGCGCTGCCACTTTGAAGTAACCCCTCCTCTCCTAATTCCCAGTTACGGTCTCATTTTGATAGAGGTAGCAAAGCGGGGCGGGGGGAAGCAACTAGTCAACTGGACTATCCGATAAGCGTTTGCTTGTCGACTAGTCGTTCACATCCCTACTGACAGAGTATGAGGAAAGAATGCATGCTTGCAAGATGACACTAGCTGCCAGTAGGACTGTTTCAGGAATATTCAAATCCATCAAATACACTAAGCAAAATTTATTATCTTTACTTCAATACTAAAAAACTTAAGTAAAGATATCTTTAGTAGTAGAAGACAGCTTTACTTCAATACTAAAAAACTAAAATTAAGCCCTTTTCTAAAAGACAACTGACATACGTCTATATAGTCAATCTTAGAAGGTAGGAGAATAGGCCAGTGTAGTAGCGTGTGTATGTATGTATGTTTGCATGTGAGAGAAATGTGCCATCCATGACAGTTCTGAATAACAGGTTATGACTGAGGATCATTAACAGTAGTTGATGGTGCACTTTGGCTCAGGGAATACAAATTAATAAACTTGCAGAGGCAATTGTGTAGTGAACAAAATACACCAGTAAAATTAATTCATGAAGCTAGATTGGTTTGGTTGGCTGGATTCCCCTTAAAATGAAAATAAGGTCCTTGAAACCAAGCCAGAATTTTGTTTTAAGAGTGTGTGCAAGTTAATACGAGCAATGCCCTTTAAGCAAGAAAGCACTGAGGGCTAAATAATGTGCAACCTTCAGAAAACCAACAGAACCCAAAGGCCATATGATATGGTCACAATTTATTTAACAACCATTATCACAACCATAAAGAAAGGTAGGCAAAGGTGAATCAAAACCCACAGAAGGAACATTATCTTAACCGATGGAATTAGGTACTTAGCCTGTGTGTTGCAACAGGCCCCCAAGTTCATGTGCTGTTCTCTCATATAAAAATGTTCCTGTTATTGGTATTGAGATGCAGGATGGCCTTTAACAATTTGGTATCTTACTTTTTCACTCTCCTTGTGAAGATAAGGTTCCAGACTGGAGTTTGCTCCATTACATCTATATTGGTTCTGCTGTAGTACACATGTCCAAGCAGCTATTGGAGTTAATGGATATTGGCTCATGACAGCTTTTAAACTCTGACCCAGGCAATTTGATTAGGACTAGCAAAAGTTAACTAGTCTTATTCCAGCACTCCTGCATGTCAGACCTTCCATACAATAAAGTTTGCTACAAAAAGGAAAGGCTTATGGCCTGCTATGGAAACTATAACTATGCAGGGAAAGGTAACTCCATTTCAGAGGATTCTTTGAAAAAACGCCAAAAATATTGAAATTCTCCACAAATGAAAACTGATTATTTGCCTGTACATTGGAAACTCTAGGGTCCCCAAGGTCCAGAGCCATTTGCTTTCTGAGATGGACCCTGACCAGCCCTGGGATGCCAAAGAACTGCAACTCTGGGAGCTGATGTTCCCAGGGCTCCAAGGTTCCCGTCTCTCCAGCCAACCCATTTGGAAGACTGTAGGGCAACTAAGAACTCACAAGCCCTGATTCACAGCAGCCCACAGGCAAGCAGTGGAGTAGCTGAGGAGCTCAGGTAAAGTTCCTAGGCTGTCAGCCAGGTAAGCTGCAGAGATATTGAGTGGGCGGAGTTGCCAGCAACCTTCCATAGTTTTCATCTCATTTTAGTCAAAATTGAACCATCCTCTGCAGGAAGAAAAATTGATCCTGTGAGGAAGCAACTGGGGAGATTCATTCTGATTTGTCAAAGAGCAAAGATAGAGAATTTATTTTTAATCTACTAGTCATTTCATGGGAGTGACATGTACTTCATTAGATGGCATCACTATTAAAAAAATCTGCAAACTTCTGATGTAGTCCACTTTGCAAACAGAGCCATCAGAAATCATTGTGTGTATTGATAGTCACTGCTTACCTCAATGGATTAGTGCCATAACGGATGTCAGGGGGTGCAGGTCATAAATAGAAAACCTTCTATTCAATATTAACAACCATTTAAGGCATTTGCCAGGAAATCCATTTGTTTGGAGAGCTGCTGACAGAGTCAATTAAGGATTGCAGTCAGGAGAGCCATATTTCACATCACATTCTAAATGACTACGAACTGCAGAGTGATACTTTACCAAGGAAGGGCCCACACCTTGTAAGGGAAGAGATATAGCAATGGATTTAGTGCCAAGCCACAGCAAGATGTGGCAAACCTTATTTGAACCAGCAAGAAAAGAGACCTTCTCTAAGTTGAGAGAGTAATTTTTAAAATATTTTTATACAGGCAGGATATTATTGAAGGTAGAGCATTGGCAATATCACCCAGTCACTGAGATACCATGCCACTCACACATGGTCAGGTTAAAATCTAAAAAACCAACATCCTATTAGCAGTGATACTTATCACACTGCACTGGTCCACATCATTGCACCAAAATTCTGAACTGAAATCTCTTTTGGCGATACCGTATGCATCCAACACAAGGCCAGCTGAATCTCTAGACCTGGAGATTTATTGTATACAAGAACTCCGTGCTCACTACTAGCTATCGTTTCATCTGCCTTAAAATAGGAACTGCACACACTGATAAATTAATAGTAAAAGGTCACTTAGCTTCTTGGAAGCTTTTGTAAATATCTCAGTACCAGTATTGGCTCTATTATCATCAACAATTCTTGGACAGTACAAGCTCTATATCAGAGGAATACATTAGATCTCATTTGGTATGGTACACCCAACTAGCCATTTTCCATTACTAAAAATAAGAAATCTTACCAACAAAGAACCTAATACTGTTGATCATGGGAGATCGGAATGCATTTTTTAAAGCATGTTTTTTCCCCATTCCCAAAGGATTTATTGTTAATTTATATCTTACTTTGAGATCTCTGAAGTTCCCTCCTGGACAAAAGAGACTGATTTTTTATTTAAGCTGTGTAGCTATAGCAACAGATGTTATAAAAGAATTCTTTAACAGGTTAAATTACAGAGTTTCACCATCATTTATGAATTATTTGAGTGGTTCTCAACATATGGTTCTCAACATATGAGAGCACTTGACCATGGAGAGCTGCCAAATTGCATGATTTTAACTCTCCTTGTTGCTACCAGTTAAATTGTGAGTAAAGTCTAAAAAAAATTGGTTTCCCAATATTACTTTTTTCCCTACAAGCAACTGCTGTGTGTCACTGCTGGGATTCCCTCAGAACTCTCCCAGCTCTGGGAGAAGATTTCATCCAGTTCTCTGGAATTAAAAACAAAAACAAAACAAAAAAACCCCTCAGTTTACCTCCAGATTTCACCACTCAAGTTCCTTTGTTTGGTATACAGCAGGGGTTTCCAAACTTTTTGACACGGGGACCAGTACATCCATTAAGGAACTTTTGGAGGACCGGTACTATTCATTTGCATATTCATTAAGCAAATGATGATTACGCAAATATGTTTCTGGTTCTCCCAAAGCCGTCAGTGCCAGCTTTAGCAAAACTTTTGATACCGTCACCCACAATATTCTTGCCAGAAAGTTAAGGAAATATGGATTGGATAAGTGGACTGTAAGATGGATAGAAAGCTGGGTAGACCAGGGTTTCCCAAACTTTTTACTTTAGTTGGAACCCATTTTTTTAAGTACTGTTTTTTGCAGCCCAAAAATATAAATGCATATTTAAAAAAGAATGAAAAATGAATAAATTTTCACTGTGTATTATTTATTCACAATAATAATAATAATAATACATAACATAAATCTTAATTACAATTTAACCAGTAGAATTTTAACAGCTGTAAAAATTGTTTGTTTATTTATAATTGAATGAGTTGAATATCATTTGTATGCACTTTATAGCTTTTAAATAACTAAAATGAGAACTAATGGGGAGGGTGATGTTGTTTTGCATCACATAGCAACTTTATGTCAGGAGCAAAAGAAAGTTTTATCCTC
The DNA here is from genome assembly GCF_049634645.1 of Pelodiscus sinensis. Classification (NCBI taxonomy): domain Eukaryota; kingdom Metazoa; phylum Chordata; order Testudines; family Trionychidae; genus Pelodiscus; species Pelodiscus sinensis. Next base: position 33,274,751 of record NC_134718.1, on the reverse strand, counting down.
AAATCTGGTTCAACATTCAATCTACGGTATTTATGTATTTATTTTTGAAGAAAACCAAAGATGAGAAACTAGTTTCACACTTATGTCGTGACGAAAAGCATTAAGAATTTGACTGCTTTCTCAGATAAATGTGAATATTCATTTCTACAGCTCAACCAAAAGTAAATCAAGTAGAGTTTATCAAAGTTCTCTTTTAAGGCAGAGTCACAGGAAAGTTCAATTAATGAATCCACTTCTGATGCACTCAATTGTAGTATTTCTTCATTTTCGGTGTGAACAGTAAACGGGTTCTTAATCCACATTTTACTGGTGTCAATTGGAGGAAAATATTCATTTAAACTTGATGTTAGCCCCATGAGGTGTTCTTGGATTGCTGCAGAAATCGCATCTGAGATATTTGTTTCAGCATATTTTTCTTGTAATTCAGTTACAGTACAAAAAGACTTAAAGTTTCTCTTGTTAACTCGCTCTGCCCATAAACGACATTTTTTAATTGTTGCCTCAACTTTTTCATGAACTTTGAAAATATTAATTTTAGTGCCTTGTAAATTCAAACAAATTATTTAAGACAAAATATGTCACATAAGTAAGCCACCGTTGTTAACCAATCAAATTCACGAAACCTGTCTTTAAATGTAAATATAACATCTTTTGCCAATGGAGGGTGTCGCTCCAAGAACAATAAAACTTCATCCTTCATTTCAAAGAGTCGTTTCAAAATGTTTCCTTTCGATGGCCATCGAACCTCACAGTGTAGTAAGGGATGCTCATGTTCTCTTCCTAATTCATTGCACAAAGCAGTAAAGATTCTGGAATTCAAAGGACGAGATTTTTATATAACTTATAAACTTCACACATTCTTGAAGAGTGGAACTCAAAATTGATGGCATAGTTTTCACAGCTAACGCCTCTCTGTGAATACTGTGCACCCATACACAGTCAGGCGCTACAGTTCAAATCCACAGCACAAACCTAGTGCGAGACCCTGCCATTGCTCGAGCCCCATCACTGCTCAGTCCAACACACTTTTTCCAGTCAATATCGCTTTGAATAATAAAATCATTGATTAGCTTAAACATTTCGGCAGCCATTGTTCTTGTTGGAAGTGGTTTACAAAATAAGAGATCTTCTTGAATGGAGCTTTCATAATCATATTTAACAAAACACATCAAATTGGCAGCGTCAGCTATATCAGTGCTTTCATCCACTTGTAGTGCAAAAAACTGGCTATTCTGTATTCGATGAATGAGCATTTCTTCAATATTTTTCTCCATTTCTTTAATTCTACGTTTCACTGTATTGTTGGATAAAGACCGAGAACCCAACTGATTTCCCTTTTTCCTCCTTAAATACGGAATGTAATAATATTCAATGCAGGAAGTATTAACCTTTCACCAACAGTATGCAGGTAACCTGCCTCGGCTATTAGTTTTGAAACTTCATATGAAGCCAATACAAAGTTTTCATTTGAAGAGCCCATAGAAAGTGCACTTTTCATGCTTTTTTTTTTTTTTTAAAGCAAAAGCTAATTCATTTCTCTTATTTATGAAAAAATCTATGGGCTTACTTGTGTTTTCTGGATGTTTGCATTCCAAATAGCGTTTCAGTTTTGATAGTTTCATGCACTCGTTGGATAGTTCTGTGAGACTGATTAGGCATAATGGCTAGTGATAATCACTACCAACACTTATAAAACCAAATTTCGAATACTCATCAGAATAACTGCAGGTCCGAGGAGTTTTTATTTTCTTATTCTCACTTGCACTAGGCCGTACACTTGTACAAGGCTGCACGTCATTCAAACATTTTTAGTTGCATTTCCAGTCACATTCTTCAGCCATTTATCCATATTGAAGATGAAAATGAGAGGGTATGTTATTGAAAGTAAATGAAGAAAGTTTAAGCAGTTAACCTAAGAGGATGTGCACATGGTCCCACTGTGCAGAAACAAGCTGAGGCTGCTGTATCATGTGACAGGAAAACCAATGACACAGGCTTGGCTGCATGAAAATACACGTGCTTCCGGGGAGACGAAGCCCTTTCCCTCTGCCCTTGCCAGGTGGCTTGCACTCCCCAGCACTGTACTGCCCCTACAGAGAGCCCGCCCCCTGGAGGAGCCACTGAATTCCCAAAAGAAGTAGTGCGCCACTCACCCACGGAGACCACCACCATCCAGCAACCCTGGCTGCATCCTCTGTCCAGACCAGCCCAGGGCTTGGGGACGTGGTGTTGCATAGGCAGTCCGGGAGCCCAGAACTCCTGGCCGCATCCTCCGTCCAGCCCGGGCCAGGGCTTGGGGACGTGGTGCCGCATGGGCATGCTTGGAGGCCGGAACACCCCGGCAGCCACGCTGAGGCCTGGTATGTTTTTGCCACAGCCCGATAGCGGGCCACGGCCTATAGTTTGGGAACCGTTGGTATACAGCAAAACTACACTGATTTCATCAAACTGAAGCATAGAGGGTTGGTATAGCCAGGCTTCAGCTACAATTAGACTACTCTGAACTCAAATGGCATGGACAGTTGCCTATTGCAATCTCAAATTGGGTAGAAACTTCAATAGCAGGTAAGGGTCTAACTTCTTGAGGTGATTAATAAATCCCAGTAAGTATCAGCTTTCTCTTTGGGGCCTATATTCCTCCATAAATCTGGTTTGTGGACCATAATATGCACATTTTTGGTTTGGAAAAATCCTGATTTACTTTATGCTTGGTTCTATCTTGTCCCTTTCCCGACCTTTTCAGGGGATTTAACCCTGGGAAACATGACAGGAATCGCTTCATGTGAGCAAACAGCTACCCACAGAACAGGAGTGGGCAATAATTTTTGATGGGGAGGCCACTCCAAGAATTTGATAAGTAGTCAAGTGCTGCATTCTTCCATTATATTAAGGGAGAAGGTGTGGGGGTCTGGAATGGAGTAGGGTGCATAAAGGAGGCTGGAGTAAGGGACTGGGGTGTGGAATCTGGGAGGGAGTTTGGGTGAAGCAGGGGATTGTGACCAGGGCAACAGAGTGAGGTGAGGAGGGGGTGCAGAGTCTGGGAGAGGAGTGACCTGGGGTAGGGGTGCAGGGGTTTGCATTATGACAGGCAATAGGGATTGGGGTTCAGGGTCTGGGAGGGGTATGGGTGCAAGAGAGGATTCTGGTCCTGGAAGGGGTGTAGGAGGAGAGAGTGCAGGGTCTGGGAGGGGATTGTGATCTGGGGCAGGAGTGCAGGGATTTGGGTTGTGCCAGGGGCAGCAGATTGGTATGCAAGGTCTGAGAGGGGGTTGTGACCTGAGGAGGGATGTAGGCGGGGGTGCAGTGTCTGGGAAGGTTTGGGGGGGCTGGAGCAGGGGGTGCAGAAGGTTTGGGTTACATGGAGTAGGGATACAGAGGAGAGGTAGAGGGTTGGGGGAGGGAGACTCTGGGATGCAAGAGACAGGCTCTGGCTAGTACAATGTCTAGACTACAGAACTTTCCGGGATACCTCTGGTATCCTGGAAAAACTCCGCTGTGTCCAGGGAACGTGTCTGCTCTTCCGACATTTTTTGCAGGAGAGCAGACATGCTTTTTTGGAAGCCCTGTCTTCCTCATGCCATGAGGAAGAAAGGCTCTTTCGAAAGAGGAGGTTTTTCTGAAATCTGTCCCAGTGTAGATGGGCCAAATTTCGGAAAAGCCTCTTCAGACAAAACTATTGGAAAAAGGTACGCAATTTGCAGAGCACTATTTGCATACCTTTTTCCAATAAAAAGCAGCAGTATAGACATAGTCTGAGAGATCTTATTTGGCTCCTTGCCTTCCAGCCCCCTGTATGTGCTCAGGGAAGCTGCAGGAGCCATGTTTACTGCTCTGAACTGAATGCTGTAAGCCCAGGGGACTAGGGAGGAGGGGCACTTTACATGCTGCCTGTCCTTCAAGCAGGCAGGTGCTATTGGCCAGAAGCCAGCCAATGGCAACTAATGGAAGGAGTGGCAGCATGAAAAGCCTTTGCGCCATCCCCTGGGCTCTCAGCATTCAGAGACACACACATGGCCCCGCAGCCAGTTTTCATGAATGCTGAGCAGGGGCGGGGCAGGCAGGAAGCCAGCTGAGGCTCTCACAAGCCAGATCCAGCAGCTTGGCAGGCCAGATCCAGCTCCCAGATCAAATTTTGCCCAGCCCTGCCATAGAACATCAGCCAAGTGTGAGAGTTACTGAAATGACATAGTCCTACTGCTGTTTCTTGGGTATTCACTAGCTCTATATTGCTGTGACTTGAATGAGAAGCTGTTCTTGTAGAGTTCTGTTTCTGTGATTGTTTCATATCATTGATAGGATCTCCTGTTCCCTGGTGACCAAAATCTTCCTGAATAGGAGAATATGAAACAAGATTAAGAGAATGTATAGTTTTATTCTATGGTCTATGGGAAGACTTCCTTTTCCCCTTGGGTATCAACATCTTACTGTGCAATTTGGGGCTGAACTTTATTTGTCCTGCCTCTGTTTGTGCTTCCATCTGATACTTACCTCTGCATCTCTCAGAGGTTTGACCTTGGGTGAGGAGTATTATCCACTGCTTGCAGAAGAAGTCTCATCAGGGCAGGGGGAAGAGGAGATATCTATGAAAGTATTTACCCAATCATTTTTGTCTTTGCAAAAAAGCCCTGTTCTAGTTCTGTCTTTCTAGAGAGAGGTGGGCAATAAGACAGAGGCAATTCACCATGGTTAGCCCCTGGCAAGCTGCTGTCACTGCATTTTGCTGGTGACTCCACATGGTAACGCCCCGTGGCTCTGGATCACTGTTCCCAGTCAATGGGAGCTGTGGGAAGTGGTGCAGACCGAACACCATGGGCTCATTATTGCCCACCACTGTTCTAGATAGCTACAGTATTCTAGAGCTTATCAACTCTATTGCTAGGGCATTCAAAGAACATCACTAAATCAATATGAAACTATCCTAGCCCTCACTTGCTGAAAGGGACAAGCATATGCATCACTGAGCTTCACACTGCACTGCTCTGAGATCCATGGTGTCCAATAGACTAGCTACTAGCCACATGTGGCTATTTGGCCAGTTGAGTGTGGCTAGTTCGCTATAGCAGTTGCCACTCTACTGGCCACTGCTTCAGAACTGGTTGGACGCCACAGAGCTAGATCATCTGAGAGAGACAAATCACAGAGAGCACCCCAGAACTGGCAACATTATGGTATGTAACGTATAGGACCAGTGGTGGGCAACCTGCAGCCCATTGAGGTTCCATCTGCAGCCCATGCACCCTCTGTCAGCCTCCCGGCCTCACCCACCTCTCATGCACTGGGGCACTTGAGTCCCACACTTCCCACTTCTCCCCTTTCCTCCCAGCACTTTTGGAGCACCATGAATTCGCTGATTCTCTCTGACCCTCTCACTCCCAGAGTCTGAATGCCCTTCATTAGTTGTTTGCAGATGTTCAACCTCTGGAAGGGAGGGGGAGGAGCAGGGATGGAGCACAAATTAGTAGAAACATGGCACTTCAAAATTGCTGGAAAGGGGAGGAAGAGGAGGGCTCCAGTGCCCCCAGTGTGAGAGAGAGGCATGGGGGAAGTAGGCAAAGAGGGGGGTGCACAGGCAGCAGGTGAAGCCTTAGTGCAACACAAGCTGCAAGTTGCCTACCACTGTTCAGGCATCTGACAGACAAAGAATGGCCATTCGTGTGGCCCATTCACTAGTCTTAGCTGCCCTTCGCTGGTTAGGACTGTTTACTGAAAGCTCTTTGTAATTAGATACAGATTACAGTAATGTCGAAAACAAGGTAACAATGTTCACAGCTAGGACTCCCCAAGACAAGTTCAAAGAAACCCTGTTAGACCGCATCAGCCTCAACTTTGAAATACTACCTTGTACGCTCATTGGTGCGATGAATGGGAGGGGTACTATCCAGTATTCCCTCTAAGCTGGGGGCAGCACAGCTTCACAGGTGATTAATCAGCCCTGCCCAGTCAGTCAGCTCCATGCACTGAGCCCTGAGCCTCTGTCTGGGTAGGGCCGATTAATCATCTGTGAAGCTGAGCTGTTGCCCAGCTCAGAGGGAACACTGGTACTAACTGAATGGCTGGGATGTCCAGAAAAAGATAACTACATTGCCTTTAAAGGCTTAACCCACAGACAGTGGGTCCAAGAGAGTCTCCAGGTATGGTAGGAAAGCAGGAAGTGTCGGCAGGAAGCCACGCAAGCCAATGAAAACAGAATGTGGGTTCTTGAAAGGTTCTTGAAAGAGGGATATAAATTAGACACTTAGAACTTGCAAATGAAGCTGGGGTTTAAATTTCCTGCACTTCATTTGCATAATGGAGGCCGTGTTTTTTGTGAAACAGGACTTTTTGAAAGAAAAACGGCCGTTCAGACAGGGATCGATTGAAAATAAAACCCTTTTTCGAAAGATCCTGTACTCATTTTTTTTGAGGACAGGATTTTTTGAAAAAGGGTTTATTTTCAATAGATCCCTATCTAAAAACGGCTATTTTTCTTTCAAAAAGCCCCATTTAAAAAAAAAACAGCTGCCATTACGCAAATGAAGCATAGGAAATTTAAATCCCAGCTTTATTTGCAATTTCTAAGTGTCTAATTTACATCCCTTTTTCGAGAAAAGGGATGTAATCTAGACAGCCTGTGTGACCAGAGCAGCGCTGGAAGACATGGACTGACCTAGAAACAAGGCTGGAAATATAGGACTAAACCTTGGAACAACATATATATGAATAGAACAGGGAATGTTTAGTCAGATACGATCAGGTTATTTTCAGGTTGGTTGAATTTCTCTGTGCTAAACCCATGTGATTCCCCCCTTCTCTCTCTCTCTCTCTCACACACACACTCACACACTGTAACTTTTAAACTGAATCCCAAGAAAGCAATTATCAGTATTTGTAATCTTTCTTTTTTAATTGTTCTGTAACATCTAACAAAGCTCCATGCACTCAAAGCATGTTTTACAAAGTATTTTTTCTTTGTTTTGTCAATAAAAAAAAATCATCGTTTAAGACCATGATATGATTCCTGTATCCTAGAAAGCAGGAGGTTCTATGTGCATGTACCTAAAACTGCAAGGTTAGCTATTAAGAAATTACAGGGGAGTTTTAAGCTCTCCCTACTGGGAGGGTTAAAGAGCTTGGGGTACCCTACAGGAAGAAATTCTCAAGTGCATCTTCCAGGGTTTTCAAAAGGGCTTTTGCATTTGGGTGGTGGCAGCATACCACACATCATCAGGAAATCTGTGATTTTGGGGAGTTTTTAAACAGAAGCCTTTAGTAGCAGAGTATTTTAAAATCTTTTCTGGATTCCTATCTTTTGCACTGTAAGTGCCAGAAAGAGGAACAGCCTTGACAATTGCATTAACAAGAAAAAAAAAAAAAAGATCAAGATTAAAGTTGAACTCGTTCACTGCTATCTAAAAAAGCCTGTTGGTCTTAGTATTGTCTGCCAATAGATGCTCTCAAATGATGCAATGTTATGGGTAAAACTAAATAAAATGGGATTTTGAGGATAAGCAACCAGCTATTGTTAGCCACCTTCTATGAAGGAAAATTCACATCAATTTTATCACCTCCAGCCAGGTACTTTAAAAAGGAAATTATCAGCTAATCCATTCAGAAGCCTCCAACAAATGGATTTACTTCAAATAATTTATGCTTAAATTGGTAGCCAGAGTACCAGATGGTCATGGTAAATCAGTAAGAAAGAAATTTCAATACAGCAGTTTGCACCTTATTTTTGGAAGTGCTGTGTTCACACACAGATTTACATTGGTGCACCTGTTTGTGGTCATAATTCAAGGTTGCCAAATTCTTATAAAGCAGCAGGCACTTCTATAGCCCAAGTCACCCACTTAACTGTTCTAATGACCAGTGTGGGATGGAAAGTAATTTATAAAATCATCATGCTTGAGCCAGTGAATTCACAGGCACTGTCAATCACTTTGGCAGGCGTACACAAGATGAGAATGTGAACATACAAACCTGCATTATTCCTGAACAAAAGAAATGGGTTGCTTTAATCAACTCCCTCTAACTCCCGTCAAAATACACTTGTGAACTTTTCATTTCACTAATTTTCTTCTACTGATCTGGCAGAGTTCCAGTTTCATAGGATCACAGGTTAAATCATCCCAGCATAAAATAAAAGCTGTTTTCCTTAACTTAACAAAAGTGCGTCAACTTAAAATAGAAAGAGAAGCAGAAAAATAATCTCCCCTTAAGTAGTATTTTGTGGTTTAAAAAACTGCATGCATACACCCAGTCAGACAGAGAAGTCTGTAATTACAATTATCGAGGTACTTAGCTAAAATTCAAACCACTAGCTACTGCCTCTACAAAAAAAACAGGGATCCTTTGTAAAGGTTTAGGAGGCTTACTATTGTCATCACATTTAGGAAGAGCCAGCGATCTATTCTTGACTTTACATATTCTAAAAGGTAAGATTTTTTTATACCATGTTATTAAAAAAATAATTTAAATGAAGGTCTGGATTGATCATCCTGTCAGAATCAAGTCCTTCAGCCTCAAAACAGATGGACAGCTGTTACTGAATGCTCCTCCACAGATGTGCCTGACGAGTCTTAAAAAAAAGACTAACAGAAAAGTGCCAAATGATGTTATTTGCAATTGTGATTCACTATGGTAGGTATCCATTAAAGTTCAGATCAATACTGAAAACTCATTTCACATACATCAGTGAATCTGAGCTATCCTTGAAACACTGATTAATCTTCTTTTGCTTAAAAAATTTCACTTGCCCCAAAACAGGAATGATATACAGGGCATTCCCATTATAAGTTGCCATTCTGCACTAAAGTCATTGAAGCTTGGAGGAACTGATGTGCTATAAGTCCTTCCATTCGCAGCTCTTAAGTAGCACAAAAACCCACCAATTTGTGCAAATGGAAGTTAGCTGTGGGGAAAAAAAATTCCCCACTTTAAGGTGCTTTAAGTCCACGTTTTTTGGAACATATCTTGGATCTATAGCAAGGACGGCCTGTAACCCAATTTAAAGGTTATCTACATTTATCTCCAAATCTTACTCTACATTCTTTATGCAAGTCCATTTTGCTCAAAATATTTCATAAGTTAACCAGTAGGGCTCTGTGTTTGTCACAAAAGTCATGGACAGGACCAGGTTAACTCTATGGGCCTGGGGCTCTTAGACTTTGGGATGCCCTCTAGGCTCTGGGATGGGACCCAAAATGAAGAGTTCACAGATCAGGAAGGGGCTGCAAGTTGAGGCAGGAGAGTGAGTGTTGGGTCTGGGGAATTTAGGGTGTAGGAGAGGACTCCAGGCTGGGGCCAACAGGTTTGGAATGTAGAAGAGGCCTCAGGACAGGCAGTTGGGGTGGGGGTGCAGAGTCTGGGAGGGACTTAGGGTGCAGAAGGGGGCTCAGAGCCACGGCAGGGTGTTGGGATGTGAGGTGTGGGATGAAGCTAGGGTGCAGAGCACTTACCTGAGGCAGTTCCCTTTTGGTAAAGCCTGCTGGTGAGGGCAAAGCAGGGATGGAGATCCTCTGAGTGCTCATGCTGATGTGGCTGCATCCCAGCAGGGGGATGGCAGTGTGTGCTGCTGCCTCCTCCCTGCTGCTCTGTCCAGGCCCCAATTTGAAAAAAGATCTGCCCTTTTGGCAGCCCAAAGAACTTTTTGTAGCTCCCTCCCCTCCTTTGCCTTGAGCTGCAGTCCCTAAAGCCCTTTCCTTAATCCAGCCCTGGTCATGGATTCCGTGGCTTCCTGTGAGCTACATGATTTATGCATTGCTCAGGGTGGCTTACTCCAGGACTGCTCAAGCAGCTAACAATGGGGGCAGCTGCTCAGGTGGCCCTAGGGACAGCCACACCTGCCTCTGCTATGGCAGCACCAGGCAGCTGGCTTCAGGAACCACCTGAGCAGTGATTCCTGAGGCAGCAGGAGCCACCACAGCTTGGCAACTTCAGGCAGTGGTCCTGGGGCTCCCCTCCCTGACAACTGGTGCCACAGGCCTCCTCCCCAAGATTCAGAGGCATTTATGATACAACTCAGGGATCATGACTGTGTGTTGCTTGCCCATGACCGGTCCATGACTTTTTACTAAAAATGCCCGTAATTAAATCATAGCCTTATCAGATAATACGATCCATTTCACAGCCAAGGTATACTTGACACCGCTACAACATGAAGCGGAAGAACACATAAAGCAGTACAATGTCTGCTTTCAGAGGGATCCGCAAAGATATAGTGCTTATGAATAGTCCTGTAAAACCGTAGAGCGTAACGAAGTATAGGATCATGAGCTTTCATGGGTAAAATCCATCTGATGAAGTGGGTTTTACCCACAAAAGCTCATGATCCTATAGCTTGGTTAGTGGCTAAGGTGCCATGGGACTACTTGTTGTATACTATATAGTTATGCAATGTGGATTTTTTTTCCCCCAGAGATATTTTGTTTTTAAAATACAACCACAGTCTCACAAAAACTAACCTCTAATTTTTAGGAAAGGCTTAAATCCTGCAATATAACCAAAATTCAGCACTTCAGAATATGCAGAAATATTTCAAGTAGCATGAGACTAGAAAATTCTGCAAATGAATTCCAGAAAAAAACAAAAAAACCCAAAATGTAAATCCTTTTGAGTTTGACCTTTAAAACTTACATTGGATTCAATGTTTTATTGACTACTGCAATTGTTAAATGAGGTGGAACAATCAAAAAAGAGAAAATTCCACTAGAGCTTTTTCCACCTTTACTTACCATAGAAACAAACCCTTCTGCACAGCACTCAGATGTCTGAAGAGAAGAAAATATAATTTTTTTTGCTAGGACAAATTAAGAGGCTACAATTCACTTCAGAAGTGCATCCTCTTAAAGACATTCATTGTTACTCTAACATCTAGTATACAAAGCAGGGAGGTATACAGGATCTTGCACAAAAGGGTGGGATTTTTGTGTGCAAAATGGCCCCGTCTATACGGCCTTTTTTTTGGCGCAAAAACCTCTTCTGCAAAAAGGATCGGAAGAGACTATGCAAATGACAGCGCAAGAAATGCTAATGAGCGCTTCATTTGCATTGCCTCTGCCGATAATTCCTGCAGCATAGACATAGCCTCAGAGACTGCGTATGGGCTTTGGAGGAGCTAAGGGAGGCCAAGAGGTACGTAGATGAGGCTTTCCGGGATGCTGTAGAACTGTCCCACTTCCGGTCAGGCAGCCCCTGCACTGTTAAGGAGAATGAAAGACTCAGGGAAGGAAAACATTCAGCTAGAGCTGAGGGAAATCATCCCATAGTGGGACCCTTTTTCCAGTATCCTCTCACACTGAGGATACATCTCTGGGGGAGGGAACTCCAGTTGTTAGGAAAAGGCAGGTGTTAGGAATGTGGGATGTGATCATTAGAAACCTATATAGCTGGGTTTGTGATGACCAGGAGAACCGTATGGAGACTTGCCTGCCTGGTGCACAGGTTGAGGATCTCTCGAGACATCTAGATTGACTTATGTGTACCGCTAGGGAAGAATCGGTGATCTTGGTACATGTTGATACAAAAGAAATAGGCAAGGGTAGGAGAGAGGTTCTGGAGGCCAAATTTAGGCTGCTAGGAAAGAGATTGAAATCCAGGACCTCTATAGTAGCATTCTCTGAAATGCTTCCAGTTCCACATGCAGGGCCAGCTAGGCAGGCAGAGCTTCAGAGTCTCAACGCGTGGATGAGATGATGATGTAGAGAAGAGGAGTTTAGCTTTATTAGGAATGAGGGAAACTTTTGGGATGGGGGAGCCTATACAGGAAGGATGGGCTTCACCTCCTAAACCAAAATGGAACCAGACTGCTGGCACTTAACATTAAAAACTGCTCTACAGCCGTTTAAAACTAAGGGCTAGGGGGAAAGCCGACAGGTGTGGAGGAGCACATGGATTGGACAGAGGCATCTATTAGGGGAGGTTCTATTAATAGAGATGCTCTATGTTCTAGTCAGGAGGAGAGGATGGAAGTATGGGTCAGATCAGATGAGACACAACCAAATGAAAAAGAGTTTAACACATCAGGAAATGGCAGACAGATAGTGACAAATTATTAAAGTGCTTATACACAAGTGCTAGAAGTCTAAATAGTAAGATGGGTGAACTAGAGTGCCTCATATTAAAGGAGGATATTGATATAATAGGCATCACAGGAACTTGGTGGAATGAGGACAATCAATGGGACACAACCATACGAGGGTACAAAGTACATCGGAAGTACAGAACAGGTCATGCTGGTGGGGAAGTGGCACTATGTGTGAAAGAAAATGTAGAATCAAATGAAATAAAAATCTTAAATGAGTCAAAATGTTTCACAGAATAAGAAATAGGACTGTGTAGCACTTTAAAGACTAACAAGATGGTTTAATAGGTGATGAGCTTTCGTGGGCCAGACCCACTTCCTCAGATCAAATAGTGGAAGGAAGTTGTCACAACCATATATACCAAAGGATACAATTTAAAAAAATGAACACATATGAAAAGGACAAATCAAATTTCAGAACAGAAGGGGGATGGAGGGAGGGGGGAAGAGAGGGAGGTAAATGTCTGAGAGAGCTAATGATATTAGAGGTACATTAGCTCAGACATTTACCTCCCTCCCCCCCCCCCATCCCCCTTCTGTTCTGAAATTTGATTTGTCCTTTTCATATGTGTTCATTTTTAAAAATTGTATCCTTTGGTATATATGGTTGTGACAACTTCCTTCCACTATTTGATCTGAGGAAGTGGGTCTGGCCCACGAAAGCTCATCACCTATTAAACCATCTTGTTAGTCTTTAAAGTGCTACACAGTCCTGTTTTTTGTTTCAGCTGCACCAAACTAACAAGGCTACATTTCTACCACTACTCCATAGAATAGTAATTCCATGCTCCAATAATAGCAAGATAGCAGTAGGGATATATTATTGACCACCTGATCAGGACAGTGATAGTGATTATGTAATAGTAAGAGATTAGAGAGGCTATCAAATTAAAAAACTGGGAGTTGAATACTGCGTACAGATGTGGTCACCTCATCTCCAAAAAGATATACTGGCATTGGAAAAGGTTCAGAAAAGGGCAACAAAAATGATTAGGGATTTGGAACGGGTCCCATATGAAGAGAGATTAAAAAGACTTGGACCTTTCATCTTAGAAGAGAGGAGACTAAGGGAGGATATGATAGAGGTCTATAAAATCATAACTAGTATGGAAAAAGTGAATAAGGAAAAGTTATTTACTTATTCTCATAATATAAGAACTAGGGGTCACCAAATGAAATTAATAGGCAGCAGGTTTAAAACAAACAAAAGGAAGTTTTTCTTCACTCAGAACAGTCAACTTGTGGAACTCCTTGCCACAGGATACAGTAGAGTCTAGAACTTTAATAGGATTCAAAAAAGAGCTAGACAGATTCATGGAGGTTAGGTCCATCAACGGCTAGTAGCCAGGATGGATAGGAATGGTATCCCTAGTCTTGGTTTCTCTGGAGGTGGGTGAGGAGAGGGATCATGTGAGGATTACCTGTTGTGATCCCTCCCTCTGGGGCATCTGGTATTAGCTGGGGCCCTTGTTGCTGCTGCTGCTGGTCCATTGAGGCACTGTGGTGCCATGACCTGCGTTGGGAATAGGACTTGTGCCGGGACCCAGATCTGAAGCCCCTGGATGACCATACCAACTCTACCTCTGAGTCAGTCAAGTACTCAGAGTTCAACTACGGTGGTGCAGTGGCAGTTGCAACCAGCGGTCTCCCCGCTGGGAGCAGAGGGGACATGGTTGGTGCCAGCGTCAGTGCACCTCATGGGGAGTGACCAGCGGCCATAGAACTTGATGTTGCCATTGGTACCACCTTAGGACCCTGTACCCGTGCCGGTGCATGGGCAGGGGTGGAGGCTGCAGCCAGTGCCACCCCTAAGGGAAGTGCCATGCCCGAGGACAGTACTGCGCCTGTATTGGGATTGAAGCTGCAGGAACCAGGGTGGAGCGGTGATGTCCTGTCACTTCTGGGCCCAGGATTCTAGGGGGAAGGGCCAATGGTCAGTGCCATTCCAGCTCGCACTCCTTAGCTGAACCCAATATGGAGGTTGTGGAAGAGGACAGCTTGATCAAGTCTCTAGCTGCCTTGAAAGTCTCCAGAGTGGAGGGCTCCAGGAAGTCCCCCACCGGGCTGCAGTCGGTGTGGGCTAGAGCAGTGTTATGTGCCCTGCACGTGCCTCAAGGGAGACCTGCCCCTGCTAGGTCTTTTCTTCTGGGACACTGGGGACTGAGACCAGTGCCAAGGCTTATGTGGCACTGGGGAGGTGCACAAGTGGCTGAGTGCCCCCCACATGCAGGCCAGTGTGCTTTGGGTTGCCGGAACCGGGTCAGATGCTGGTGCTGGGTGCAAAGCCGCCTCCATAAGTATAAACTTCAAGTGAGATTCGCTTTCCTGCTTGGTGTGCAGCTTGAAGGCCTTGCAGTTTTTACGGGCCTCAGACAAATGGGCCTCACCAAGGCACTTAAGGCAGGCTGAGTGCCTTAAGTGTCTCCATAGGGCATAGGCTTCTGGCACTTCTCTCTAGGCTTGAAGCCTTGGGGCCCAGGCATGCCTTGCCGAACGCTCCAGGGACGCGAAGCGAGCCCTGCCCTTGATCACTTAGCCCAACATAAAACACTTAAAACACTTAATTACATAAACTAGATGAAAGCAATGAAATGTGAAAACTTCCACAAAGAACTAGACCGCTAGGTAAAAAACTTCTAAGAAGCACTTGCAGAGCGAGAGCAAAGACATGTTCCAACAACTGCCACAAGCGGTAAGAAGGAACCAAGAGAGTAGGGTTGCCAGATGGTTTCAACAAAAATACCAGACACACTTGACATTACATCACAATCTACATTACATCTTATTTAGAAAATAGCGGACACTGATATTTTCTCATTTATATTTTCTGAATTTGTTTCCCGAACAGAGAGCTCAAATACTGGACTGTCTGGTTCTAAACTGGACACGTGGCAACCCTACGAGAGAGTGGAGGGCCAGCAGGGGTATATATTAGCCGACATAGGGGGACCACTACAGGGGGCTCCCCTGCTGGTCCAATGGATACTGCTAAGGGAAAAACTTCTGACAACACGTGCACATCTACACAGAATGGACATGAGCAATCACTCGAAGAAGAAAAGGATGTTCTACAACCAAAGAGGCTGCTTTCAACTCTCAGAAGCAGACACCAGATCACAAGTATACTGGAGTTTATCAAGCGTTTCCATTCCCACTGCCATAGTAATTTCTTGTATATGCTCTAGCAATAGAACATTTTCCCTTACAGGAGTCCATGTCAGTCAAGCTGCCTACTGATAATGCAATGAAGGATTTTTACCCCATATTAAGTTTTCATATTCCACAGGGACAAGGCACAAAGTATTAATAACCTTAATTTGCTAAATTAGATTTACTATAGGACAGAAATCTATATGATTTACTTACTTCCCCAAATTCCTAATTATGTGTTACTGCCTTTCTGCTTTTAGTCATTGATACAACACATCCTAATGTGTTTTATGAATTAGAGATATATACAGCGAGGTATTCCTGAGCTGATGTACAGGTTTTGTCACCACTCATTTTCATTAACTGTCCTCACGTGTCACTCAATAGTCCACTGCTCTTTACTACCACTGAGGGGACAACCACTATAATCTCTAAGAAGCCTTAAAACCTGGGAAAAATAGAGCGCAGTGCTGCAAACTTCACTAGTTTCTTGGCTGATGGGCAAAAGAGAAAATAAGTCTAATCACTGGCTCAAATGAAAGTATCCCAGTGTTTTTAATCACTTAAATACATTTGGCTCAGACACAGTAAGAAAATGTAGGTACTTAAATGCCTGGGTAAACACTATTAAAGTAGTTTAAATTAATAATTACCAAGGAAGCTTTATCTTTAAGATCACCACTGCATGCTATACATCAACATTTTCCCTCATACTAAAGCAAATTTTTTAACTGCTTGTGTACCCAAGAAATTAATTCAATAGGTATTACTAAACAATTCTCCATGTGGACACTTCAACATGGGGAGTTATTCCAGAATAGCCATTGTGCTTAAAATTCACACCCTATCTTAATATAAAATAATTTTCAAGTGTAGATAAGTAATACTTTAGTAAGTGTTCATATGGAGTGCAGTTATTGTGTTTTCATAGTACTTCATCCAAAAATGTCAATGCGGGTTAATACTAGATTAAATTTCTAGAAGAGGGACTTCAATGCAAGATTGGGGTAAATGAAAACAGACTAGAAAAAATTCAAGTTAAAAAGTGAACACAAATAATTTACATCCATCAATAAGATGGAGACATAAAAAGGCTGTTCCTCACCCAGCCAGCCTCCTAATCTTGCGTGATTCATCTGGGATGTCACATATTTAACCCTGATTTGCCATGAAAATTAATGTGAATACTCTTGTCAAACCAGAATGAGAACCATGCACTCATTTGAAATTATGTGCAGACCTAGACTAGTGCTAAAAATGCCCTACTTAACAGAGGAAGCAGCTTTCTAAAGACAACAGAGAAGGAACAGTCACTCTAAAAACAAGATTGGGGAAAAAACATCAGTCCTTGCAAGATTCTCCTCCACCTCAAACTGTCGCCAAAGATAACAGATAACAGCCCAAACTGCATCTGAATTTGTAAATGAGGATAAAGCAGATCAAAGTTGTATGACAGAAAATATGGAAAGAGTAATCTTCAGGATGGAGTCTGCCTTCTCTCCACCTCCATTATTTATGCACAATAGTCTGTTGCAGAGTTGCATACAAAAGGCACAGCAGATGTCATTTATTTAGCAACACTGAGAACTGTGGGAAAGATCAGTTAAATGGATATGAAGAAAAGATGGTCAAATTTTGGCCATGCCAACTTTTTACTCTTTCAAAAAAATCTTGCATTTCAAACTCCAAATGAAACATCCCTTTCATTTAGTGAAGATATGGGCAATGAAAAGAAGAGAGATAGGGGAAAGAACCCAAAATACTGACAATACGTATTTGTTTTGCATTCTCCCTCATGGAAAAGTTAACTTAACTGACTGCATGTTCTAAACCTAACTTTGGACTGGACAGATATTTTCGTTTGTCAAAACTGTAGGTCCTCTTTGGCCTTAGAATTTATCCAAACAGCCAGGCGTTGCTACAGAACAAAGTGGAATACATATGGAAGATCCAGACTTTATTATTGGTCTCAAAAGGCGAAGTGAGTCCACATAGAAGCACCTCACAGCACAACTTGACTATCAGGTTGGCTGCTAATGCTCGTTAGATCGATAAGGTTACTAAAAGAATGTTTAAGAGTGACTAAAAAAAAGTTATCTGCACAGCCCAGCCTTCATTTTAGACAGTTCTGGCAGACCAGTGGCATTGTGACTTGTAACCTTAAAAAGAAAAATCACGTTTTTCATTTTGTGATGTCTGTCAGCAACTGTGCATTCTCATACATAAAGCTTTGTGACCTGCACCCCACAAATGGATTTAAACGAGTAATCTGAGAATTGAACATTTCATAGATCATTACTGTTTAAGTTTTATGCAGTTCTTCTCCTTCAGCTTCAAATGCAACACTCCTTTGGAGAGAGTGGTAAACCACTATCCTCTTACTCATCCCATCTAACGGCAACAAGGGGAAAGCCCTAATGGATTGACCAAATCCTTTTCCTATTAAAATAACTTAGTGTCAAAAGCCATGAAAACTAGGAAAGCATGATGGGTCACCCACAGGGACGGGGAGGAGGAGCAAAGGGGGCAACAGTCCCAGGGCCAATGATTCATAAGGACCCAGGGCTCCCAGCCACCACCACTATCTGAGCAGCTGGCGCAAATGGCTAGTGAGGAAACATGGCCTGGTCCAGCCTTACCCCTTCTGTCCGAGGCTCCGCCATTCCAGGAGCACGAAGCTACCCCCGCGAGTAGATGGCCCTCTGTTTTTACAGTCACTAGTACTAGTATCTAGTACATCTCAGAGGGGTGGCTGTGTTAGTCTGTAACTTTAAAAATAAGTAGCCCTGTGGCACCTTAGAGACTCAGAAAAAGATACATCATCTTGAGCTTTCGCAGGCAAAACCAACATGTTATGTGCTTAATATAAACATTTTCTGTATGCGTTTACTTTTCATATCCCTGGCCTTTCTCTCCCCACTTCTTCCTTCCCAAATGCAGGTTTCAACTACTATCAGAATTCTAGGGCAACTAGTCAGTGACACCAGACCCTACTTAAACATGTATTAAATTCACAGGGCATGTTGCAGCTACAGGATTTCCTTCTCGTCCGCCCACTTCACCTCCTCTGAGTCCTCACACTAGCCTAAAGAATTTTAGGGCCTAGGGGTCAAGAAGCTATTTTAGCGAGGATTTCTGCATTCAATATAGTTTAACAGAGGCGTGCATGAAGACAGCTATGTTATTCTGCAGGGGCTAAGGATGGAAAACATTCCAAATGGGAAAGAACATTTCATTTAAACCTGGAAGAGGTTCTCTCCCTCCCTCGGCAGTTTACTATTTATATATGCTATCCACAAGAGGCTGCACATGCTGTACCAACAGTCTTCTCCTGCATATCTCAAGGACCAACTACCCACTCCATTTTCAAGTGTTCTGTTGGCACCTGGCTCAGCCTCTTAATCCTAACACTGATTATCACTCTGCTGCTTTCAACGTCATTTCAGCCCCAGTGCCCAAGACCTCATGCTAGGCTGGTTAGTTGTCTATCCCCCCTCCTTCTCCCCCTCTCTCTCTAAAACACACTAAGACAGGAGAAGAGTATTCAACATTATACAATTCAAATTCTGACCAGTCTCAGAGGAAGAGTGTAGTGTCTGCTATTTATTAGCCATTTTGAGTCCTTGAAAGTATAAATGCAAATAAGTCATGAAGAACACCATCAGTAGAGATGCACGTTTTCAGTAATCCCAAAAGAATGAAAAGCCCATGCAGACAAAAAAAACTTCACTCTGCATTAATATATATCCAGCTCATTTCATGAACATTAAGCCATAAGAGAGGAAACTTTTCCGTTACTTTGGAAAGAGGAGCAGCAGGGAGAAAGCATAAAATGGCAGCGTGTTGTGGCAGGATTCCCTGCTGAGTGAGCAATGGACCTTGCCACTGCCAAAAGTGGGAGGGCATATGTCCCCGTTTCTCCCCGTGGCTAGTTGGGGAGGGGGAAGGGGAGGAGGTGTTTTCCTACAGGCCTGTGGGCTGTAGTATCCCTAGCAACAGGGACTTACTTGTGAGCTAGGCCACTGCGCCGTATTACCCCTAGTAAAAGAAGAGGCGGCGCTGGGACTGGGACTGGGACTGGGACTGGGACTGGGACTGGGACTGGGACTGGGACTGGGACTGGGACTGGGACTTGCCTTCCCCAGTTGGGCCCTCTCCTGCCGCTCATGAACACAAGGGTTTCTTAAGTTCTCTTGTTCAGCTGCTTGAACACCAAAAGCTCAGTAGTGGATAGACAAGATTAGGTGTGTTTACTTATGAAGTTTAAATGAACTAAAGGAAAATTTTATTGGACTAAATGAAGTCTGCCAAGATCTCCTTTCCCTTGCCCTACACAATTTATTTAAAAATGCTGTAAACTATTTTGCTACTGCTTGCAGCTTGCACTTAACATGATTAGCTTTTATTTTAAGACATTAGAGTTATTTTAACTCCCAACCACTGAAAAAGAAATAAAGAAATCAGTGCCGTTTGTGTTTGAAGAACCACTATATTGCAGATGCAGGTCACTAACTTCTCCATCTCCAGTTCTGTCCATTTTCTTCTTTTATATTTGAACATAAAATGACTAGATGACTCCCACATCCCAAACCAAAGTGGAACAATGTGCTCAGAACTGAAGTGACAATGTTGTCTTTCGGAAGTCATCCATTTATCCAAAAAGACTTTAAGGTTGTTAAAGACCTAAAATACAGACTATAATTTTCAACAGTGGATGGTGAGAGGATAAAAAGGGGATTCTATAGGATGAATTTCACATTATCAACTATCAGTCATTTAATATGGCCCCTAGATGCTGCTTGTTTATCAAGTATTGTGCCAAGTATTTTATATAACACATTAAGAGTAAGTCTCTTCTACAATTAGACAACTGTGGCTGGCCAAGTTCCAACTGATCCAGGCTAACACTAAGGGGGCTATACAATTGCAATGTAGATGCTGGGGCTTGGGCTGCAACCTGAGCTCTGAGACCCTCTCACCTCCCAAGGTGGGAGAAAGAGGATTCCCAACTGTAAAATGAGAGTATCTGAAGCAGAGTGTTTAAGTGACTCATCCAGGAAGTTTGTAGCAGCGTGAAGAATTTAACCCAGATTCAAATCCCAGTCCAATGTCTAAAGTACAAAACGGTATTTCTTCCCAACATCCAACCTACGTTATCACTAAAAAAAGACACACACATACTTCAATCATTGCTTCCTCCTGAGCTATTTATTGACTATTATAATAGCTCTGGGTACCATAGCCAACTCTATTATTCAAACAATATTACTTGTAATAAGCTTCCTGGACATTACAGTGTGTACACAGTAATTTTTAATTCTAGTGTTTTTTTACTATCATCTAGTAGCTGTGCTTGTTACAGACCTATAAATAAATAAGCAATAGGGAATCCCAGTAATGCTTAGGGCTGCATGGTTTTATCTTGCAAGATACATCAAAACTAAACAAAAAACACATGAAGAGTACGTTTGAAGGGATTTCCCTTTTCAGCTGGGATTTCTACTACTGTCTCTCAAGGCTCAGATATCACCGACTCACGGCTCAGATATCACTGACATAGCCTGTCTTAAATTATTTCATTTTGTTAACTATGTGCCAGTACGTATACACAGCAGAGGCTTCCTCTGTCCCCTCTGATACAGGGTGCTTCACACACAAATGAGGCATTGGCAAGGAAGACTAGGGAAAGTGAAGGAAAAAGATGGAAACGCTTCCTTTTTTCTCCATGCATCTGTTGAGTAAATACATGCCAAAGAAATGTTAAAGGCTCAGGTAACAGGTTGCAAATGTCAGTAATAATTATATTCCCATAATACAAATATAGCTACACAGTCTACATGAAAGGTGAACTAAAAACGTAATATACTAATTGAAAAGAATCTTCATATCCCTCGATTGGAGGTTCAAATTTCTCTTCTGAACCCTGCCTTTTTCCTACATAGCACCAGTGTTCAAAGGTACAATTGTAAGACTGTTCACAATGTAATTTGCAGTACTTTGACAATGCTGTCTATTGCAGCTCAAGAGCACCAAATAGCACTCTCTTCTAGGCTTTGCCTTCTTCACAGGAAATAAAATTATCTTCTTTGGTGTAGTTCGATTCCACATTATACAAAACACTGAACCCAAATCTGAGCAAGGGCACAGAACTGATTTTAAGAAGTCCTTTACACTCTGTACCTTACTTATAGCGTGTGTAATATCTATATAGCTTTGATCTTTGTCTGTTAGGCAAAAACAGATTGAGACATACCTGGTTTCTGAGTCACTTACTTTGCTGAAAAAGCTCACAATTTTCTATGGAATGTAGGGAAATTTGACCTCCCTTCACTTTGATATGAAACAGTGCAGTCAAAGGAAAACCGAAGATTCAACACTTCACTTTCCTCCTAAAGTTACATTTTAAACAAGTCTAGGTTTTGCCATCATAGTACAATCACTTTTACCCCCTTTCCTGAATTGCAATTGGCAATTGCTAATACATTCTCTACATCAACTGACTATATACAATATCCAGCTTACACGTCCTTAGAGCTTTCTTCTTTGATATTTGGACTACCATGAATCTTTATGGATACAAGTTTCACTTGGACCTGTCAGTAAAAAGTGTTACATATGATAGAAAGAAGATTATGTAATTTTTATGATAACCAAGACTCACTGATATAGAAGAACATCCCAACAGTGAGTTGAAGGAACATCTCCCGGCTGTCTTAAGGCACTCTAGATAGATAAATATGAACAGGAACAAACAGAATTCAAGTGAAGGATATGACACTCCCCTTTCTCAAACCTATGCATTAGTCCTTCTGGGTGTTTTTTTTTTTTTAATTGCAATTAAGCCTAAATTTGGTGCAACTTTTATTGTGTGTATGCCTGAAAGCTACTTCAGATGACAAGTCTGCCATGTGGAAAACGTATAACCGTTTGCTTGTCCCTTACTCTTCCAGGTTGCAGAGAGGGGAAGAACTATGGCTTTTGGCATTCAAACAATGATTTTCATTATTCTGATGGAACTATGTTTTTATGGCCTTGATGGCAGAAGAGGGGTTCAAGTGAATAGACGCAGGGTAAAGAAAGATCTAAAATGACCAGTGAGGGAGGTAGAAATTCCTTCACCATCCTTGAACAGAGATCTTGAATCCATGCAGCTAAATTGCCTTTAAGAAAATAAGTGCAATAGAATGCTAGCTTCCAGCTACACAAGAACTTTCTAAACGATAAAATATCAGCACTTGGCTTTCAAATTACCTAGAACATAGAATTATCACTTCACTCATGGACAACATTAAACTTGTACCCGTATTTCATTAGATAAAACTCCTTAGTGATCTTTCTGAGTATCCGAACCTCTCTAGAATACAGGAATTAATTAGCAATTTGCTAACTAAAATGTATTGGCATGGTGAAACTGATCAGCATCGGCCATCATCTTATAAAGAACCCAGTACATTAAGGCTTTCATACAACTACACATTTTTTTCAAGGTTATGTCTAGTCTGCATTTATATACCCACAGCTGGCCTGTGCTAGCTGACTTGGGATAAAGGGCTTGCACTAAGGAGCTGGGAAATTGCAGTGTTGATGTTTGGACTCTGGCTGGAGCCTGGGCACTGGAACTGTGCGAGGTGGGCGAGACCCAGAGCTCAGACTGCAGCCCGGGCTTGAATATCTATACCACGATTCAACGGTCCCTTTGCTTGAGCCCTGTGAGCAGGAGTCAGCTGGTACAGGTGTCTAACTGCAGTGTAGACATACCCCTATACTACAAGAAACAATTGCTAACAAATTGCACTTAGCCCCTCTAACTAGCTCTATTTTCTTTGCTTCCCTATTCCCACAGTCTTCCACACAATTAACTCCAGCTATTCAGGATGAAATTTGAGAGTTGACCGACCAAGCACATTGCTCAGTGTTATTCAGCCCTAGAAACTGAGTTTAACAAGACAAACAACAGAGCCCACTGGAAAACAGGGATGCTAACTATCAGGTATTAGTGTAAGAATGTAACCACTTAAAATATTAGCTGTTACATGGTTACACATGGGGAAAGCGGGAGCTGGCTTAGAAGCCAGCTTCCCGTAAGCACCAGCTCTCCCCTGCCCCCCTGCTGCCTCTGTATCAGAGACAGCAAGCGTGTGTGTGGGAATGCAAGTAGTCAATAGGATTCACCAATAAGCCCAGGCTTATTGGTTAATCGTGTAGTCGATTACACATTGACATCCCTACTGGAAAATGCTATGCTTCATTATTGTTTACTGTCATTCCATTGGAAGATAAAGACCTTCAACAGTTCTGAATATTTGCAGCAAGAGAAGTACTGTTATGACAACTGCATATTAAACTTCAGTTAGCACCCACAAGCTAATCATAGGACACCACATCCCTGTGTACGGTGAATGAGGTATTTTACATCAGCTGCAAAAGCATCAATCTTTCGTGACCATTCAAATGCCATTTTGTTCTTTGGGAAGTGATGGCAAGGATTTGAAAATGCTAACTCCTTGAGGCTTGTGCATAATTTAGCAAGTTACTTACACCTTGTAGTTTTACTCTGCAGCAGTGTCCTAATGTACTGGCTGTCAGTTACCATGAAACATCTGCAGAGGCACACATAGTTAAGTGTCCCACCTCCACTCAGAGACATATGAAGGGTTTAGGCAGCTTTTATATGTTTGATTTTAGCATTAACTGATTAGTGGGAATAATCTGCGAGACAGAGAATGTCTGCTCCTTATTCATCAGTTTAATTGAGAGCTGCTTGTCATGGATTGAGCAGAGGTGCAAAAGAATATTCCAAAAAGAAGAAATTGTATCATTAAAGAAAATAAACTCATCCACAAAACTGAACACAGCACTTTTACTTTCAACACCATAATAAATCAATCCATGTGTTCAGTTATTTTATGTTGTCATGTTTGATCTTGCTGGCTCTCTTATTGTTTCTGATTCCCCACATAAAACTTCAAAATATGCATGTTTTTCCAGACAAGTCCAGTGCAGAATGTAGAGGACAAAGAAGGGAGGGGCACAAGTTTTAGACCTTTCCCTGGCCTTCTCATCTTACAGTCATAAGCCATGTGCATGCTCTCCTGGCTTGGAATTCCATACTGGGATAATACACCATTCATGCCACTGGAGCATGACTGATACGGATAGAGTCCAAATGCCTCACACTACAGCTTTAATAGAAACTTGAGCTTTCTTTTGGTAAAGAGGGCATGTTAACAGGAAAGAACTGCCAAAAGTCACAAGTTTCAACTTGTGCCTTTGGAAACTCTTCAATACTCAGGCTTCTCAAGGAAGGGGTTAAGATAGCTAACTACATAAGCTTCCCTCCTACAGAACAAATGCTATTAAAAGAACTCTGACTATGCACATTTTGTCCAATATAGCATCCAGTAAAATGGCAAGTAACATTTGTCCACAAGTTCACAAAACATTTAAACTTTTCTGACAATCGCTTTACAATTTGTGATAGTTGCAACACCAGCTGGCAGACAACAAGGCAACATACTCTTACGCTGGTCACCCCAAAAGCTGGAAATTCTTTCACCTGCCCTGATTTGTACACCTAACAGTCACTTTCAAGGATTTTGAGAAGAATAGCAAAATGAGATTCATTTTCACCACAGCACATATTTGCCTTTACTCATCCATCCCAGTAAGGACGGAGATTTTTACTGATGGGTTTTATTTTATTTTATTTCTTTCAGTACAGTTATTTTCAATGGCCCCTTTAAGGAAATCAGTAATTCACAGAGTATGCAACTTTTAGAATCATTTTTCAGTGCAGAACTAATACTTTAAAACAGCATAGTGCATTACTCTGTAACCCCTCCCCAGTTTGCCCTACTCTATTTTTTTTGTAAGTTCAAGTCAGCCTAAATCTTTAGATAGCCTTGAAATGTTTTTAGCAGATCAAAATCATTCATGGGGTGAATATGTAGGAGAAATGGAGAGAAGACTGACTGAAAAGCTAAGAAACTAGCTAACTTCTGCAAGTTACCAGTGCAGTACTTTGGACAGTTGTGTTGGGAAAGAACAATGATTTAAGTAATATTTCTCTTTTTCCTTCTCTTACACCCCCATCTCAGCTTTTATAGTTATGCACAGAAACGGTTTACGATTCTGGGTCATAATATTCTTATTGCCACCGTAATGGAGGAAAAATTTTGATTGCTACTTTCGTAACTAACATTCACACTTTGGGCTGAAATTTTCTCTGTTTGGTCTTTTCTTGAAGGGGCCTTTTAAATCATCTGCGCAAAAAGCTGAACATTTTTAAACACATTCTGCTATTTAAAAATATTTTTGCTACTTTCATATAAGAATATTATTTAAAGATGGCTGATCTTTTGCCAATCTATATGTGGCACAACTAGCCCTCACTGAATTCTTTGGTTTACAAATGGTTTTGAGTACAAGGAGCAGTTAAATATTTCACTGAATATGCACAGAGCTTTCATTTTCAAATGCAAGCTTAGATGCAGTATGCATGTATGGAGAGTATGAGAAGTAAATACTTTTCATATCTGGTTAAATGCTTCCTGTTCTCTTTTCCCCCAAACAATCAGTATTCTGGTATGGAGTACTGAAATTTCATTCTTTTTAAAATTTGCTGATGAAAGCAAGCAAGCTCAACCATCTGTTTCTATATCCTTGTAATGGGGGGAGGGGGAAGGGGTGCTGAACAGCACAGCAGCAGCAGACAACCCAGTAAAGGTATTGCTGTTCAAATTACATGTATCTACTGCACACTTACGTGTGGTGGGGAGAAGGCGGGGGGGATGAAGACTGAAGCTAAAGTCATTCAAGATTCCTAAAAAACTCCAAGTATTAGTAAAGGGGGAAAAAAATCACCCCAGAGACAATCTGATAAGAGGAAATAATGTTGTAGCTTTCAGTCAATACAGGCAACAACAACCTTGCAGCAGCACTACCAAGGTTATGAGAGGAACTCTGGCAGCTGTACTGCAAGGGCTGTCGATGTCGGTTATTGCTGCTTGCTTTGCTGAGTGTGTGGGAGGCAGGGAAATACTCTTGTCAGGTCATGAAATTCCCTATGTTTACTGAACAAGGAAGGCGAGGGAAGAACCCTGTACAGCTTGAAATCCTAACTTGACTGGCAATAGGAAAAATACAAGCATCCTGCAGGAGGTATCCATCAGAGATTAAGCTTTAAAATAAAAGCTTTTTATTTTTGTTTTTAAATGTTGTACTCCTCTGTCCCCCTACATCTCCTCAAAGGGACTGATAACTATCAGCTTTCAGAATTACCTCTGGTGCAGGGAACTCCCATACTATGCCCTAGAAACAGAAGGCAGTTCCGCAGTCTCATTTCCAGCATGCTGTCACGTGTAGGTTTCCCCAGACACTTGGCATTAGAGAGCCAGTTCTTCCCCCTACATGCTTGTCAGTCACCATTAAAATTTATACACATACACGAATGCAGCAACGGGTTTTCCAGATGAGCAAGGACATTTCAGAGATCTAATCTTTTCATCTCATTTTGCAATCACCTTCCAGGGTTCTGTGCAGGAGCCTGTTATAATATAGGCTGTTAGTAGGCATTAATTCCATTCATGTCTCAACCTCTTAAATTCCTTCAAAGGAAATAAAATTTGAGCTCTTTATTTCTCCAAAATGGTCCAAAACAAGAGCCACCTCCACACCCCAGTAAATGGTTTGAATATCCATTTTATAAAATTGGAGATGAAATGTTAACACTGACATCTAGGGATATAAGAGTTTAACCAGTTAACTGATAAACTGACCCTTACTAGTTTTTGTTTGCAATTAAAATCTCTAGGGTCCTACCTGCCAGCTCTGCACCTCAGACTTTGCTGCCAGTAGTATCCTGGCATGTGCAGGGTCCCAGCCACCAATCCCACCCCAATGTGCAAGGCTGGCAGCTAGGACCCTGGGAGTGGGGGAATCTCTCCAGAACACTTCCCTGCATAGTCCCAGATCCCTGAGTAAATATTTCCATGTAACTTACATGGAAAGTTTGATCCATTACTTGATTACTGTTTTTATACATTTTTTACATCCCTACGTACATCTTCCCCATTTACCACTCCACATTTGATTAGGCAAGTGGTAACATTTCTTCAGGAAACATGAACTTTTATTTAGATGTACCTCTGTTCAAGAATTGCATTAGATACCATTATTTACTCCTGAAGGAGGTATTCTGCTTTCCTATCATGGCTAACAGATGCCAAACTACTGCTTCAAAACCAAATAGTTATGAAATAATGCAGCATAGTTATGAAATAATGTTAGACAAGACAAACTTAGTGTGCAGTAGGAATGTGAATGGTTAACCAGTTAACAAGTAAGCATCACCCTTACTGGGCGATGCATATCGGTTACAGTTAGCCAGAAGGGGCAGGAACACACACCCATGCCTGATGTGAAAAGGTGTCTACTCACCAGCCCAGGAGGCCCAACACAGGAAGATGGGGCTCTCCAGCCCATCCAGAGCAGCCCTCACCTGTCCCGGTTTGAGGGGACTTAACATTTAACCAGTTAACATTAAATAGGATTTTACATTTCTAGTCTGCAGCACCCACTGGTGTATCATGCTCGCTCCACACGACATTAAGCAGTAGAGTTAATTATGCAGAATAGCAAGAGATGATAATTGGATATTGACATTCTGAGATAGGTGAGTGTACTTTAGCTTCTAGAATTGGGCATAAGAATTGGGTTAAGGACTTGGTTGTTCTTAACCTGATTTGAAATCACTGCAAACATACCACTAATTGTACTCAGTTTTTGGTACCAGTTTTGCTCTTCAAAAATGTGCGCCAAAAATGCCGCTAGAGATGGCAAGAAGCATGCTAAGCCGGGGTAGATAATAGACAAGCAAGGGTCCTTCTGATTGCTTCATCTTGTGTAGTAGAATATCATTATGTACTCTATACAGAGCCAATTGTACAAACACGAAATAAGGCAAAGAGACTTGCTTGTGTTAAGTTTTTTTGAATTCCCTCAAGGTTTACACCAAATGTACACTAAGACATCAACTTCCAAAAGGTTCAAAAAATTAATCCAGGCACTTTTTGCTGGTAAAACTTTTGTCCATAAGGATTTCTCTCTCACTTTCCTGATCCGCAAAAGTTTTACAGATGAGAATGCAGCATAGAAGAGCCCGTGTGCTCATCACATGACTTAGGAGTGGCTTAGTCTTACTCTTATTGAGCTCTGTCCAGAAAGATAGCTGCAATACAGGCTCTTAGTTTCCTAATACAAGGGAGGCTGAGAGCGAGAAAGATTATCCAAGTTCCAACCACAGCAGACTGCCTCAGAGAAAAGTTATAGATATTTTATAATAGCTAGAGGCACAATGTCATACATTCAGACCTGCACTATTTTAGACAATAAAATCATTGGAAGACAGTCTCCAATGATGCAATAACCCCTTACTTAACATTGTCCCGGTTAACATTGTTTTGTTGTTACATTGCTTGTCTATTAAAACACGTGCTCATGTAAAGCTGTGCAATGCTCTTATAATGTGGTTTGGCTGCCTGCTGTGTGTGCTACTTGCAGGTTTTTCTGGAAAAGCAGTCTGTCCCTGTGAGGGTTTGAAAACAGGATGGGCTGACAGCCCCCCATCAGCACCTCTATCTTCCATGTAAGGTATGTGTCTGGGCAGCTGCACTTCAGCTGTCCCTCCACCCACTACTGCCCTGCTGTTTCTGCACTCTGCCTTGGAGCTGCTTCCTGGAATATCTTGCTTGCTGTGCAACGAGGTGAGGGAGGGGTAAGGGTGCTGAATTCAGGATGTCCCCAATCCCCCCCCCTCCAAATATCAAGGCCCTCCACTACATACACCATCTCAACAAAGCAAGACAGAACTGCTACAGTCTTGCATCTGGACTTCCTAGTCTATTTACAAGGGTAGAGTACTTGAAGTGGGGGATAGCATACTTAAAGGGGCAATGCATGCCTCTGCCTCTCTAACACACACCCCCCCCCCCCCACACACACACACACACACAATGTGCATGTCTCAGTAACACCATATGGATGAGTGTCTCACGCACACCATTGGCACTATGCAGTCATGTAGGCACTGTCTGAAAGACAGTGTGGTCCACTCCAGCAGGATAGTGTGGGTTCAACATCATGTTCAGTTTCTGCAGGGAAACATTTGTAGCCACATCTCTTGTGTATATATTGTATTTCCACCCTCCTGCTTCAGTCTATGCTGCCTCTATAATGTGAGGCTTTTTACATTAACAATATGTTAACTCTTGAAGGCTCAGCCAAGTGCTAGTTCATCCATTAGTAGCAAGACATTCCCTGGGAAATATTCCATCCTCTGACTCCACCACCTCAACCAAACTTCACAATCATTGCTATGCAAAGTACTAAATAGTTTAAATTAAAAAAAAACCCCTTATAACGGCATATGTATATACTGCCTTTTGTCTGCAAAAAAAATTAAGGCCCTCATTTACATTCATTCTTATGGGGAAATTGGATTCACTTAACATCATTTTGCTTAAAGTAGCATATTTCAGGAACATAAGTACATTAAGCAAGGAGTTACTGTACTACTGAAACAAGGATGGCATACATGCAGCACTGCAGCAAGTTCACTGAACTGAAGAAGAATATTTGAGATAGAAATTATATTGCAACAGCATAATACAGACATTAATTTTCTGCTTTAATCAAAAGTCTCAGAGGGGCAACCACGTTAGCTGGCATATACAAAAACAGCGAGGAATCCTGTGGCACCTTAGAGACTTATGCCCTAATAAATCTGTTAGTTTCTATGGTGCTACAGGACTCCTTTCTTTTGCATTAAGCAAGCCATTTTCTTTATTTAACTGGATGGGAGAAATCACCCCCAAAAAAACCCAACCCAAAAACCAAACAACAAGCAATCGTTCAAGTGAGGCATTCATCGTTCCTAGAGATGAAATGATGTGGTAAATCTGTCAGATTCTTTTAGTCATTTCTGAACCCAATCATAACACAGAAATCATTGTGCAACACAACTGCTGATGCTAAGAGACCATTAAAATTAAAAATGGAAAGCACAGATTTTGCTTAATGGTTTGATAGATCATTTACTGCATGAGAAATGCAGAGGCTGGCATAAAACCTGGCTTGTAAGAAGAGTCATATGGCAGGAACTGAGCCTCAATAGACAGGATATGCAGGATTAATTTTTGACTATATTAGAGAATATTCAGTATCCTCCCTGCAGAAGTAGAATGCGAACAGAGAAAATGGGAAGGACCAAAAAAAGAAACAAAGGATGCCCAGATGTACAGATATCTCATCTGTTATATTCTGAATTTACTGACAAGGCAGCACCTCCAGGATAGACTTGAATAGATCAGAGTGGCAGGCACTCCACATAGGTTGTAGCACTATAGAATGCAGGATGTAATCCGGACTGAAATCTGATGGGAACAGACAGGAAGGTCTTTCATTCTGTCTTCCACAGCCATGAACAACTGGAAGGACTTTCAGAACAGCTTTTTTCTCTTAGTGTAGTGCTCTGTGGACATCCAACATATGAAGCCTCTGCTCCTTGCTACTTCAGAGCCACTTCTGATAGAAAATGAGGAGAAAGATGTGAATCAGAGACAACATGGGGAGGAAAGCTGCATGTGCCCTGAGCTGAACCTTGTTCTTACAGAATTCTGGGTAAGGGGGCCCTGATGTTAGGACCTTGAGCTCAGATGCCCTCCTTACTGATGTTATTGACATCAGAAATGCCATCCTGTATGAGAGGTAGAGCAAGGAGCAAGTTGCTAGTGGTTTAAAAAGGGAAGACCATCAGTTTGGAAAGGACTAGATTAAAAGGTCCCATGCTGGGACTGGTTGTTGGCTGTGTGGATATAGGCTGTTGAGATCTTTCAGGAAATGGCTGATCATAGGGTAAGCAAAGACCCACCAGCCCTCTATGCCCAGATAGACAAAAATGGCACCCAAGTGAACCCCATGCAGATGACATGGACAGCCCTTGCTGTCTGAGATGGAGAAGGTAGCCCAGTATAAGCAGAATAGTGGTGAGCATTGGGGAGGACCACACTGAATCTCTCTTCCATTTGGCAAAGCAGGCATCTCTGGTGGAGGGTTTCCTATTGCCAAGCAGGACTTGCCTAATCTCATCTGAGCATGAAACCTCCATCAGTTTCAGCCATGGACCTTACACACCGTGAGGTGCAGCAGATCAAGGTTCAGGTGTTGAAGAAAGCTATGATCATGAATTAATAGGTTCAAGAAGAACAGCCTGGTGACTAGAGCTTCTGTGGACATTTACAGGAAATGTGTGTACCAGTGTTGGTGGGGTCAGGCTGGAGCAAGTAATATCATTGAAGCTCCATTCCTCCAAATCTTGAGAACTTTGTGAATGAACAGAACGGGTGGAAAGGCATATAGTAGAGGACTCCCAACGAAGGATGAACCTGTCCATGATGGTGTCCAGGTTGTGATTCAGGAAGGAGAAAAACTGCTGGCTCTTCATTCATGGATTTGTTCACCATGTGACATAATGGAGTTTTCCCCAGATAGAAGATTGATTTTGACTTTGACACATCTGGGTGCAGGGACCACTCATGGCCATGGAATGACCCACTGAGATATTCCGCCAACTTATTCTTCTCTATGGAGAAGTCCCATTGCATGAAGGTTGATATCCAACATCACTGCGGTGTTGTCTAACACACATCTCCCTGATAAATGGGCTTGGCAAGTCTGGCATGTCAAGCATACCACTCTCTGCTCTCTTACACTGATGTGTAGAGCAAGTTCCCCCTGAGACCAGAGGCCTTGAGCCCTGAAGTCACCCAGATGTGCCCCCAGCCCAAGGCAGATGCATCTGTCATTAGTGAAAGATGGCTCCAGACTGGTGAAGTGAACCTGTGCACATGCCATCTACGGATTGAGCCACCCACAGGAGGGAGCTGAAGATAGGAGGAGGCAGGGTCACAATCATGACCAAGCTGTCCTGGACTGACTAATAAACCAACAAGCCAGGACTGAAAGATTTGAAGTCTAAGTCAGTAATGCTGTACCACATGGAGGTACAGACAGCCATGCATCCTGGAAATTTCAGGCAATTCCTTGCTGAGGTGGCGGGGAGACGCCCAAGACCTTGAATGATGTCACCATGGGCCTGAAATCTTTCTTCCAGGAGACATGCCCTGGATTGTGTCTAGTCCAATACTACCGCTATTCACTCAATTCTCTTAACTGGGGACAGCACTGATTTTCTCCTGATTCAGAAAAAGGCCCAGTTGTTGAACACCACTCCTATTAAGTCAACTTATGCCCCCACTTGAGACCTGGAGTGGCCTGTGATAAGCCAGTCATTGAGGTATGGCAACACTTTTACCTGCCACCTGTGCAGGAATGCAGTTATGACTGCCATACACTTGGTAAACAGACAGACAGACAATGGGAGGACTGAACGGATAGTAGTAGTTTCTCACCATAAACCTGAGGTATTTTCTGAGGAGGAGCATTACCACTATATGAAAATATGCCTCCTTCAAACTCAGAGCCACAAACCAGTGCATTGAATCCAAGGGAGGGGTGGTGTAGGCCAAGGAGACCACAGAGAAACTGAGTTTCTTCATGAACTTGTTGAGATCACATAGGTCTAGAATGGGCCTTAGCCTGCCTTTGGCTTTCAGTATCAGAAAATAGCAGGAAGAGAAGCTCTTGCCCCTGAGGAACTGCTTCCACCCCTCCCTGCAAGAGGAAGTACACCTTTCACCTCTTGCCCATGAGAAGGGCCCCTGAAAAAAAGGCAGGGAAGGGGGGTGGAAGGGTAGGAGTGCAGAGAATTGGAGCAAATATCCCCCTTTAACTGTGCATAACATCCAATGGTCTGATGTAATACAAGCCCACGCAAGCTAGAAAGGAGACAGTTGGGATGAGAAGATAAGGCAAGGAGGATTCAGTTCCTGGGCTGGTGTATTGTCCTTGTACACACCATCAAAAAGGTCTGGCCCATGAGAGGCTTCCTCTGCCTAGAGCCCTAGCATGAGGAAAGGTGTGGCCTCTTCCCACTGGTCCTTTTTCTCCTCTGGGAACTTTCCTGGTAGTTTTGCTGGTAAACCCATGGAGTACATTGCAGCCTGAAGTGCTTGAGCTGTGTGGCATGGGTGTTTGCGCCCAGGAACTTGAGGGTGGCTCTCAAGTCTTTTAAACTGTACAGTCTCCTGTCCATCTTTTCAGAGAACAGGGCTGGACCTTTAAATGAGAAGTCTTGAAGCATCTGTTGGACTTTGAGATACTCCAGAGAAGTGGAGCCAAGAGCTGCTTCTCATGACCACGCCCATAGCCATGGTTCAGTTGTCCATGCCATCAAAAGCAGCCTGCAAGAAGGCCCCAGGAAGGAGTTTGCCTTCCACCACCAACATAGTAAATTCAGTGCAGGAGTCTGGTGGCTCAACAACTGGGCCTAATGATGGCCTGTTGGTTTCCAATGTGGTGCTGCAAATCATTGGTGGAGTAAACTTCCCTCCTGAACAAGTCCACCTTTTTCACCTCATGATTTTTAGGGAGGGTACCTGAAACTCCTGATGCTACCTTTGGGTTGCAATATCCATCATCAAGGACATGGGTAGAGAATGAGAGCAGACATGATTGTACCCCTTTGAAGGGATGAAATTGTGTTTCTCATTACTCTTTGCTGTAGGGGCAAAGAGACCTTACTCTGCCACAAAGTTTGTGTGGTCTCATTTTAGTTTTGATAAGTGGCAGTGCAATACATGAGGCCTGGGGGGAGGGGAAGGGGGATTCAGCATACGTATTACATTATTAATTTCAGATCTTATTTCTCTGCCTGGTGTTCTTTTATATCAACTTTCCCTTCTACTCAGTCTGTAGGAAATGGAGAAGCTCTTTGTAGGAATGGAAGAGCAAGTTGTGATTTTTTTTCTGATTCCCTAAACACAGCAGCTTTTAGGTTCAATCAATCAATACATGGAATGCTTTTCTGACTACTATTTCCAAGAAGAGGGGACATTCTTAATAGCATGCAACCAGAAAGGAATCCATAGTTTTTGAAACAGAATCAGAATAAAGATCTATGGCAAACTGTGAACGTCTTAAAAAGGTATACTACATATCCCTCCAGTTCAGTGCTCCTGTTTAAATACATGGTTGTCAATTATTACAAATGCACATAGTACTTTTTAATCTGTGCATTTTCAAAGGTTCACTAAGCATCTTGAACTCCAAAGATATCTTCTACAAGATGTGCTTACAATTGTGTTAAACAATTAAGTTGTGATTTTGGCTTGAATGAATAATGTTGTATAGAAGGCTGACATAGGAGAACTTTGATTTTCATGTACAAAAATGGCAGTTTCCTGTGATGTCATCAACTCTTATCTGATTATATGCAATTTGCATGCTTCATCTGCATCTTTTCCCTTTAGGTGCCCCTTGCCAGTTACTAATAAGAAGCCAAACTGGTGCAAGATGAGACCAGGAATAGAACTATGCTGTACTAATACTGCTGTATGAAGCACAGCTCTAGCGATTTTAGAATATCTGTTTTCATGTAAAAAAAACAAGCAGGCTAGTGGCACTTTGTAGACTAACAAGTTTATTAGGGCATAAGCTTTTATGAGTTACAACTCATTTCCTCAGAGGCTGAAGAGAAAAGAAATTTAAAAAAGGAAGGAATACAGAGATGGGAGTGAGAGATCATTACTAATTAAATATACATGGGATGTCATGTATATTCTGTGGCAGTAGTTCTCAACCAGGGGTCACATACTGCTGGTCTGTACTGAGATCTTCCAGGGGACACATCAATTTATCTAATTATTGGTCTAGTTTTATAATAGGCTACATAAAAAGTCAATACAAACTAAAATTTCATACAATGACTTGTTTATACTGCCTTATATACTAAACACTGAAATGTAAGTACATATTTATATTCCAAGTGATTTTATACTAGGGGGCTGTGCCCCCTGCCCACTACACTCACCAACCCCCCTCTCTCTGGGGGTAGGTGTCCGGCTGGAGGAGAGGGAGAAGGCAGGAACAGGCTGGGGGTAAGTGTCTGGGGGGGGGGGGGGGGGGGGGGAGGGAGCCAGAGTGGGCTGGGGGCACAGGGCTTTGGCAGAAGGGGTGAGGGAATTGAGGGGTGGGTAAGGATCGGATGACAGAGGGGACCTTGCACAGCCCAAAGTGGGGAGAGGGTCAGTCATGGAGGGCACCTGGAGTAGTCCAGGGCAGGGGGAGAGGGGATTGGGTGCAGAGGAGACTTGGCCTGGCCCAGGGGTGGAAATCAGGCTCGGATGGAGGGGGGGGGGGCTTATGTGGCCCAAGGGATTGTCGAGTTTGGATGGCGGAGAGGACTCGACGCAGCCTGGGGGAAAGGCGGGGGTGGAAGGTTGAGCTCCCTAGTGCCATAGCCCCCCTGGGGTGTGAAGTGGGAGCAGAAGTAGCTCATGTCCAGAGGGGATTGAGCCAAAGCTGGCCACAGCAAGTGGCTGAGGGCAGAGGCAGGAGGACACAGATGACCTTACTATTTTGTCCTGCAGGAAAAATGCTTTTTATTATTTTTTATATACATCTATATCTATGGATATGGATATGGATATGGATATGGATATGGATATGGATATGAGAGAGAATGCGATTTTTTGGTAAAAATAGTGTCACAGCACAGTATTATGTCTGACTGTAAGCAAATTGATTTTAATTGACATGTAACTTGGGGATACACAAGACAAATCAGTTTCCCTGAAAGGGGTACTGTAGTCTAGAATGGTTAGGAGAGAAAGTGAGGAAGAAGGCACTGTTATGAGATATAATTAGTTTATTTTCTTTAGATTACAATACCTTCAGAAATCACAGAAACTATGTTTAAACACTAGAGAGATTGGATGATTTTCTACAGTTTATTTTACTGATGTCTGACCTAATGTCATGTCTAGAACACAATACTATTGCCTCCAATCATAATATGACCCTCTATAAAATCTTATATGCAAGTATTTCCTAGGAAAAAAGCATTTTACCTTGACTAGGGACATAAATACTTCCTAAGATTAGCATTCTATCACTAATTGTACAGCGTATCCCTGATTAAGAACCACTGCCATACAATATTTGTAGGTATCTGCTTTCATTAGCTCCGATTTATCCTTTAATTGGAAAGCACATTTGGCAACAATGATTGCTATTCTTTTATTTGATATTCCTGGAGATGTGAAGCATGTGGAACCAATTACTTAGATGTATTTATTATTTTCCTCCCTGTAGTCATTTTCTTCTACAAATCATGTATCTGAAGCTTCAGCTTTGAAAGCTTAAAAAGTGTTTTTCTTGTTAAAACTATTAAGAGCACTTGTATTTATGGTATATAATGAATTGCATTATCCAGGATAAAAGATGTAAATTGTTAGGTGGTAGATAATATTCTTTTCCTTCTACATAAAGACATTTCTAAAGCCCTAATTCCAATTGCTGGATTTTTTTTTCATCTAGTTTGAGCAATATTTAATTGAAAGTGCACTTGTGCCATAGGTAGATCTCTACTCAAACAAAAAATATTATATCGATATTTCATGTAGAGTCCTTTCTTAAATCTAAAATTAGTTTGGATCTGAAGATCTTTGCTTTCTTTTCCCCCAACCCAACTTCTCTCCTCAAAAACCTTTTAAGCTCTTTCCTCCCAGTTTTCCCTTTACAAACTATCCTGTATACCCTTCCCATCCATCATTTTACCAACATGTAAAAATAACACTCAATATAAAATATCCAGTTAAACTTCAGAGCATTATCCTGAGTTTCTACAATTCCTTCCACATCTTCTCTCCTTAAATCCTTCACACCTCAAAAATATACTGGAAAAAAAATCTTTACAACATGGAGGTTCCCAAATGGATGTGGCTACAATGCCCATTTCTCCATATGGTGAGCTTCCTCTGGAGGGGACCTCAGTATCCACTGTGTAAAGCTGGGGCACTGTTTAGTTTAGGGAAAAAAATAGTATCGGGGACAGAATTACATTACACCAGATTTTAGGCATTACATCCTATTTAGGCATGAAGCTGCATCTCTTCGCCAAATAATACCCCTAGCACATTTGCAATTCTGGTTTACCTTTCACACTACATTCTAGGATTTCAATAATACTCTTTTAGAGTAGTCGAAGTACTTCATAAGCAGGGTGGAAACAATACTTGGTTCTCTGCTCTGCCATTTTCCTTCCTCTAAGATTTCTCTTGAATGTCTTACTTATGAATTTCTCTCAAGTTTACTGTTCTGCTTTCTGATGATCTCTTTTTCTTAGGTTTAACTGATAACACTGTTTACTTTGGCTTTCTAGTTCAATGTCTGTACCTTCATCCAATGTCTGGACTATCTTCTACTCATTTTAGTTCTTCAAAGTTCCCAATCCCCTTCCCTTTCCCTCCTCTCCCCCCCCCCTTCCTTCCTGAGTATCCCTTATGCTAATTTTTTTTTCTAAAATCAGTTAGACAATGGATTGATTTCTCAAAGTAAAACAGAGACAAAATTGTAGGCTGAAAGATTCCAGTTTTTGCTAAATGACCAAATGGGATACAGGATTGCAAAAACAGAAGGAGGCCAAAATGATTTGAACATAGTTGAGATGTAGGAACCAATGAAAAAGCTTGTATCCTATTTTGTCAATTATTGATGTGATTTTGGATGTTAAAATCTCCCTGGAGGCCAACTCTAGAGAGAGTCTTCAAGAAGTTTTCCAACTTTAACAGTCCTTTGATAATTATCAGTTCTCAATAGAAGCAGTCTGCCACAGGTTACTTGAAATCTTCAACTTTCCATGGAAACAGATTTAAACTTAGCCCCTTAATTTCCTCCTTCCTTATTAGAAGCGCTCTCTCAGTACACTCAAGACCCTGTATGATTCCATTTTTTTTCCCTGTTCTTCATCAGAAACTCAATTTTCAGCAAATGAGGCTGCCAGAGAGGCATCTTCAGAGGAATCTGCAGACTAGTTAGCGAAGCTGGTCGGGTCCCCTGTAGGATCACATGAAGCTGCTCATAGATGTGTCATGCTTGCAGAGATAATCCAGACTGCCTGTTAGCCTCCTTTATCTTCTGGTGCAACTGTGTCAGCTCCTTTATTTTCACACAGCACTGCTGGATGTTCCTGGCATAGCCTTTGCACTCTTGGAGTATATACAGGCAGTCCCCGACTTACATTGGATCCGCAGTTACGAACGGGGCTGCCCCGAGTACACGGACTGCGGGACCTCGCGGTCCTGCCGCCCGTGTACTCTGGGGCTTTCTCTGCGTCTCCCTGGTCTGCAGACCAGGAAGACGCAGAGCAAAGCCGCGGAGGGGCTCGGGCAGCGGGGCAGCCCAGGCGCGCCTGGGTTGCCTCACTGCCCGAGCCCCCCCGCGTCTTTGCAAAGCCTCGGGGAAGCCGGCAGCGGAGCAGTCCAGGCGCGCCTGGGCTGCCTCGCTGCCCGAGCCCCCCCGCGGCTCTGCAAAGACGCGGGGGGGCTCGGGCAGTGAGGCAGCCCAGGCGCGCCTGGACTGCTCCGCTGCCAGCTTCCCCGCGGCTTTGCAAAGCAGAGGGGGGGGGCTCGGGCAGCGAGGCATGCCTGGGCTGCTCCACTGCCGGCTTCCCCAAGGCTTTGCAAAGCCGCGGGGGAAGCCGGCAGCGGGACAGCCCAGACGCCCCGCGGCTGTCCCGCTGCCGGCGTCCTCAGAGGCTTTGCTCCCCGTGGAGACCAGCAGACCAGGGAGACAGGGAGCAAAGCCGCGGAGGACCCAGGCGGTGGGACCGCGGTGCGTCTTGGTCCGCCGCCCGTGTCTTCCTGGTCTGCTGGGGTGGGGGGGGCAGCTAGTACGCCCCACCCCCCCACCCAGCAGACTAAGCTTTTCTCCGGACGCCTGTGGCAGAGCAGCTGGGGTGCTGCCGGTTGGTCCCGCAGCGCCGCTCTGGGCGCTACTGGACCAACCCAGCAGCACCCCAGCTGCTCTGGTCCTGATTCAGCCCCTGCTGGTCAGTTTCAGCAGCAGCTGAATCAGGATGCCTGGGGCAGAGCAGATGGGGTGCTGCTGGGTTGCTCCAGTAGTGCCGAGGAGCGGCGCTACTGGAGCAATCCAGCAGCACCCCAGCTGCTCTGCCCCAGGCGTCCTGATTCAGCCGCTGCTGAAACTGACCAGCGCTGACTACAGGAAGCCGGAGGCAGAGTTGCTCTGCCCTGGGCTTCCTGGAATCAGCTGCTGATCAGTTTCAGCAGTGGCTGAATCTGGACGCCAGTTCCGACTTACATACAGATTCAACTTAAGAACAAACCTACAGTCCCTATCTTGTACGTAACCCGGGGACTGCCTGTACACCTGTTTCTTTTGCTTGTTCATCATTCGAGAACAGATTCCTCTCCCCACACAGGACAATGAAGTCCAAGATCTCCTGCATGTACCATGCTGGTATTCATTTGTGACCATGGAAAATCATTGTCAGGTGTGCTGATCAAGTGTGCCGCTTGCTCTGAGGTGTGTTCACCACATTAGCCACACAAGAAACCAAATTATTTTTCCCGGGGCTTTTCCTGTTCACCTGGAGAGCAGTAAAATTGAAAGTTCTGGCCAGGGTAGTCACTGCGGGGAACACCTTGCAGAGGCCAAAAAACTTCAACTTTCACAGCGCTGCATCTGCAGTATTGTAAAGTCCACCATGCAAGGTTGAATTTAATAAGAAACAGCAAAAACTCAAACTGGACTATACACACGACTGCTTAGCACATGGGAAATCTTTGCTACATCAATTGGCTCCATCTACTTTGAATAATATAAGACTAACAGTAGGCCAGTTTTAAGATTTCTCATTCTATGCATTTATAATTGAAGAGATTTAAGGTCTTACAAAACTTTCCTGAGGGCCAATATGAAAGTCATAGCAATCATTTTAGAAAACAATTTATTTAGCACCCACTAGAACATGGTAAGCATTCTGGAACATTATTCCTAGCAATATGTACCAGACTAACATGCTTCCATACAGTTTTATACTGAATGAAGATATGTGGTGGCTGCAGGAAGGGAAAAGAACAAGTTTCCAAGGGAGAGGGGCAAGATCCTCCTGAAGAATTGATGTTCCAACTACAATTCTGCTTGCAGCTACTATCATTCCATCCTAGGTATTAAGGCATCCAGAGGGGAGATACGGAAGCTTACACTTGATTGCACAAATTCTGATGAGCCAACAATGAACCACTATGAACCATTAGTTGTTACCACAAGAGTTAAGTTACAAGCCTGGTAACTTTGGCATGTTAAATCCGTAATCAGCATCAGGATTTTTGTTGAAAGTTAAGCTCGTCTTTCACCCATTCAGTATTGCCAGATGAAGAGCTGTAGCTTCCAAAAGCATTCATAGTACCCTTCAGCACAAATTCGACTATGATGACCTCTGCCCAAAGAAATTAGTTGAGTATCATTGCAGTAACAGGTGAAACAGCATTCCCATTCCCTTACTGCGAGGGATATCCTAAAACAGCCACAAGTTTGTGCATGCCAGTTGGCTCAGAAAGAAGGTTCCAGGGCAGAGATTCTTGAGTCACTGAGGCATCCTTTTGATTATAACTATGCATTTAAAATGAAAGAGAAGAATGACACAATTTTCCTACTCCTTTGACCTACAGTCAAATGTTCAAGTCAAAATGGCAATTTTTAACAAAATGGGTACCACCTCAATGTCAAAGTAACTGAAGCTCAAAATAAGTCCATGTTGTTTTATATATAATCATGAATACAATTTAACAATATGAACTCAATTTTGTTGTTAACGCTCAAGGTCAAATGCTGCTCTAAAACAGGGATGTGAATGGTTAACCACTAAGCATCACTCTTACCAGGTGATGCTTAATGGTTATAGTTAACCAGTTAACTGATTAAATTAGATTTTACATCCCTACTT
Organism: Pelodiscus sinensis; assembly: GCF_049634645.1. NCBI lineage: Eukaryota > Metazoa > Chordata > Testudines > Trionychidae > Pelodiscus > Pelodiscus sinensis. Next base: position 33,233,616 of record NC_134718.1, on the reverse strand, counting down.
TATAAGTCTATGTTCACGCTAAAGGGGTAAAATAAAGGATTGATGGCTTTTTTGCTTAAGTTATTGACAAAATGGCATGAAGCCGACATACAATACTAGGTTGCTACTTTTACCATGTCATTTTTATAGTCAATGACATTTTGAAGGGGACTTTCATCCTGAGTAAAAGGAAAAAAAATAAGCATTTACATTAAGAGCAATTTACTGAGCTTTCTGAATTCCCACTTCTATTTTTACTTTAATGATAGTCCCCTCACTCAAACAGAACTAAACTTAGGCCTTGATTTAAAATAGTTTCAAATGCCCTTAACCATTGTCTCACACTCTTTACATAGAGCTTAGTACAGAGCTCCAAGACACTTAAATGCTGGCATGCAGTATAATCCCTGTCTTCAAATTCATCTTTGCCACATTTGTTATTTGGTGAACCAAGTGCCCATCCACTTCACATTAATCTTATTTCAGCATCATTGCATCACCATTCCTTTTTAGGAGTTCACAAAGAGTTGATAGCTGCGTTGTCTCAGTTTTCAGCTTCTTCAGAATCACTTATAGGGAAGCACAAATCAAACTTCTTATAGGGAAGCACAAATTGCTTAGCATTCAGCAAATATCTGCACACACGAGAATTTTATGTTGCCTTCGTAGATCAGAAAACCCTGTGATTTTCCCATGCACTTGCTGATGAAGTGATAATCAAAGATTCTGCACAGGTAGTTAAGAGCCCTGCAAATCTGCAGATATCCTCTTTATATCCATGGGTATCTGAACCTGAAATTGTGCATGCAGATATCGGCAGCTCATTTTTGTGGACAGGGAGGGATAGAGATGTGGATACAAATTTTGTATCCATTCAGGGTTCTACAGATAGCATCTATTGTTTACACCATCCATTCTGCTCTCCCAACTGTGATGGTTTTTGGAGTTCTTGCCAGCATTGTACAATATTAATCAGAAAGTAACAATTCTATCAGATGTGCTATTTGAACAGCTAGGCCTTCTTTTTGTTCTATCATACAGTATTGTCTTTTAGCTAGATATTGATTTTGTGCCAAGATTAAAGAAACTTAGGGAAGCTGTCTTCATAGAAGAATACTACAGAAGATTTATAGTGAGGAAGCAAGATGACCAATCACCAGAAGCTGTAGTACTAATAAGTCTGGTGATAAAGAAAAGAGGTCTTTAATATCCAACCAAAGTTAATTAGCAAAATAAAGTTCTAAATAAATATGCCTTTTCACGGGAACTACTTCTTTAGGAATCATTGCACTTTTAGTTTCCAGGCAAAGGAGCGAGAGAGTTGAGTTATCATGTTAGCTAAAATTGTAATACGGGTTACACCTCTAAAATCTAGGACACTCTGGTCCAGCAGGATATTGCTGGACCAGAGAGCCCCAGCTAGGCAAGTTCAGGGGTTGAACTGGTGCCCAGGAGTTCAGCACTGCCCTCAGCAAGGCTGGGGGCTGCAGAGAACAAGGCCATTAGCTGCAAGAGAAGCCTTGACTTCCTCGGTCCAGCAAATTCTGTGGTTCAGGACTGCTCGGGTCCTACCTGTCCAGCCCTAGTTCACATACTGTGAATTTTCACTTAATACTAAACACAGAACTCAGGTGATAGAAATGGAAATATTAACCCATCTCTGAACAGTACAGGAGCATAATTTTTGCTCAGTGGCAGACACTTAACCAGCCAACAAAAATTAAGCTAATGCCCTTAAAGAAACCCAAAAAGCAGTCGCAATTTTACCACCCTCACAGAAATGGAGAAGTCAAGGAACAGAAAAATACATTTCTATGTAACAACTCTCTGCATCCATCCTCAGTTAATCAATACAAAAAAGATCACAACTCCAGACTAATGAAGACTACATATAATGAGCAGTCCTGTGGCACCTGAGGGCACAGATATACATCAAGGCTAAAGACAAAATAAGCTACGCAACTTGAGCTACATCAATTGCTTATTTCAGCTTTTGGCACTGTTTACACAGCAGGAAGTCCAAGAAAGAGCACTCTTCCTCTGACTTCCCTTACTCCTCATACAATGAGAGTTACAGGAGTCTGAGTAAGAAGTCCTCCAGCTCAACATTATTTTGACATTATGTTGAAATAACTGCTTGTAGTGTAGACATGGCCTATGTTATTTCAGAATATCATCAGTCTGGAAACTGCAGTGTAGACATACCCTTAGGAGACCTACAAAAATATATAGTATCATGAGCTTTCATGAGAAATGTGCTCATCTCATGAAGTGTCTTGCTCACGATACAACATATATGTGGTTAGTCTCTAAAGCATTACAAGAATACTCATTGTTTTTCAAGGTACAGACTAACACAGCTACCCCTCTGAGAATTTGAAATTATATATTTTAATGGTTGGCCTTTGGGGCTCTCTATATGGGAACCTATATTTTGGTAAACATTTGTTTACTTAAAAACATTTAACAGATCTTCTTCTCTATATTGACTAAGTCCAAACACACATCCCCATTCTGTCTCATGAGGAGAGATGAAAGGTGTTTACCTCACATTCTCACTGCTCAGAAAGAAATTAGAATTCTCTCACTCTTATGGCCAAGCTTCCAATAAAAAATCCCAGCAGAACTACTTTTTCCTTTATTGTTCTCAAATGGTAAACTACATGAGGTGACACACTTATCCACAGTAAATTAACCAATAGTATTAGCCTCAACTAACACTCCCTCCCCCAAAGCGTAGAGACTACAGTAAGCACAAAACCACTCATCTCTGAGAAGAGAAAACAGAACTACATTACAGATTTTCTCTCTCTAAAAGGCAAGCAGTACAATAGATCCTTGCTCTTATACTGAAATTTCAATATTAAGAAGTAATACTAAGATGTGAATACTTGTTACAATATGAACTGATATTTACAATAGTGCATTTGGCATAGTATGCAACAGCAAAAAAAAACAGGTTTATTTAAATGTAGACAGGATTAAACATCTCTTCAAGACAACGCACACAAAAAACCTACTTATAGAAATATCACGAAAAGTTAAACCTACAGGAGCATGAGATCCGGGCTAGTCCCAATTCAGAAACAAGTTCTTTGTCACCAATGGGCCAAACCTAGATTCACGCTGTGATACTCTGACAATGCATCTTAACCGGGTTTAGTCAAATGAATGCATTTCCTCTTTAAGAGCTGAAAAATAAACCCTAATGCGATAATTGTAAACATACATTTGTCAAGAAAGTTATGCCTTTAACACTATCAAAACCAGTCACATAACACAAGGAGACTGATGATCTGGAAGGGAGGGAGGACAAATTTCTTTATTGTGCAATTAATTCTGAGTCATAGGTGTTAGCCAAGCCTCAGCATGCAGCTCAGCTAAATAGCACTTAGCGAGACCAAGCGGAAAGTCATCTGAATAGATATCACAGACACCCATGTTGGAGACCAGAGTAGCTGCATCCCTCTCACCACCACCTGCCCACATGCACAAAGAACTTTCCTCCCGAAGGCAACACAAGTACACCCTATTCACCTCCCTTTAGAGCCCTACTGCTTAAGGCAAGTGATAGACTTATAGGCTGCGTCTAGACTGGAATGATTTTGCGCAAATACTTTTAACGGCCAGTATAGACAGATGGCAAGATTTTGCGCAAAAGTAGCCGCTTTTGTGCAAAATCATACCAGTCTAGATGTACCCATAGAGGAGAACAAGGTCCTAAATCAGCACCTTCTCTATCAGCTTCATGTAGCACGGGCACACTGACTATTTCTTCCCCCCTTTTTTCCCCTTCTCCCCCCCATCCCCTATTTATTTAGAAACTGGACCTTTAATAACTCCATTCATCTGAAGAAGTGGGTTGTGCTCACAAAAGCTCATACCACCATCTATATGTTTTGTTAGTCTTTAAGGTGCCGCAAAACTATTTGCTGTGTAAGTTTTTCCAGTTACAGACTAACTGGGCTACCCCTCTGAAGATCCTAAACTTCACTTACACTGGGAACCAAAAAAAACCTTATGATGTTTGTGAAACTTGTATCATGTATCCACCATTATCTCCAACAACTTCTACCAATATTTACTTCTGGCTCTGAAATGGCCACGTAAATGAAAAATTCAACTCCAATCTTCGGAAGTTAATTTCCTGCTTAATATAGCGTAGTAAAAACTCATGCCACCGTACACAATCCAAAGATCATCCCAAATGGCACCAAGTGATATTTTACTTTATGAAGGTCTAAATTCCCATTTGGCAAAGCTACAGAGAACCAATAAAGATTACCATTAAAATCACGGCTGTATTATTATGGGCTCAAATTGCTTGTGTTCTATTTAAAAAGGGCATTTTAAAATGTTAAGTGATTAGTCAAGAATATAGACTCATTGCCCCTGGTCTAACAGTAGGGCAGGAGAACAAACATATTTAAAGATTAAACAGCAAGCAAGAACTTCATGTTTGAAGTAGTAACAACACAGGAAAGTGACTATCAACTGTATCATAATGGCCAAAATATACTAAAGAATAAAGCATGTAACAGCTTCACAAGAACTGTTACCCCAATAGATAAGAACAGTCTTCTAAAAAAGCCACACAATCATTGTGAGGTTCATGAAAATTTAAGCAGAACAAAATGCCTATATTAAGGGCTTCATCTGCTAGCCCAGTAGTGTCTTTTTGGGAGGGAACAAAAGAGAGAAAAAGTTTCTAATACCTGCTCTCCTAAGAAATTAGTCTGAGGAATTAATGACTATCTCCGATGGAAAAGAAAGGCAGTAGCAAGTGACCTGAGGATTGGTTTTTTAAGAGGTTTGCGGATTTTTGTTTGATTTTTCTTTCTGAGCGGAGAGATGAGTTGAAGGTGAAATAAACTGTTAGAAACTGTTGCTCTTTTGCAGTAGGTTAAAAAAAAACTGGCGGAAAGCAGCATGCACATGCCAAGGAAAGGATCTATTAACATGGCAACAGGAGAACTCTAGATTGATTCTTTTGAAGCACCCCACGCTCTGTTTGAGCTGACGGAGGCCAGTAATTATTAAATGACGTACAGGTGTCAATTTATTATGGGTTTAGGTGACAAATGTGATTAGTGAGAGCGAAGATGTGGCAAAATGTGAATAGCTTTGACTAGAGCAGAGGTGGGCAATAAAACAGTTGCAGTTCACCAGGGTTAGCCCCTGATGGGCCGCTGATGTTATATTTACTTGCACCTCCCCAGGTGCGAGCAATCACAGTTCTCGTTGCAGCCATCTCTTGTACTTGCGGAGGTGCAGGTAAACACAGTGGTGTGGGGGCCCGCCTGGGGCTAACCCTGGTAGACCCAGTCCAGCCCATGGGCTGGTATTTGGCTACCCCTAGACTAGAGAGAATTGTTTTATAGGGATTTGGCATTTTTCCCTCAATTTACACCTAGATGAACTGTTGCACAAGTAGATGTTCAAATTTTTCCAACCGTGCACCCAAAAGCAAAGAAAATGAGAGCAGCAGAATCATTAGCAATATACCAATTCTGTACCCAATTTATTACATCTCATTCTGGCACAGAACTTTTACATTGATGGCTGCCTTGAATTAGATACCCCAAATGAACTTACTCACTGTACTTCACTACTCAAGATGACAGGTCCCATCATGGATGAACAGTCGCTATATCTAGGTTTGCTCTTCTATGAAGAGTTTGCCCAATTAGGAAAAAAATTCCAGCAAATTATACTTTACAATTTATTCTGTGTTTTAAAAGATTACATTCAACAAGCAAGACTAGAAAGGGGGTGTAAAATCATTAAATGCCTTCTATCTTCAAAGGAAAAGACTAAATTGTATGGGCCCGAAAGTAGTTGCAGGACTTTATCAGAGAAATACAGGGATCTCAAGAGGTCTTTTAGATCAGTGGTTCCCAACCTTTTTTATACCAGAGACCAGCAAACCCATTCACAAATGTTTGGTGGACTTGTAACATTTTATCTGAGTATTCATTATGCAAATGATGAATATGCAAATGTGTTACTGGTCCACCAAAAGCCCCAGCCCGAACCCCTAGAGCCCCCAATCCCTCCACTAGCCCTCCATGCCAACCACTGACCCCAGAGTTCCCTGCACCCAACCCCCCCGTGCCAGCCCCCATCTCAACACCTCAGTGCCAACCTCCTCCCCTTACAGCCCCTCACCAGCCTCCTGTTTCCAGAATCCCAATGCACCCAACCCCCTCAAAGCCCTCCCCAGTGCCAGCCACCAGTCCCCAATATTAGCCCCATTCCCACACTCCCCCAGTGTCAGCCTTGCCCCCATAGCCCCTCCCACTACTAGCCGTGTCCCAAGTGCCAGCTCCCCACCACACAGACACCCTAGGGCTCTCCAAGTGTCAGCCCCGCCCACCCCTTAGAGCTTCCTAGTACTAGCCATGCTCCCAAAGCCCCCCAGTATTAGCTTCACCCCCAGAGCCCCTCAGTGCCAGCCCCCTGCCTCCTAGAGACTCCCCAGCATTAGTTCCCCCCCCCCCCAAGATCCCGCAGTGCCTGCCCCCCCTCAACCTACCTACCCAATGCTGCCTCCCAGTCGCTCGGCTGCTCTAAGGCTGCTGTACAAGGCTCCGCATGGCCCTCTCACCATGCAGCAAAGTGCCCCTCTGTGTCTGGGAAGAGACCCTGCCCCTCGACGGTGCTAGATGGCTGAGAGGTGAGGCAGGACACGCCTCTCCCAACAGCCACAGCGGCAGTGGTGTGCCCCAGTCCCCAGAGCCACCACAGCTCAGCAGCAGACCGGGGACCAACAGTTGGGAACTGCTGATTTAGACCAGTCCCAATAACCCTCTTATCCAAGATCACTCCTATCTTTTCCTCCCATGTGCAGATTTTTCCATGTATGTGTAGAATATATTTTTTGTGCACCAAGGCATGTGCGACTGTACACCATCAGTAGAAACAAAGCAAACACAAAACCCCCCACCAACCCATGGGTGCTCTGCTCATCAGCTGGGTCACATTTTAATCTCTTCTGTGCAGCTGCACAACTGCACAGCTTACAGGGAACCCTGTCCAACCTCCTGCCCTTATAGCTGTCAAGTTTTTCCTAATATCCAACCTAGATCTCTCTGCTTCTATCAGTTAGAAGCAACACTAGCTTCTAGGACACAACACACTCATTACAGTAAACACACACAGTGGCGATTTTGAAATTAAAAACCCAAGTCTTATGGAAACTATGAACTTAAGTATTACCCAAAGATCTTTTTTCTTTTTCCATTAGTACAATTATTTACTGTACAAATCTTATTTGTTTAGTATCATATGAAGTATTGAGTGTGACAATTTCTTTTTTAGGTAAAAAGAAGGTAGGTTTCCTATCAATTTAGGTAGGTTTCCTATCAATTTTTTAATGATACTATCATACATCAGCAATATGGGTAAGTTCTTAATCTTTTCTTCCTCTGTAAGACTTCCTCCTCCTTTCTCTAGTTTGGCAGCACCTAACAGAAAAATGGTAAGTTATCCAAGAGACACATACAGGCAGTCCCCGGGTTACGTACAAGATAGGGACTGTAGGTTTGTTCTTAAGTTGAATCTGTATGTAAGTTGGAACTGGTGTCAGCCGCTGCTGAAACTGATCAGTTTCAACCGCGGCTGACTCTGGACGCCAGTTCTGACTTACATACAGATTCAACTTAAGAAACCCAGGCGTCCCCAAGACAGCTGCTGCTGAAACTGATCAGCGGCTGATTCCAGGAAGCCTGGGGCAGAGCAACTCTGCCTCGGGCTTCCTGTAGTCAGCCGCTGGTCAGTTTCAGCAGCGGCTGACTTGGGGACGCCTGGGGCAGAGCAGCTGGGGTGCTGCTGGGTTGGTCCGGAGCAGCGCTGCGGGACCAACCCGGCAGCCCCCAGCTGCTCTACCCCAGGGGTAGGCAAGAAAAGCCTAGTCTGCTGGGGGGGGCACTAGCTGCACCCACCCCCAGCAGACCAGGGAGACGGGGGTGGTGGGACCGCCCAAGTCCTCCACGGCTTTGCTCCGTCTCCCTGGTCTGCTGACCTGGGAGACGCAGAGCAAAGCCGCAGAGCACGCGGGCAGCGGGACAGTCCAGGCGTGCCGCGGCTGTCCCACTGCTGGCGTGCTCCGAGGCTTTGCTCCCCATCTCCCTGGTCTGCTGGTCAGACCAGGGAGACGGGGAGCAAAGCCGCGGAGCACGCCCGCAGCGGGACAGCCCAGGCGCGCTTGAGCAGTCCCCCTGCGGGTGTGCTCCGCGGCTTTGCTCCCCGTCTCCCCAGTCTGCAGGGAGATGGGGAGCAAAGCCTTGGAGCACGCCCGCAGCGGGACAGCCCAGGGAGACGGGGAGCAGACCAGAGAGACGGGGAGCAGCTTTTCTCGCCCTAGAGGACGGGGGCGGCGGACCACGGCGCATCTGGGCGTCCCGCCGCTCCCGTCCTCTGGGGCGAGAAAAGCCCTGTTCGTAACTGCGGATCCGACATAAGTCGGATCCGCATAACTCGGGGACTGCCTGTACATATAACAGCAGGAAATGCATGCTTTGCTCCTGATAACTGCTGACAGTTATGATTAGAGTTGTCACAACTCTCATCCTAGCCGATTTTAGTTTAAGTACTTTTTAAAGCCATGAACTCAAAAGGACTGAAGTTTAATCTAAGAATAATAGGCAAGAAGCTAACAAAGAATCATTCACCCATTGTCTTAGAGAGATATGGAAAAATTCAGGTTGCAAAAGGTTGTTTGTTTTAAAGAAAGAAAGAGAAAAAGAAAATCAGCCTCCTTATCAAATTCTTTCCAGAGAACTTCTTATTCCATGTAAGCATGAGAAGCTTCCTACAAATAGGGGAAAAATTCTATCTTGCTCGGAGGCATGTTATCTTATGGCTCCTGATGCAGCCTATAAGGCTACCATACAAGGTGCACTCCAACATCTTGGTTAGACAGACACATTAAGAAAATATACTGTGTTTGCTTTGCTAAAGTGCTGTTACAACACAGTCACCCTGAATCATTATGGCTTAGTAGCCTAGAAAACAAATTCGGACTTCTTCCAGGAATTTAAAAAAGTGTGCTTCAAGGAAAAGTTTTAGAGATTTTATTACAAGGTTTGTGATATTTGGCATTTTCTTGGAGCCCCAACTCCTGTAATCAGGTAATTTCATACGCATCTCAACTTTCACTTAAATAGTTTCTAGCCCTCTTTTTCAGTGCTTGCATTTGACAGTATTGAAGTGGGCTGTAGGAATGAAATATTTCCTAGAGTACAACTCTCAAGAGATGAGCTAGGAGGACCAGGACTATAAAAATAATGAGACATGAGGGCTGGGTCAGGAAACCTAAGAATTTTCTTTCATCTCTCTCTGTTTATGCCAAGGTATAGCAGAAAAGCCCTGAATTGAATTACTGTTTTGTCTGAATAATATACTAGTTTAAGAGGCAAAACACTGACAGGTGGAAAGGTAGTCCTATATAGGAATATATTAATGGCTTGTACTTTTCTTCCAAGCTTCTACATTAAGAATGTAAAGGAATAGTCAACTAGTTGACTGACTGATAAGCAGGAGCTTATCAGGTAGCACTATGAACTACTCGCTCATTTCCCTCCCCCCACCGCTCTGCATTTTTAAAGGGAAGCTGAACATGTACTTCAGAGGTTACATGTTTACACACAGGATGGTGGGGGAAGTGAGGAGTGGGGAAGCTTGCTTGAAAGGCAGCAGCATGGGGTGGGAGGACAGGCAGCTCTCTGCGCATACAGGCTCCTGCCTGCCTCCCCTCCCCTCTCATTACTACCTCGGTATCAGCGACAGCAGTGCGGGGATGGGGAGAGGGCAAGCAGCATGCAGTAAACTGGCTTTTAACCAGTTCCCTGCACGTACCAGCTCCCACCTGTTGCCTCACACTGCTGCCTGCGTGTAACTGTGAACATTACCAGATGAGCCCAGGCTGATTGGTTAACCATATACACCATTACTCTTTTGCATCCCTAATAAGTACAAGAATATATTAAATCATGTTCAAAATTGAGTTCTAAGTGATTTAGAGATTATATGCCTCACTTATGAATTCAGGAAAGCAAGAAGGTACTTTGCATCATGTCCATCAGAGCAACTCAACTCACTTGCGCCTTCTTCACACTGTCAATCTCTCTTAACTGGACAATTTTCTAAGACAGATCGTAGAGCAGTGGAGACCAACCTGCAGTCCATTTTCAAAGTGTGTACCATGAGACATTTTGTTTACCATGGCCCCCACACAGGGTTTCCAGATTCTGCTAGTTTTTAATCAGCATAGTTTTTTTCCTACAGGTATTACGAAAGTGACATGCACCTAAAGCAAGGGCACATGAAGTGACACGTGGGCTGATTGCACACAACACTGTGAGAGCCATGTGCTCCCTCTACTAGGTACACAAGTTAGTCAAACTACTCTTTCCCGAGAAACCATCTTAGTGATGACATACTCGGGGGCCCACTGAGATGAAAGAGAACCACTCATGTGGCCCACTCACTAGCCTAGGATGCCTTCACTGTAGCAAAGGGACATGCATGGGAGTGCTGTAGTAAGCACATAACTCTGGCGGCTAGCTAAGTGTTGTATCAAAACTTCCACAACTGCTCAAGTTACATTCTGGACACTAAAATATTCCATGTGCTGAAGCTCTCCTCCATCACCAATCCTCCCTTCCTTGCCAATTATATAGACGCCAGCAGAACAGATGCAGCTATACATGGCACATTACTCCTTCACAGCCACCTCCTCAGCCTCTATTGCCTTGCAAGTCTTTATACAGAAACCAATATTATATATGTCAAAACTAACTCGAAGAACAAAAGCTTAAGAGTCAGCTCTTAACAGGTAGTGTTACTAAACAGCACTTAACTGTAACCATTCTAAGGCCACATGACAGAACTGAGCCAATAAACTTCGGCAGCTGCATCTCAAATGCAGTAGATGTAATTTACTACACTTAGATTTAACCAGCTGATTACGACTAAAACAAAGCAAAACAGACCTGAGTTTCTAGAATTCTGGCCATCGTTTTTCCTTCCAAGCCCAAGTTCCTTTTTCAAAATCAACTTCATTATTTCCTCCTTTTGACTGTTAGAAAAGTGGTTTTCAGCATGTGGTTAATGGGCCCCTTAAGGGTCTGCAGACTACATCTAAGACCTCCAAACACTTCCCACTCCACCCTTAGAATTTTTTTAGGGTACACACACACAAAAAGACTAAAACCATTCTGTCAAGAGAATGGATGTTAAAACACAACTAACCGCCTCTAGAAGGAAGATGGCAGTATTCTGTGTTGCTTCCAAGTAGCAATCCATTATGCAGCAGTCTCAGTTTGGAAGAAAGCCATTATGCAACATATGACTGAAAGGGGCCTGATTTTGGGGCTGGAATCTAGCAAGGTGGATCCATTTCTATCAGGAAACAGAAAACCTTAATCAATTTGTCTTGTTTTGCATTTGTAATTAAAGAATGGTTGCTTCTCACTGGCTGGTGACCATTAAAACATGTTTATTTGCATAAATTTTTTATATATATATATATATATATATATATATATATATATATATATATATATATATATATATATAAAAAATAAAATAAAAATCCATAGTGAATAAAAATAGCATGTGAGAGGATCTAATTGAAAATCTTGGACACTAATCAGAAATAATTTCTAAACACCCACTACAACGAATACTTTAATCCATTAATTAAAAATGTTCTGTGTTTAAAATTAACTCACTTTTCCCTTTTTCATCCACAACATTTAAGATATGATTATTCTTTTGCATTTTAAACTCAATTCCAATTTCCACCTGAATACCACTTGATAAATCATGACTAAAAATAATCCTCATCTAGTAAATATATTATTTACCATCTTCTAATAGACTACTATAAAAATTAAGATAGAATAAATGTATGTTAAAGTATCTTAATTTCTTATCTATATGGTTATAAATAACATGTGCCCTTCTGGTTAGCTGATAATAGTACCACATTTTGTATTAACTCTGTTGATTTGCAACCAAATACATTTTTTAATGGTTACTGACTAATGAAACTCAAGTTCTCTTTAGGAAAATAATATAAACAGAAAACAATATTAAAAAACTCGTGATTAAAAAGAAAAAAAAATCAAGGTTTCCTGTCTCTTGACTTATAGACCATTAAAAACAGTGATTTACAGGTACAGGCAGTCCCCGGGTTATGTACAAGATAAGAACTAACCTACAGTCCCTAAGTTGAATCTGTATGTAAGTCGGAACTGGCATCCAGATTCAGCCGCTGCTGAAACTGATCAGTTTCAACAGCGGCTGAATCTGGACGCCAGTTCTGACTTACATACAGATTCAACTTAAGAACCCCAGGCATCCCCAAGTCAGCTGCTGCTGAAACTGATCAGCACCTGATTCCAGGAAGCCCGGGGCAGGGGCTTCCTGTAGTCAGCCACTGGTCAGTTTCAGCAGTGGCTGACTTGGGGACGCCTGGGGCAGAGCAGCTGGGGTGCTGCTGGGTTGGTCCAGTAGCGCCGCCGCTCCTCCGCGCTACTGGACCAACCCAGCAGCACCCAAGCTGCTCTGCCCCAGGCGTCCTGATTCAGCCGCTGCTGAATCTGACCAGCAGTGGCTGAATCAGGACGCCTGGGGCAGAACAGCTGGGGTGCTGCCCGGTTGGTCCAGTAGCGCCCAGAGCGGCGCTACGGGACCAACTGGCAGCGCCCCAGCTGCTGTACCACAGGTGTCCGGAGCAAAGCCATGGAGCACGGGGGCAACGGGACAGCCCAGATGCGTCTGGGCTGTCCGCTGCCCGTGTGCTCCGCGGCTTTGCTCTGCTTTGCCCCCCCCCCCGTCCCCCTGGTCTGCAGACCAGGGGGAGGGGGGGGCAAAGCAGAGCCAAGCCGCGGAGCACCCGGCCAGCTGACAGCCTAGACGTGTCTGGGCTGTCAGCTGATCGCGCGCTCCGCGGCTTGGCTCTGCCTTGCCCCCCCCCTTCCCCGTGGTCTGCAGACCGGGGGGGGGGGGGGCAAAGCAGAGCAAAGCAGAGCCAAGCCGTGGAGCGCGCGATCAGCTGACAGCCCAGACACGTCTAGGCTGTCAGCTGGCCGGGCGCTCCGCGGCTTGGCTCTGCCTTACCTCCCTCCCCCCCCCCCCCCCCCCGTCTCCCTGGTCTGCAGACCGGGGGGGGGGGGGGGGGGCAAAGCAGAGCCAAGCCGCGGAGCGCGTGGGCAGCGGACAGCCCTGTCTGCTGCCCACGTGTTCCGCCGCTTTGCTTCCTCTCCCTGGTCTGCTGGAGACCAGGGAGAGGAACGCCCCGTTCGTAACTGACATAAGTCGGATAACTCGGGGACTGCCTGTAATCAGGTGGTTCTTGGCATGAGCGTGAATGCTTAAATTCACGAATACTGGGAGCTGCGGCTGCCCCGCAGTTGCAAGAAAGACACCACAGTTGCCAAGTTCTTGTGGCTCATGGCAGCTGCAGTGAGTTCCCCGGGGCTTCCAACAGTCCCCCCCCCCCCCCCCCCCCAGCCAGGGCAGGAGACCCCCATGAATACATGGAACCTCCAATAGCAATTATGTAAATTTTAAGTGTCACTCGTATTTCAGTCCAGATTGTATATCAGTCCATTCAGAATATTGTTGAATATTCTCATTTTATTTAAATGACTTGACTGGATCAGAGAGTTTCAAACTGGGAGGTACAGAATGTATGGGGGGAGGGGAAGGGTTGAAGCTCTGAGGCGGGAAGGAAGCCTTACGATACACACTTTACCCGCAGCAATGAATGACTAGCAGATTCCTTCTGACACATCAGGTCTTCACATGGTCCTGTACATTTTGATGATTTCTATTAAGCATGCATAGCATTATTCAAAGTCATGGCCATTTGTAAATTAATCTGTATGCTAAGACATAATGTGCACATTAACTTTTAACTAGGGATACTATTCTGCCATAGAGGTCACAAATTCAATTACTTTCTGGGCATCTGACTTCTTCCAGGCAGCTCCAAGGCTGAGGAAACAGCTGGATGCCAACAGATTATCAGCAGCCTGCCCCCAGAGCAACTGTCTGCAGGAGCAGTGGCAGGGGCAGCAGCAGTCCACTCCTGCCACAGGAACAGAAGCGTGGTTGGAGCAGTTGCAAGCCCTGACAGCATTCCGCCCCCCTCCTACAGTGTTTTAAAAAAGTTGACATTCTGTGAATTTTTATTTGCCATGACCTGCCCCTGAATTTTACTAAAGATACCTGTGTCCGAATCTTAACCTTACCTGTAAGCACTGACCATAATCACATTTTTGCTCTTGGTCTTATCACAACGTATTGTTGGCTCACTTGTCCAATTGATCTGTTCCCTCTCCTCCCTCCCCCCCCCCAAAAAAAAGCACCTTACAAGTCAGGTGCATCCATACATTAACAACACTAAACTCAGTAAATAGTATCTCACTTAAAGTATAAATTACTGTGTACATAAATGGCTCTGTTTGAATTAATTCCTGTATTTAGTGACTTGCATTTTTTTAATTAGATTATGTACTTGTGTGGTACTGTGAATTGTCCAAGATAAAGGTGTCAGAGATGGCTCTGGAACAAACTGATACATTAAATAGCAGTAAGTCACCAAGTGCAGAAGGTACTCACTGAAGAGTTCTGAATCAACTCACCTAAAAGTTACAGAACTGAAATTCAATTTATTGCTTAAAATAAGCTTCTATATCAGATGACTTGATATCTAATGTAACACCGATTTTTAAAGGCTCCAGAGGCAATTCTGGCAACTATAGGCCTGCAAGCCTTTCAGTACCATTTTATTAGACTTTGAGCGTGGTAAACACATGAACCAGAATTATGTCACTACAATGTAACAGGATTTTCAAAAAGTTTTTAGTAAGTCCCACACCAAAGGCTCTTAAAGAAAGCAGTCATGGGGTAATAGGGAAGGGCCTTTGATAGTTAAGTAACCAGTTAAAAATAGAAAACAAATGAAAAGAATAAATGTTCCTTTTTAGTGTTAAGTGAGGAAAAACTGAGGGATCCTCCATGACTCTAGAGTGGGACAAGTACTGTTGAACACATTCATAAATTATCTGAAAAAGGAGGTGAATAGCGAGGTAGCAAAGTTTGCAAATAACTATCTTGAATATTTTTGTATTAAGTCCAAAGCTCAAAATGGACATGTTAGATATGGAAAAAAGTATAAAAAAGGAAACAAAAATGACTTAGGGGTATGGAACAGCTTCCATATGAGAGATTAAGGTGATTAGGATAACTCATTTTAGGGGGAAGAGGACTGGGTTTGAAAGGGTTATGATAGACATCAATAAAATTGTGAATAATGTGAAGAAAGTAAGTAAGGAATTGTTATTACCTCTTTGCATAATATATAAACAAAATCTCACCCAATGAAATTAAGAGGCAGAAGATTTAATATTTACAATCTAAGGAAGTACTTCTTCATACACCACAAAGTCAACATGTGGAACTCAACGAGTGGATTTCTGAAGGCCACAACTATAACTGGGTTCAAAAAATAAAAATTAGACAAATTCATGGAGGCTGTTATTAGCCAAGATGATCAGGGACACAATATTATGCTCAGGGTGCCCCCTAAACCACTGACTGCCAGAACCTGGGAACAACAACAGGGAGTGGAGGATCATTTGATACATTGCTGGATTCCTCCCGGCCACTCTTGGAAGACATTATAAGGAGCTAAATGGACCACTGTTGTGACCCAGGATGGCCGTTCTTATGAGAATTTCAGCTTTCATTTTTAAAAGTATGTTTCTAGCTCTCACGGTCGCTGAAAAGAAGCTTGAAATATGAACTCTGAAGGCTTAATACCAGAAGACAAATGAAGAGACCCTGCAGGAATCTCATGATGTTTTGTGGCTTAAATACTTGGCACTGGCAGAGAGGAAGCCTATCACAATGGATAGTAAATAGCACAATGACAAGCATCATAAAAGTCAGGAGATGAAAAGATGAGGTCTAAAAATCTAAGAAAAGATTTTTAAATTGCTGTTTTCAAAATTATATTTTCTGTGTGCCCATGAAGTATGAGGGATGATTAACATCTATTTAACCATTCTAACATTTTCATAGTAGAAGCCTTTGTTGGAGTTTCAACATTATTTCTGTTCAACTAACATGCTGGCAGCTCACAATAAATTACTCAGACTTTCCAGTGGCCCTCCAAACATGTCAAATTCTACACTTCTAATCTCTACAGTGAAAAAAAATTAAACTTTTTAGTACTTCATATCACATACAGAAGTAAGTTTCCACACTTTGGAATCTATTTTTCTACGCAGTATGTGCCATCTCTTCACTTTTTACAAGCTAAACTGATCCCTGGAGGCCTTATTTTGTGTATGCAAATTTTACTTTTTTTTTTTTTTTTTTAATCACACACTTGCACATTGTTTGGATTTACCCATGGGTTACATTAGTGGGCATGCCTCCCCATTCTTATATTTGTACACATAAGAACCACCATTCTGGGTCAGACCAAAGGTTCATCTAGCCCAGTATCCTGTCTTCCAATAGTGGCCAATGCCAGATGCCCCAGAGGGAGGGAACACAACAGGTAATCATTACGTGATCCCTCTCCTGTCATCCATTTCCTGCCGCTGACAAACAGAGGCTAGGGACAGCATTCCTACCCATCCTGGCTAATAGCCACTGATGGACCTTACCTCCATGAATTTATCTATGAGCTTCACAACATCTTCTGGCAAGGAGTTCCACAAGTTGACTATGCATTGCATGAAGAAAACTTCCTTTTGTTTGTTTTTAACCTGCTACCTATTAATTTCATTTGGTAACCCCTAGTTCTTATATTATGGGAACAAATAAATTATTTCTCATTCACTTTTTCTATCCTAGTCATGATTTTATAGATTTCTAGCATATCTCCCCTTAGTGTCCTCTTTTCTAAAATGAAAAGACCCAGTCTCTTTAATCTCTCTTCATATGGGACCTGTTCCTAAACCCTAATCATTTTTGTTGTCCTTTTCTGAACCTTTTCCAATGCCAATATATACTTTTTGATATGAAGAAACCAAATCTGTACTGTATTCAAGATGTGGGTATACCATGGTTTTATATAGAGGCAATAAGATTTTCTTTGTTTTATTCTATATCCCTCTTTTAATGATTCCTAACATTCTTTTTGCTTTTTTGATGGCTGCAGCACACTGAGTGGATGTTTTCAGAGAACTATCCACAATGATGCCAAGATCTCTCTCGAGTAATTATAGCTAAATTAGCCCCCATCATATTGTGGCCCTAGTTGGGATTATTTTTTCCAAGTGCATTACTTCACATTTATCAACATTAAATTTCAGTTGCCATTTTGTTGCCCAATCACCTAGTTTGGTGAGATCTTTTTGAAGCACTTCAGTCTGCTTTGGTCTTAACTATCTTGAGCAGTTTAGGATCATCTGCCAATTTTGCAACCTCACTGTTTATCCCTTTTGCCAGCTGACTTATACATAGGTTAAATAGGATGTGTCCTGGTACAGATCCTTGAGGGGCACCTCTACTTACCTCTCTCCATTGTGAAAAATTACCATCTATTCTTACCCTTTGTTTCCTATCTTTTAACCAGTTATCAATCCATGAAAGGACCCTCCCTCTCATCCCATGACAACTTACTTTACTTAAGGGCCTTCCATGAGGGACCTTGTCAAAGGCTTTTTCTGGAAATCTAAGTACACTATATCCACTGAACCACCCTTGTCCATGTGTTTGCTGATCCCCCAAAAAGAACTCTCGTAGATTAGTAAGGCATGATTTCCCTTTACAGAAACCATGTTGACTTTTCCCCAACAAATTAGGTTCATCTATGTGTCTGATAACTTTATTCTTTACTATAGTTTCAACTAAATTTGCCTGGTATTGACGTTAGACTTACTGGTCTGCAATTGCCAGGATGACCTCTTGAGCCATTTTAAAATATTGGCATCACGTTAGCTATCTTCCAGTCATTAGGTACAGAAGCGGATTTAAAGGATAGGTTACAAGCCACAGTTAATAGTTCCACAATTTCACATCTGAGTTACTTCAGAACTCTTGGATCAACACCATCTGACCCCGGTGACTTGTTACTGTTAAGTTTACCAATTTGTTCCAAAACCTTATCTAATGACACCAATCTGGAACAGTTCCTCAGATTTGTCACCTAAAAAGAATGGCTCAGGTTTGGGAATCTCCCTAATATCCTTAGCAGTGAAGACTGAAGCAAAGAATTCATTTAGTTTCTCCACAATGACTATCATCTGAGTGCTCCTTTAGCATCTCAGTCATCCAGGGGCCCCACTGGTTGTTTAGCCGGCTTCCTGCTTCTGATGTACTTACACGTTTTACTATTACTTTTTGGCTAGATGCTCTTCAAATTCCTTTTTGGTTTTTCTTATATGTTTACACTTAATTTGACAGAGTTTATGTTCCTTTCTATTTTCCTCACTAGGATTTAGCTTCTACTTTTTAAACAATGCCTTTTTATCTCTCACTGCTTCTTTTATTTGGCTGTTAAGTTATGGTGGCAATTGTTTGGTTTTCTTACTGTGTTTTTTAATTTGGGGTATACATTTAAGTTGGGCCTCTATTATGGTGTCTTTGAAAAGTTTCCATGCAGCTTGCAGGGCTTTTATTCAGTCACTGTACCTTCTACCTCCTCATTTTTATGTAGTTTCCCTCTCTGAAATTAAATGCCACAGTGTTGGGCTGCTGAGATGTTTTTCCCACCACAGGAATAGTTGTAATAATTCTGCCTGTGTGTTTTATTTAAGCTTCAATTTCTTTCTTCAAAGATTCAAAATTAACTTTTTGTTTGCAATGTTATAAAACTGAAAGACATACTTGACGTTAAAAAACTGCACCTGTTCAAAGTTAAAGATCAAGATGTATACAAAATAATGAATGGTACAGACATAGGAAAAAAATCAGGCACTCCTATTTACTCAGTCAGCATATGAGCAAAGAAATGTTCAATTAAATGAAAAGGTAATTTTAGAATGGAAACTTTTAAACAATACAATTACCTTATGAAACTTATTGCTAAGCTGTATCATTGGAGTGAAACGCGTATAGTTCAAAACCATTAGGCTTTTATACAAATGAGGACAGCTATAGTACTATCAGACAGGATTGTAAAAGGGTCAGAGGTTAGAAAGGCATATCAACCCTGTTGCTTCACAGCATGCAACCATCTCTGGATGAGGAAGAGGCTACCCCTGTATTCTAGATCTTTCTGTTACTAATCCTTCAGGCTTCTTGCACCTTCCTCTGAAGCATTTAATTCTAGCCATGATTGCAGACAGAATCCCAGACTAGGTGGAACATGGGTTTGACTTGATATGACAATTTTTATATTATTAAGTATTTATTTGCATGTCTACTTGACTCTAGCTTGGCAGTAACACAAGCATGTATTCATTTAAGTCGAACAAGAGAGCCAACAGCCTCCATGGGCCTCTTGGCAAGATGTGGAGGGGAGCACTCTGAGCCCCTGGAAGGGGTGGGGCCTCAGGCACAGTGTGGACTACAGCACAGCCTCCTCCCTCCACCAGCTCTCACAACTGCCTGGAGCACGTAGAGCACCTCCACAGATAGCCTAAGAGCCAATGTGAGTGCATCGTGCAGCACTCCTGTGACAATTTAAAGGGCACAGGGCAACTGCTCCCTTTCCCCTCTACACCTGAACTCAATATGGCCTTTCTAAAGTGTCTTATTCAAGCAAAAATGGATACGCCTGTATCTTTTTTTATATGTTAGATTATGCTCAAAGCAGTGCATGTGACCACTAATTCAGGAAAAAAACCTCTCAATCCCACGTCTGTTATATCATGAGCATGCATATGTACAACATATCAAGGACACTCACCTTAATTATTTTATTTAATGCTTAACTGTATTATATAACTAGCCCATTTCTGCATGCCACCTGCAAGCTACTGAAGTTGCCAAGAGCTCTATGATAAATAATCCTAGTGATCCTTGGTTTGTGCGAGCTCTATGAGCCAGTAATATTATTTATTGATATCATTACTGTATAGTATCTCTGAGCTACAGATGCAATCAACAGAGCTATGCAGTTTGCATTCCAAATCAGTTACGATTTAGGAGTTACTCTTTGCTCTCTCTTCCTTCTTTGTCACTCTCTAAACTTAAGGCACTGCTTAATCCCAAATGTAACAGTATTGCCCTCAAATTAGTTTAAGAATGAATTTTGTTTTAAAAGCATAAAAATGGTCCCAGAACTGTAATACAGATTTTAGGGGAGATCCCACACTAACACGTAATCAATGCTTACAATATAGTGTAAGTTCTTGGAACTGATAAATACCCACATTTCAGATAGAATATATCAGACACACCCCATTGTATGCTTGTTAGAAGCGATGTTAGATCTGGATAAAGAATTTTAGGAAGCTCAACAGTTTATTGCTGCTGCAACTGCAGCACTGAATTCCTTCAGGGGCTCTGTACAGATTCCAAGAAGAGAGTGGAGGAGGACAAAATCTGTATGAAAGAAATTATCATAGCTTCTCTCTTTCAGAATTGTCCTCGGGCCTCACCTGTGAACACATGCTTACTCATACTAAAAGCTTGCAGCATATTACTGATGTCAGAATCATTCTGCATAGCTTCATTGCCAAGTTGACGCAGGATACACACAGACCTAGTAAATTTTCTTTATTACAAGATAAAGTGGCACACGTTTTCCAGGGTTAATATTAGGGATGTAAAATACAGGCTAATCACAGTTAACCAATTAAGTGGGATCCTGCCTCCCCAATCCCATGCAAGGCTTCCATTGCCAGCCCACCCACATGGCAGGGGACTGGCAGCCCAGTGAATGCCGGAGGAATGCTCTTGCTCCGGACCCCCTTGCGCTGGGGAAGAGCCGGCTCCCGACCCTCACTGGGCTGGAGCAGCTCTCCACTGGACTATCTCCTATTGCTCTTGAAAGCGCATGTGCTCAAGCAAATGGTTGTGACAGCTATGAAGGGAGTGGTGGGTATCACTGATAAGTTTCAGGTGCTCACACCTTCCACTCATTCTTTTACAGATAAAGAAAACAGGATGTCTCAAAACTTTCCTTCAGTAAATGACAACTAGGAACAGTGATATTACTACATTGGCTACAGAGCCATTACTTTTTAGCAAAAATATCAATTGATATTAATTGTAATTGTTACTTCTTGGCTCAAAATCTTAACACACTGGATCATTAAGAGCATCACAACAGCCTTTTTAACTACATTATAAACATCTCCCAATTTAAAATGTGAGATTCAGCATTAGTCTTCAAATGTTGATGAACTAAGCTGATCCTGATGCTTATTTCACTATAATCTACAGCGATTTTCATCTAGTAGCCCCACACTGCAATCTTACCCTCAGCACCTGGTGCCTTTATATAATGTCACTTGTGTTAACTGTTCCCATGTGGGAGAGGAAGCCACTAGGCCTCAACTCTTTCTCCAAAATAGCCACCTGTGCCTAGTACTTTACAATAAGGCTAGATGCATCTAATCCTTCTCTTTGGATCCCATAATTCACATATTGTAGAACCTCAAAGATACAAACATCAGAGTTATGGACTGACCTGTCAAACAGATGCCATGTGGAACATGAAATAAGCGCACACACACACACAAATCCCAAACCAAATAATATACTGTGCCAATATTGCATCTTAAAAGTAGGCACATTTGGGCTGTCTGTCCCCATCTTGCCACATGCAGGAGGGGGCAGTCACTTACAGACAACAAGTAAAGACATGGATTTGGCAAGCTGTATGAGCCACTGAGTAGTAGAAGCATTAGGGTCTAAGGATGTTAAATATTGACTAATTCACTAATCGAATAGTCGATGCATTTTGCATCAACTATTCGATTAGTCAATAAGGTGATTCTGCCTTTGAAGTGTTGCTACACACCCTAGAGCTGTTGCTATACTCCAAAGGAGAAAGCACCACGTGGTGCGTGGGATCAGCTGAGGACTCCAGCTGACCCTCTTCTCCACATGGCGCTGCCTCTTTGAAACACCGTGTGCAGCCTGACACTGGGCTCCCGGCAGCATTTCAAAGCACTACATGGAGTCTGGAATCAGCTGGGGACTCTCCCACTGATCCTGGGCTCTATGCAGTGCTGTTACTTGAAACACGGGAAGGAGCCTAATGACGGGTTTCACGTGGCATTTCCAAGTGGCAGTGCCACACGCAGCCCAGGGAGTTCCCAGCTGATCCCAGACTCCACATGGTGCTGGCGCTTTGAAACACCTATGCAACATGGCATTTCAAAGCGACAGTGTTGCGTGGTGCCCAGGCTCTGGCCCCAGGCTCCATGTGGCGCTGCCACTCTGAAGCCCCCCCCTCCCCTTCCGCCTCTTTCTGATAGAGACAGCAAGGGGGAAAGCGACTTAAATCCCTGCACACCACTGGGCAGAAAGGATTAGTATTTCAGCTGTACTAATGCAATTGACACTTTGAGTAAGTTCCACAAAACTCCAGAAATGGATTCACACACCTCTCTGGTCAAGGTTTTGCACTCCAGAGTGGGTCTGTATTTCAAGTAAACTCTCAAATATTTACATTTTAACATATAGATTCTATACATAAAAATTGTTATAATTTGTGTACAGTACTTGTAAATATTTTAAAGGCTTACACATTTAACAAGCAGAAGACAGATAACTGTAATCTGACACCTGTACTTATCTGACACCTGTACTTACCAAGTAGTGCTTACCACTAAGACTGCTGCACAAGGATGGCATGCACTGTGTCCACCCAGAACGAAATGGTTACGATGGACACTCTGAACCAGTGCAGATTGCACTGATTGAACCACACCAAAACAGCCTGCAATCATGCAACCCTTTAGCAACCAAAGCCCTTAAAAAAAAAATAGCCCGTATCTCTTGACCTCTGCCCACAAATGGGAAGGGGCGGGGTGAGGGGGAGAAAAGATGCAACTCTTCTCAAGTGGTAGAAGCCTCAAATAGCTTCCTGTGTACTAGACACCTAAACCTATTCTTGTGTGTGCACTATAGTTGGAGCAGCTCTCCACCAGATGTGCATATGCCACCCAAATCCACTTTGTTCTTTGTTGAGTAGATCTCTGGCTGCAGTTCAAGCTTTTGGTGTCATCAGTTTAAGGGAATTAATGTATATTTGGGTATGTGAAGAGAAGGGCTAGGATGATGGCTGCTTAGCCAATCTAGAGCCACTGACCCAGCATAATGCTTGCTCTTCTGGCTGGAAGAAGCTCTCTGCCAATAATTAGAGGCCTGAAGCTCTTTATGAGTGAAGTAATGGTGATTAAAATCATGAGGAAATAGAATCCCTGGAGCCCTTTTTAGGTCATGGAGAGAAAATAAAGCGTTATTTCCTGCCCTGGGGGCAGGCATTATAGGAGTTATATCAGCTCTGACCTACTTAAGGCAGTTTTCTACATGGAAAACTCCAGAATAATGTACTGAATATACCCCACCATAATCATTACTTACCCCCTGCCAGCTGATGGTCATCCATAATGCAGTTTGAATGTTCCATGCAGGATGGACTGATTTAAAAGTCAGTAATTAAAAAACAAACAAAAATAAGTCAGGAAGCAAGAAATGTTGATTTAAATAATATCAAATTATTCTTGTTTGCATTTGTACTTTGTAATTATTTTCCTTACAAAAAGTTGGTTCTCATTTGGGCTGATGTGCAATGAAACAAAATTTGGTGCCAATTTTTGCTAAATAGAAAAAAAAAACTTAAATTGTTGTATAGAAATGTAATGATATAGCCTAACATACACTTGTTCAGATTCTCAATATTTATTTTTCAAGTTAGAAAATTCTAGATGTGTTGTTTAGAATTAACAAAAGTTGGGGGGAGTAATGTTTTAAAACAAAGACAAATAAAGACAGAGTATTCCTAATTGCAGAAAAAAAGGTTGAGTTTCTACTTTGTCACACAAATGACAAGCTTTCTTCCTTTTCACAAGGAAGAATACAATCTGCTTACTCAAGTATCTGAAGTGATGGTGGGAGAATAGGGACAAGAATTTTATACATATACATTAAAATGTGAAGTTAAGCCCAAAGAACCTTCAGGGTACCCCTGTTCAGAGTTGAGACAGAATCCCAGAGAAGTGATCTCTCTCCTTTTAACTTCCCCTACTTCCTATCTTCTGATATTGCTCCCTTCCTTCATATGCAAAAAAAATTAAACTTCCCAATAGTCTTTTTAAAAGTGAATATGAATGGTTGCATATAAAGAATTTGAAAAATGGGAATGGTTATAATATAACAATATTTGGTCAATTAAGAATACACAGTTAAAATTCTATCTAAACACTAACTGAATGGGTTTTTTGTTTTGTAAGTGAACTGTAATATCAATTTTTTTCTCTTGGCTAGGTCTTCACTACAAGTTTTTGCGGCAGAAAATATGCTCATGAGGGACTCATTAGCATAGTCATGGCATCATTAGCATATTTTCTGCCATTTCTTTTTGCTCAAAAACCCTGTTTTGTGCAAGATCCTTATGCCTCTTCATAAGGATCTTGCTCAAAACAAGGGTTTTGCACAAAACGGAAGCGGTTTGCAAAAACCCCTTGCACAAACAGGAATGGCAGAAAATACGCTAATGATGTGGTGACTTATGCTAATGAGTATCATTAGTGTATTTTCTGCCGCAAAAAATGTGTAGTGTAGACAAAGCCTTCAATCAAACCATTGGCTCAGCAGAAAAAATTTTTACTCCTTTGCTGGATGCATTGATGAACAAACCCTATATCTGAAGTGCTAATACATCAGTGGTTCTCAAGCAGTTAGAAAAATTCTGAAAAATTCTGTGGCTCTGTTCAGATTGCAGTACTTAGGAAGTGACATTAACAAACAGATTTGTCTTGTACTTTCACTAGTAATTTTCTTTCACTAAGCCTAGAGATGATCAGGTAAGTGCATAGAAGTTTTATACTGGGAAGTGTCCAGAGGCCCCAACAATCAGTAACTAGTTTGTTTCTATAATTAGAGATGCTACAACAGTGATAGACTATAGCTAAACGTTACTGATTACAGTAAATATTTCCCATACTTTCCAATGGATGGGGGGGGGGGAGGCTAAAAACTGAACATACAACACACACAATAGACAAAAAAGTCAACATGGTTAAAAGAAATTTACCTTCAAGTAGCATAGTATTAAGTTTCTCAGCTGTCACACAACTGCAGCCCATTTCACTTCGATCTTAAAAATCCTAACTACCTTTAATGTTTTTAGATACATATTAAAAACCAATCCACCTTTGGTATTATGAAGAAAACTTCCAATAATCCCCTCTGCCCCAGGGGCGGCGCTACGAGACCAACCTAGCAGCACCCCATCTGCTCTGCTCCCGGCTTCCCCGATTCAGCTGCTGGTCAGTTTCAGCAGCAGCTGAATGGGGGAAGCCTATCCTGCTGCCCCAGCACTTGCAGGTTCCTGATGGTGCCGAACCATCAGGAGTCCCAGAGCATTGGATGCCAGACTAATGGAGTTTTACTGTACTCTGAGCACATTTTCAGCACTACAATCTGCTGACTCAAACAGCAGCATTAATGGCCCAAATCCACTGCAAGAAGAAGTAGTGTTTTCAGGGATTTCATGGTGAATTGAATTATTTTTATTCAGCTCCTTTATCAATACAAGTGTGTTACTTACAATTATAAAAAGTCATGACTGGGTTCTGTCTGCTTCCTCTTATTCCTATTCTGTCTACTTATTACAATGTGCTATTCTTTAAAAAGAAAAGCTGCTACAATTAATTCTGCATTACACCAAACAAATTGGCACACTAAAACAGAGAATAAAATTAAGCCTGCCAAGTGCTAAGGAGAAACAAGATTTATCAATAGGGAAAATTTTCAATGATTACCTTTTTATTAAATAACCTAGATGGGTAGCTCTGTTGGCCTGTGCTAACTGACAGTTAAAGAGAAAATAGATACTACTTCTGACACAAGAGTAACTATTTTCATATAAAGATTCATACCCAAGCTAAATCATCATAAAAATAATTAGTTTCATTTGGTATTATACTAGATCAGGGTAGGGAACTTTTTTTTGTCAAGAACCATTGACTCTCAGGAAAAAAAATAAAAAGTCACAGGCCACACGTAGCCCCATGGGGGTAGGGACTCCCATCTTTCCCTGGGCTCCAGGATGGCACCAAAAATTAGGGATTCAGGGTGCGGTTGGGGGCTCTAGACTGGGGCCAAAGGATTTGGAGCACAGGTGTGGGTTCGGGGTTGGGGTACAGGCTCTGGGAGGAGGTTCTGTCCTAGGAGGAAGTTTGGCTGCAAAAGCAGGCTCAGGACTAGGACAGGGCGTTGGGTTACAGGAGGGGACTCATGTTTGGGACACAGGACTTAGAGTGGGAGTGTGGAAAGGAGGGAGAGGTGCAAGCTCCAGCCAGGTGCCCCTTACCTCACGCAGCTCCCTCCCAGTAGTGGGGCTAAAGCAGGCTCCCCCATGCCCTGACCCTGCACCACTCCCAGAAGCTGATACAAGGTGGCCCGGTGGCTCTGCACTCTGTGCACACCTGCAGACACCATCCCCACAGCTCCCAGACAGTTGCATGCAGACTTGGAGCTTCCCTGCCTAAAAGCTGCATGGCCAGCCAACCAGACTGGCATCCTAGACCCTCCACTCCCCTAGCAAGGTGAGCTAGTGCTTGCAGGTCCAGCCCTGTGGGGAGGATGAAGAGGCTCAGGGCTTGTGTCCTGCAGCACAGAGACTTTGCTGCAAGCCACATGAAATTAAACAGGGGCAATGGTTTTTTTGTAAATAAATAAAAATAAAAGGTGCCGGTACTCCAGGGGTAGAGTTGTTGAGCTCTGACTGGAGGTGCCGGTACTGCGTACCGGGCAGTACCATCACAAAAAAAGTACTGAACAGAGGGATTCAATTGCTTTCAGTGAGCTAAAATCTCTAACTGTAGAAACAAGACTGATAGACTATAACTAAACATGACTAATTATAGTAAATATTTCTGGATTGTCAAATTACAAAGCCAGATCTTCCATTTTTAAAGTACGAATGAGAAAGCTCAAGCTCCAACTCCCATTTATATTGAGAATTTTATATTCCTAATTTCCTTCCATTAAGTAGGAAAACAGAACCATCTTCCACCAAGAACATTAATATGTTTGCAGCCAACTACTTCATATTAGTGTCTCTCATTTAACTGTCAAACAAAATGAACTCCATTTTAATACAGATATTCATGTAAATCATCATGTAGGTGTTTATAGAAACTCACAAAGATACTACATCATTGAAACTGAGAAAAAACATCAGTAAATAAGTGTACTCCAGCATACAAATGTGTCAATCTAGGGTAATTCAGTTGTACAAATGCTGCCAAACCAAATAAGTTAAAATTACTGTGAACAGAACTGTTTATATGAGTGAAATATTATGTAGCAACTTCAACTCAAAGGGCATGTGTAATGTATGAAGAAATTTAAAACAAAACAATCCAATAAAAGAAAGGAAAACTCATGCTACAATCTTAAAACATAACTGCTTTCGCATGTACAACAGCACAACCAGAAAAACTGTAATCCCAGTTCTGGACTTGTTTAGATTATTATGATTGACAACTTTCCTAGCGCTGCTAATGTGTGTAATTACTGAAGCACTACTTCCGTTTCTTTCCAACCTGAGCAACTAACCTATGTCTCAAGAAACTACTTTGCAGCCTTCAATTACAAATGTGATCACACCCTTTTGAATAAAAGGCCGCATGGCAACACTGGCAGTAATTCTGGCCAACACACTTGCCCAAGAAGAGACTGCTTTATATGACGGACCAGTTCTCTGCTTGACGATGTAGCACTGCAACAGGAGTCTTCTTTTTGGCTCCCTCCCCCCCCCCCCCCCACACACACTCCTAGATTTAGTTACTAAGCTAGTATTTTCAATAGATCAGTTTTAACACAGGAAATTAAAAATCATACACTGAAAGTTTCCTGAGTACCAATTATATCAGGGAACCATGTTTGCTACCAACTCTCTGAACTATCGAGTCTAGGTGAAGCACTTAGTTTGCTCGGCAACTGAGGCAAAAGAATGAGCATGTAATTATAAGTAAAAACTAACAGCCACTCTTCAAATATACCCCCATAAAAAGGGGACTCATATGCATCTCTGATCAAACAACCCTGCATTTGACAAAATAACATTCAGTAATCTCTCCATCAAGAAGTTAGACATATAGCATCTCCATTATCAGATAAAATGTCTATTATGTAAAGATGAAATGAAAAGGGAATACTTGAGTCCAGCAATCATTAATGGTATCAATAGTAGTAACTAATCAGTCTCCTTAAACCAAACTCAGATAAGAATTCAGTTTCACTACTCTAATACTGACTTTTAGGTTTCTACTACTCTAATACTACCTTTTAGTATTTTTACCCAGGTTGCCAGTTCAGGCACTTATACCTCACCAGTATGGTGGAAAAACGTAACAGTCACTGATGCCAAAAATGTACAGAGTGTCTGTGGAAAAGTTTGGGTTAAAAAAAACCCAACAATATTGCTTTCTCCATTTCTTGAATACCATGTTCACTAGAAGTATTATTTATTTGGCCCTCTATAGAGCAGTTTGATGCTATGGACTAGGGGATGCTTGTGGCAGCTCTGAAACTAAGAAGCTCAGTTCTTGCATGAACCAAACAGACACAGCAAGGAACAATGTTGCACAACCTCGAAAAAAAAATCTTTCATTTTAAGTAGAGCTAGTAGCTCCAAACCAAGGGACTAAATGTACCTTAGCCAGACTAATGGAATATTCTGCATCTATGGTGCGGAAAAATAATAGGCATTATAAAGACAAGAATTTATTAACATTTTAAAATTAATATCCTTAACTGTATCAGCTGTAACTTGCTTATTTGCAAGTCTTCACATATAAAATTCTAAAAGGAATAATTAATAAGTTATGTATGGTATCAAAAAAGCCTATGTTTAAGATACCATTATTACAGGTTGCACCTCTGAGATTCTCTTGTCCAGCAACATCCGTGGTCTGGCATCACCACAGATGATCCTGGATGAGAGTGCCCCAGGGCAAGAGGGCCAGCAGCTAGGAGCCTGGTGCAGCTCTACAACTCTGCAAGCAACAGGGCCCCAACAGACTGGGCAGAGCACAATCGGTGCTGTCTGCTGCTCTGCAGCAGGGCTGGGACCACAGCAGCCCAAGAGGGGAAGCCTGGCCAGGCTGCAGCAGTGCAGGCCACAGCAGATGACTGGAGCTGCCTGCCGCCTGGCAGTGGGACCAGGGCTGTGGCCACAGCAGCCCAGGAGGGGAAACCAGCCACAGCAACCTGGCAGAACCAGCGTGGTTGCAACCACGTGCAACCCGGCAGTAGGGTTGGGGCTCTGGCAGCCCAATCAGGCAATGTGCTGTTCGACAGTGGGGCTGAAACTGCCTGGTTAGCTGACAGTGGAGCCAAGGCTGGCCCACAGACAGCTCAGCTGGGCTGAAGGAGCCAGTGGTAGGGAGGGGTAGCAGGCTGAGGGACTGGTGTCAGGGGACCTGCCGTTGATTGGCAAATTCCCTCATCTGGGAAGGGTCAGGTTCCGAGGCTGCTGGACAAGAGAGGTCCAAGCTGTATACTGATAATTGCAAGAAGCTTTAATTCTGCCCCAATATTCGTACTTAGGCTCAATCAATACAGACTAAGAATTCCCTTATATAAAAAATATCCCATCCACTCTCCATAATTGATCCATAAAATATGTTCTCGTTTACATGCTCCTTATGGACCCTCTGGACCCATCATAATTATGTTTATCCCCTTTCAATGACTAGAGCTTTGGTGTCCAACACGCTAGCCACAATTGGCTATTTGGCCGGTTGAGTGTGGCTAATTTGCTACAGTAGTAGCCGCTATAGAGGCTACTGCTTCAGAACTGGTTGGACACCATAGGACTAGAGTCATTAAGTGGCTACAAGTACAATCCAGAAACACACACACTGCACCACTCACTAAATCACTAGGGGTGTGTTTAGACTACATTCCTCTTTTGACACTTTGAAATTGCAAATGAAGATGGGATTTAAGTTTCCTGAACTTCATTTGTGTAATGGTGGCTGCAGTTTTTTTTTCCGACATGGGGCTTTTTGATAGAAAAACGGCAGTTTAGATGGGGATCTTTCAAAAATAAAACCACTTTTTTGAAAGATGCTGTAAGCCTCAAAAAATGAGGTTTACAAGATCTTTCGAAAAAGGGTTTTACTTTCAGAAGATCCCTATCTAAACTGCCGTTTTTCTATCGAAAAGCCCCGTGTCGAAAAAAATGTGGCCGCCATTATGCAAATGAGGTGTGAAATTTAAACCCCGGTTTCATTTGTAATTCCAAAGTGTCTAATTTACATCCCTTTTTCAAGAAAAAGAATGTAGTCTAGACACACACTAGGAGGCAGAAAGTCAAATTCACACTCACCTTTCCACTGCACCTTCTGTATTCATCTTCCCAATATGGCCACAACTTCGAAACACATGCCACATACTTGCATTTACCTAATCCACTATACAGATACAGTAGTCAATGTTTTTGCCATTTTAAAATGTTTACATGCCTTCCCATTTTATCCCATTGTCCCTGCCACCTTGCAGGGTCCAGAGACCCAGCTCACATACATCTATCTGACTGTTCGCTATGCTGAAAGCACACACAGAAACCAGAAATGCATGCAAAACTGCTCCCGTGAGACTCAACAGGAGGGTGCGTATGACCAGAAAAGAGTCTGGAGAGCAACAATCTGTCTTTCCTATCAAAGTAGCGGGAGAAGATGGCTTTGGTTCTCCTAATCAGAGACCTTGAGACCAACGCAGAGTCTCCTGGCTCCAGAATAAAGTATTAAATCTCCAAGTTACAGCAAACCAGGGGCTGAAAGCCAGCAGAGCCCATACTGAGTCCCTCCACCGTCCCCAAAACATACACCATGAACCAAGTCTGGGATAGCATCTAACTAGATGCACAGGGCTGGGACAGTGGGGGCACCAGGGCTCTGGGCTTTAGATGTAGTGTGGGTACCAGGGACACCTGAAATGTGCTCACAGTCTCCTAATTAAAACCTGTCAGTCATAGCACAGAAATTGGGTTTGTGATCATAGAAATTAGCAGCATTTTTGCTTCCAAGATAAAAGAGTTACAGTGCTTATGTTTATTTTAACAATGTAAGAGAAAAAGGGAGTTAGAAAGAAAAAGATTGAAAACCCCTGGTCTATTTCATGTGTCATTCAGCCTTAGGAAGCAACTAATGATAAATGTCTGAATGGGTGTATCCACTTCCTCTCCTTAACCCTCCCCCCAAAAAAGAATTAGTTTTGGCAAAAATTTGCTGTGAATGAACTGACAGCATGACTAGACTCTGGAGATACCAAAAAAGGTCCATCTAAAACAATGGACAGTATCTCCCCTGCCTGTCTACTTGCTTGCATATTTGCTCAAACACTTCTCCCATAAATGGATACAACATTATTATAGGCTTCTTAATATACAATATGTAGGAGTAAACATGAGCTATTAATAGACTCCATCCTGGACAAAAGAAGTATTTCCTGTCTCAATGCAGCAAAGTCACCTCCAAACTAAAATCCCTGATATTATATAATGAACATATTACAGATTAGCTGAACTAATTCTGTACACTCCATCTGCAGTGGCAGCACTCCCACAGTGGCCAAAATAAGCATCTAGGTGTTCACCTAATGTTTTCTCCCATAGCCCTGCCTTCACTTGCCTTCTTATAGATCAAGCATCTGGAAATGTCCCAAATATCATTCCCTCTGCTGCTTCAGCACTTCAATGATGCGTGACAGTGGCTCAGTTTAAAGGGACAAACAGCACGGCATCATATTTTGCGCATGGCAGTCATAAGCACAACAAAATATCTGGAAATTGCAACAGGAAAGTAATAATCCTGCTTGTAGTTCTTGAATTCCCAGATGAGCTTTTGGAGCTTGTTTCCTATATTAGTAATACACATTACCTGTATAAGTCTTGCACACAAGAATAAAGACTAACTTGATTCCCCTGCAACCACCCAATTCATTCAAAGAAATCTTCCCCCTTTCATATAATAATCACTACATTGAAAAGAATAGGAATGCAATTGTATACAGTACTAATTACCAAAAACTGCGAGAATAAAACTCCAGGTATTAACATCTGTACTGTTAATAAAAAAAAAAAAAAAAAAAGACCCTGCGCGGGGCAAACACTCTTTCCAGTAACTAGCCTCTCTCAACTCACAGAATTTATCTAAGCTGCAGTTAGATGGCAGCAACAGCTGATCCATATGCCAGCTGACTCTGGCACAAAAGGCTTGGGGGCTGCTTCAACTGCAGCGCAGACCTTGGGGGATCTTCTGGACCCTGCAACCTCTTGCAGTCCTAGAGCCCAGGATCCTGCTCAAACCTGAACAGCTACAGGGCAATTAAACACTCTTAGCCCCAGTCAGGTGGAATGCACTAGTTGTGGAGTTTTAATTGCTGTATAGACATAGCCTCATTACAACAGATGCTGTTATGAATTTTGAACACACTATGTTCCGTCATGTAAAGAGTCACTCTGTAACTTTCCCCTCCCCTCTTCTGCAGAAAGCCAAGAGGATTTCCCAAACATGATAAACTAGAGCATTTCCACTCCAAAAGAGGAACAGGCTTTTTGCTGTGCCATCTCAGCATTTTTCTGTTCTCTCATCTAAGGAGAAATTGAGTTTTTTTCCATTCCCTCTCTCTCTCAAAAAAACAGCTACTACCAATCAGGCAAGATTCTCTCTCTTTAATGTAAGTACCTTACATTAAAGGTACTTAACTCTAGTTCTATACACACCTCCATTCCAATTCCATCTAGAATCAGAAGACCAGGCTTGGTCATGGGAGATCAGACTATACACATAGACCTTTAAGTCCTTTCCCCACTATAAACTGTTACTATATAAGTTCTATATATATATTGATTCATTCTCATCAGTTGCAGTGGCAGCCTGTCAATACAGGCAAACTAGGCGGTCGCCTAGGGCGCCAAGATAAACGGCCGTTGAGGGTTTTGGAGGTGGGGGCATCGATCGCGTGTTTTGCCAAGGGCGCCAGTTGCCAGCAGCTCGTCTAGGGCCGCTCCTGATCAGAAGCTTGCCTCTGGAGCTCTGAGAAGAGCTGATTTGTTACTCCCTGGCCTCAGAGGGATAGTTCTCTAGTGTTAATATAAACAACATGCATACCTTGAGAAATTAGTTCTGACATTCTCCCTTTATTTCCCTCTGGTCTCTTAAAATCCTGGCCTGTCATGACTATACCCGCACTCAGCGCTAGGAATGAGGTTCCCACCTGAGATAGGTGTTACAAATAGTACAACTATGACAGCATAGGCAGGGCAGCAGCAACATTAAGTAAGGCAGGTTTGTAGTTAGCAGGGGAAATAGTCAACGGGAACCGAAAGAATGTGCTGGGGGCAGGTGCAGTGCACAAAGCTTTCCCTCTCGCAGAACTCAGGACAGAGAGCCACACGTAACAGCCAGCTGCTTTGAGTGGTGTGAGGCTGCTGGCAGGCAGGGAGTCTGCCCGAGGGTCCAGCTAGGCTGCTGGCCAGGAGCTGCTTAGGTAAATGCCTCTTGGCCAGAAAATGCCACTAGCACCCCACCCCCTCCTACACTCCCATCTCCTGCCCCAGCTGACCACCCAAACACTCTGCACTCCCCCCTGTCCTCCACACCAGGTCACAACCCCTTCCTAGACCCTGCTTCCCTCTAGGGATGTTAAAATTAAATCAACTAATTAAATAGTCAATGGAA
Source organism: Pelodiscus sinensis (assembly GCF_049634645.1). Lineage (NCBI taxonomy): Eukaryota > Metazoa > Chordata > Testudines > Trionychidae > Pelodiscus > Pelodiscus sinensis. The sequence continues at coordinate 33,199,786 of NC_134718.1, read as the reverse complement.
TTCCCATCGACTACTCAATTAGTCAATAAGGGAGCTTTTGCTTTGAAATGTAGCAAGAGCCCACCCGGCTATTGCTACATTTCAAAGGTGGAAGTGATGCACTGTGTTCCACCTTTGAAACCTACAAGAGCCCCAGCAGGAATACCGCCACTGCACCCCTGTCCCCTCCCACGGAGCTTTTGGGAAACAGCTTTTAATTTAGTTCTCTCAGGGGCACACCGCAGCTGTGAAAAAAGTAATGCACATTCGTGCTCTATGTGCAGATTCTAACACAATTTGCTCTTTGACACTTAATCATAGAAAGCCCAAGAATATAAATCATCAAAAACAAATTCTACATACATGTTACTATCTCACCCTTCCCTTGAAAGTCCTTAGAGACCATCAGTGTCCAGGAAAGTGTTGCTAGAAGGTGTTTCCTGCCTTTTGAAAGCCAACACATGGTAAGTGGCCTCTCCCTCCTGGACTTGAGAAGATGACCAACGAGCAGAATAGCTTCTATCCTTTTTAAGCTTTTGCCCCACTGTATCAGGCACCATCTTTGTCTGCATTCCCACATAAGCACAAACTTCTGCCACACAATCTTGCCATGGTACCTTCTCTTCTGTTAAACCTGTTCTTTTGGGCAGTGACCAATCCTGTGCCTAGCATGACTATTTCCAACATCTGGGTACTCAGAAGAAACTACCTCACCACCAGCTGGGCAATAATTTGAACTTCCATAATATTAATGGAGGTGGTGCAAGGTCTGGGATGTAGGCTGGGAGCAGAAAGGAGCTTGAGGTAAGGGATTGGGGTACAGGAGACAGTGTGGGGTCTGGGAGGGGGGGAGGAATAGCTCAGCGGTTTGAGTATCAGCCTGCTAAACCCAGGGTTGTGAGTTCAATCCTTGCAGAGGCCATTTGGGGCAAAAATTTGTCAGGGATGGTACTTGGTCCTGCTGTGAAGGCAGGGGACTGGATTCGATGACCTTTCAAGGTCCCTTCCAGTTCTAGGAGATATGCAATCTCCTTAATTTAATTTAAAGAAGGTGGTTTTAATCGATGCAGGGTCTAGGAGGGTTTATGAGTGCAGGAGAGAGGCAGAGGATTTGGTTTATGTGGGATGGGGAGATAGAAGGTTGGGGGGAGGGAGTGTCTGTCAGACACTTACCTGGGTGACTCCCAGCCAGCAACCCAGGACATTTCTCAGGCTGCCTGCCTGGTCATGGCAGAGGCCATATGGGTCTGTGAATAACTAGGAGCATGAGGGAAGGGGAAAGGGGACTTTGCCCACTGCCTGTGCTTCTAACAGGTAAGCTCATATTGGCAGGAAACTGGTCAATAGAACTGTGCTGGGAGCAGAGGCAGTGCACAAAGCCTCTTGGATCTCCCTCCAGGATCACATCTGTTCAAACACAAACAGAACCTACAGCTGCTTCTCTGAGTGGCAGAGTGGCACACAGGGTGAGTAGGAAGCCTGCCAGAGGCTCCCTGCTGCATCCACAAGCCAGATCTGATGGCTTGGCAGGCCAGATCCGGCCCACAGGCCATATTCTGCTCAATCCCACTCGGTGACCTGAAGTAGAGTTAGAGTATCTCAACCACCTGCATTCTGCTACAAAGACCTTTTACATCTGCACTTGAAAGGGAATCCTCTGAACTGTCATTCATGTTAAAATTCGACACTTTCCAAAAAGGACTCAACAAACATTTGAACTATCTCACCCATTACCAAGATAGTTTCCCCAATTATCACCTCTAATACCATTAACTCACAAACATCCCACTCTCCCTACCTCTAATATCGTCAATTCACAGACACTTACCTTCCTTCCTCTCCCCCCCCTCCCCCCCCCCCCCGGATCCTCCTCCTGTTCTGCAATGCGATTTGTCCTTTTCATATTTGTTCATTTTTTTAATTGTATCCTTTGGTATATATGGTTGTGACTACTTTCTTCCACTATTTGATCTGAGGAAGTGGGTCTGGCCCACGAAAGCTCATCACCTAATAAACCATCTTGTTAGTCTTTAAAGTGCTACATTGTCCTGCATTTTGCTTCAAAAAACTTGTCTTTCATCAACAGAAGTTGGTTCACAGAAAGAACTTCTCCTACCTTCTATTGGTATTCTTTTGCAAGAAGCCTTTGGAATCTCAAGCCAACATTGGTGCACACAGACCCTTTTAAATGTACAGGTTTTTGCCTTATTTGTGGAGTTTGCAGCCACAGAGGGTTCGTGTTATCATAGGGATGTAATAGTTCAACCAGTTAACTGATAAGCATCAGCCACTTCTCGCCCTGCAGCTGCTAGGGGCTTGCAGGGATGGCAATCCAAGAAGCATTTAACCATATAAACTGACTGAATTTCAGTTGGTTACATGCTACATAGTCCTGTTTTTTGTTTCAATTGGTTACATGGTTACTCTTTTTTGGGGGAAGGAGGGGGGAGATAATTTTTACATCCCTAATTCTCACAAAATTCATAAATTGTACATTCACAAACAATTAGACACACAGCCAAATATGTCTAGCGGCACTTGGAGTTAGTCAACATTATCCTTTATCCTCTAAGAAGCACCCATTTTCAGTTCACCTTAGCCAGGAATGGCTAACATGCAAGGAATAAGCAGGGGACACAGCTTTCACTTGGAGGCGGGAGGGAGAAGGGTGCAGGACAGCTTTTTCATGCCAAAAGTTCAGCCCACTTCTTCCATTCTCCCCAACCAAGAGAAACTAGTTAGACCAGTAATTTAGTAACTTATCCCTATTGAATGACTAACACTTGTTTGTACAGAAGGGTGGGCCATTCTTACGTATTGGTGATCTCTAGAAATGCAGCAGAAAAGCAAGTTTGTGATGCAGATCATTTTTTCTGCATTAGCAATATTTGACCCGTTTCAGGCAATTGAAGCAGCCAGTCTTCTAATGCAGACCAGGTTAAAGAGCTCTCTAGAGACAATCCAACACCAGAACCCATATGAAAGCATCAGGGCAATATTGTGTTAAGGTCAGATTTTAGCTTGGTACCAAGGATGACAAATTGTGGAGTTGTGGTTGCCACTTGCTCAGCCCAAGGTGAAAAAATAAAATGGGATGAGCTCTACGGTATTTTTACAACCTATCTTTTTTAAAAAGGTCTTTACTAGGTAAGGCAGTGTGTAGCCCTCTACACAATTAACTGCTAAGCCTTGGCTTATCAGTATCAACTATATGCACTCCTGCCCCCCTTACTGCTGCTGTATCAGAGGCAGCAGGGGCAGGGCGTGGGGAAAGCTGGAGCAGTTGCCTGTGAGGAGCTGGCTTTAAAGCAGGTTCCCCACAAGCACCAGATTTGCTTTTTCACCACCCCATGCTACTGCCTGCAATAGACAGGCAGCAGCACAAAACGTCAGGGAAGTAGGCAGGAACGGATAAACATGGGGAGCCAACTCTGGCTCTGCACGCATCCTGGCTCCACAGACTCACCTGCTCTCCCATCTCCTCCAAAGGCGGCAAGGTGTGGCGTGCAAGAGCAAGTGCTGGTGGGAGAGGACTTAAAAGCTGGTTCCCCCCAGCACCAGCTCCACAGTGCCACCTATCCCACCCTCCCCCCACGCAGCTTCCTCTATCAGCAGGGGTGGGGAGGCTGCTGAGAAGCAGCCTGTCTGTGGGGAGTAGGGGGGGGGGGGGGGGGGGGTCCAAGCTCCCTGCCAACAGTCTGCTCTGCCTCCCATGGAGCAGCCTCTGTCCACAGCAAGAGGCTAGTCTAGCAGCAACCCGTTGGTGGGGCAGAGGGAGTAGGGGGGATTCCAAGCTCCTTGTGATAGGGGTGGCTCTTTCCGCAAGGAGCTTGGACCCCCCCCCCCCCCCCACGGACAGGGGCTGCTACCCCAGACCAGCCTTTGTCCATGGCCAGCCCTGGCCACTGCAAACAGAGGCTGCTTCACAGCAGCCCCCCCCCTTCTCTCCCCCTCCTTGCAACAGCCTCTGTTCCTGGGCAGCTCGAACCCCCAGAGACAAGGGCTGCTGCCACCCCACAGTGCTGCCTCTGTATCAGAAGCAGCAGCACAGGGCAGCATGCAGCTGGTCTGCATGGTGAGCTAGTTTTTAAACTGGCTCTATTAGTGAACCGGTTCCCGCCTGTCACTCAGCAGTGCAGCGGGGTTCACCGGGAGTGTGCCTGGGAGCACACACTGGCTGCTGCCCCCTCCCCAAGGACAATCAAATAGTCACGTAACCAATAAGATTTCATGTGGTTACATGACTATTCAATAACACTATATCTATCGTCACTATTAACTACTCTTAATTTGAAATACTCATTATACTTTGGGATATTCCAGGAGAGGAGGGCTTAGAAAAGTTTATCTTCTAATAAGCTACTTCAGTCTCAGTTCGGGGGGGGGGGGGGGGGGAGGGGAAAAGAGGCAAATATAGACAAGAGAAATCCTTCCCTGACCGTCTAGCAAGCCAAACAGTGCCACAGACTTCCTCAGCAGGGAGTCATTAGTACAGTTTTAGTATTGTCACAAAGATTCAAAATCCACACAACTCAGGGAAACTATGGTAAGCAACAATGTTTTAATGGTTACTGCTACAATTGTTTCAGACATGGCATTGACAGCATGACTGCGCGCATGCTATACCTAAACCTATCCCTTCAATGCAACGCAAATAAAAGCTTCTAGAACAAGAACAATTAAACTCTTTCTATGAACAAAGGTTATCACTGGACTTGGGTTTTGAAGGATGAACTTATCACACTGATATTGAATATATATGTGCAAAACTGAATAATCTGTACTGAAATCCTAAAAAAAAAAAAAAAAAAAAACCACACTCAGTGTTGATGAACATAATTTATCATGTTCTTTTCTCTAAAACATGAAGAAAAATAAATCAAAAGTGAATAGATTTAGGAAGTCCATCCACTATTTTATTTCATCACTAGGTTAGATTAGGGACAGTTTCAATAAAATCTCCTTGTTTTGTTTTTAAAAATGTCACTGGTCAAGAATCCCTGGAGTTAGCCACCATCTGTACAATGCATAGAGGGAGAACATTAATTCATGCTCTTCCAAAAAATACCAGCCTAACCTTAATATGCCTCAATGACATAGAAGAATTCATCACGCTATTGTTTCTCTCACCCACCCCCACCTCCATCTCTTTATAAGAGGAATCATGAAGATCATGATATCAGATATCAGACAAGATATCAGACAAGATCACAAAGAGAAAACAGTTTCTTGCCATTTTAACCAGAAAGGACACTCTCTCAATGACTTAACCACCTGCATTCTGCTACAAAGACCTTTTACATCTGCACTTGAAAGGGAATCCTCTGAACTGTCATTCATGTTAAAATTCGACACTTTCCAAAAAGGACTCAACAAACATTTGAACTCTCTCACCCATTACCAAGATAGAGGTGATAATTGGGGAAACTAATACCATTAACTCACAAACATCCCACTCTCCCTACCTCTAATATCATCACTTCACAGACACTTACCTTCCTTCCTTCTCTCCCCCCCCCCCCCCCCCCCCCCGCATTCCCCTCCTGTTCTGCAATGTGATTTGTCCTTTTCATATTTGTTCATTTTTTTTAATGGTATCCTTTGGTATATATGGTTGTGACTACTTTCTTCCACTATTTGATCTGAGGAAGTGGGTCTGGCCCACGAAAGCTCATCATCTAATAAACCATCTTGTAAGTCTTTAAAGTGCTACATTGTCCTGCATTTTGCTTCAACTACCCCAGACTAACACGGCTACATTTCTATCACTATTCATGAAGATCAGGCATTCATAGCCAGTATGCAGCACCAGGGTAAAATATTATATTAAGGGTTTTAGTAAATTGCTCACTTATGTTTGAAAATATTTATAGTTGACTTCTATAAAGAGCTTCTTCTCACAAGACAGCTCTCCCACCACATTACGGCACCACATAAGTATCACCATTAAAATCCTACCCTCCACACCCATGCCACTCTGTGGAAGTCAGTTGTCATATACAAACAAATAATACGTTTCTCTACATGTTCCCTTGCTTCACAATAATCTTTATTTTCAGAAGCATCCATTTAGAAACACATTTTCTCTCTGACGTTACTCAGTGGGCTCCATCTAAACAGCAAACAAACTGCAAGCTCTGGCTATAATAGCATTTGCTGAAAGACTGAGGTCTTGATGAATTAGTTATACATCTCATTGCCACCCCTCAAATTCCTCAAATAGTGTCAACACTTAGGGCTACTATCATGACCAGTATCTCCAAAAAAGTGAAGTACCTGACTCATTCACACTACTCCTATTGTTTAAAATATAGAGCATGTTTTGTTGTACTATGCATGTCGTAACATTCCACCTCAAGTCACCCAATAGCACATTATCAGGCTTTTCCTCTCCCTCCCCTACTAATTAATAGTCCTTCCTTCCCACTTCTGAGCAACTCTTCCCACCTCTCTCCCTCTCTGTATCCAAACTTCTCAATCACTTTCCTCACCAATTCTTACCCTTACTTTCCATGTCTCCATACTCCTATCCTTGGCTGATTAGTGACCCGAAAAGGGTTTGTGGATGATGGTGAATACTTTCCAGGCCAGAGTCCCCTTCCTGTAAGTTTGGCCTACATTCTTTTTTCCTAGATGTAGGACTTTACATTTTAATATGGCTAAATGTATTTTGAATTTGTTTGCTTGTGCCCAGTTTACCAAGTAATTTAGATAACTCGATATCTGTTACAAGTCCTCTTAATTATTTACCCAAATCAGTACATCATCTACAAACTTTCAATTCCACATGCCATATCTCCTCCATTCTCAAAAACAAAACAAAAAACAAAACAAAAATATCCACTTACCTCCCAGCTCCCTTCACTTTTAAAATTAAGCCAACCATTGACAACTCTTCCATTCTATTCAAACTCCTCTGAGTCCAGAGCTCCACCATCATCATCCATAATCTCTCTGCTTTTGACACACCGTTGCAAATTCATTCATTACACCTTGTCCACCTTACTCTTTCATGAAATCATCCTCTACTAACTATTCAGCAGGTCCTCCCCAGAGTCTCTCAATGTCCATGGGGGTACTACTGAGCTTTCTACCCTATGTCTTGTCATTCTACACAGCCTCTTTGGATGAGCCCATCCACAAAGTCCTTAACTTTTCCACTCTATCACACCTTCAGGGAGAGAATAGCAAGTATGAACAGCTTACATATTCTATAAAAACCTCCAATTTTACATTTCCAAGACAGTCAATTATATATACAGAGAGAGAGAGAGAGAAATCTTCCTCTTCCTATAGATTATCAACTGATTGGGGAAAGATAGGGTTACCAGCCATCTGGTATTGACCTGAACAGTCCAGTATTTTCGCCTCCTGTCCTGTAAAAAAAAAATTAAGAAAATACTGGACACCTAAAATATCCAGTATTTGCTGGTTTTCCCCCCTGCCAGGAAGTGAAAATACCGGACACCTAGCAACCCTACGACACACTCAGCAACTGGGCCCAACCCCCCGACCCGCTGCCAGGCCCCCCTGCTTACCTGTTTCTGCAGGGGCTTGTCTTGTGGCTGGAACAAAAACAAAATGGCCACCAGCAAAAAAGCCTCTTCTTAAAGGGGCCATGCTGATTTTTATTGTCTTTTTTCACATAACTGCTGTTGGGGTCCCTTTTTTTTGGCTCAACAACTTTGGCATCTCCCTTCTCTCCCCCCTTCCCCCCCCCCCCCCCCCCCCGGTCCCTCAACAAATTTTTTTTCCTGGTGTGGTTTTTTTTTTTGGGGGGGGGGGGGGGGTATTTTTGGCTAAACCATCTGGCAATCCTAGGGAGAGACCTTGCATACTTTTATTTGAACAACACATACACAGGGATGGATTAAAAGTAAAGAAATTATGACCTACAAGCCAGGGCCTCTGACTTCAAGTGCCCCTCCCACCCCAGTAAAATAAAGCTTACTGCTCTATTCTTCAATTGGAAAGCTTCAGGCCAGATTTGGCCCACCTGGCCAGTAGTGTGCCCAACAGAAGGCTCATCAGCTGGTTCCCCTATGGCACCTTAGACACAGCAGCTGACAGGTGCACCTCAGGAAATAGGACTGCTTTCTCCATCACCCCTCAGGAGCCAACATATTCTAGCAAGCATGGAAGGGAAAGGAGTGGTCCCTGTGGGGGGAACACACAGAGCCCCACAGCTTCTGGTAGCTTCACTCTTTCCTCCTTCCTTCTTGTGAGTAGGAATGACTCTTCCCTGTCCACCCTGTAATATCTAGCCTGGGAGAGGATGGTAGGATGGTGAAAAACTCCTGGAGCTCATTGCAACTCCTCCCCTGCAGCCTGAAAGGGGTGAGGTGAAGAACCCAGTACAAGAAGTGAGGCTGGAGGAGATGCTTACATTTGCCCGCCATCAGCTGCACGTTAATTTTTCCTCTGCTTACTATCAGCCGTTAATTTAAAATTTAGAAACGTTATTTACCTTCCAACTCACTGAATCTGGACTGTCCATATATTTCAACTTAGTGATACACTTTTAATCAGATAGTTACAAAATGAAAAGCAATCAGTAATTGATGCACTCCACTAGTTACTTGATTGTGTCGTGTAGTACCTTTCCAAAAATAGACAGTATGAGCAAGTGTCAACATTTCAGAGAGTAACAAAAGGAAATTACATGCCCATTCTCTTCATGAGTTTAACTTCCAATTTTAATTTAATATGCTAACAATTGAAGCAGCATGTTATGACAAAGTTTATTTATACAATTTTGTTTCCAGGCTTTTTGTTGGACTATTGCAGGGGTGGATAAAAGGGCCTCTGCAGGCCGGATCCAGCTCACCTCCGGCCAGTGGACTCCCTGCCGCTCCCTCGCCCTCAGACTAATCAGGGCCTGGGGGCAGTGGGAGTACACAAAATCTCCTCCTGTCACTGGAGGCTCAGGTGCCTAGAAGGAACTGTCAGCTGTTCAGAACAGCTGGTGGTTCTCTCTTGGAAGGGTGGGGGCAAAGACTTCACATGCTCCCTTCACCCCCAAGGCAATCAGAGTCTGTAGGCAGGGAAGTGTCCTTGCCCCACCCCTTCTGCACAAGGCCCCACCCATTCCAGGGACACTTCAAAAATTTCTCAAGTGGTGCACCCTCTAAAATGATTGCCCTCCCTTGGACTATTGTTTAACAGCACACAACTTTTTATTTTGAGATTAATAAATCTAATCCAGTCCACTTAGTCTTGAAAGGCTGTGACCCCTAACTTGTGTCAGGCTCACTACAGACCAAATATCTGAAGAGCCCTTTGGCCCTAGAAGGTGCTGTGTGTCTTACTGCACCTGTCAGAAAATGTAATTTAATATCACTGCTGAAGGCAATTAAACCATAGCATCACTATGAACATTACTACCAGGCACAAGCCAAAATTTAAATGGTTTTCTTCCACTCAGATTTACAATTGGTACATCATATTTAAAAAACAGAACCGAAATAACAACAAAGTGTTTGGCATAGGGACCTGGGTGATGATAAAATAGCGAAGAGGGGCTCCTAAAATTGTAGAATTCAGCCCCTATTCAACTTAATCCAGCCTACTCATACCATATAATTAGTTGTGTTGGAAATATTCATGTCGCTATTCTACAATTCTTCACAGCAAGGATTCTATTTGACTGGTACACCAATCAACTATAAAACACCACCTTGACCAGGACCCCAGAGTATCAGTGAAGTCCCAGCATTTACATTTACCCCTAAGACGACACTAAAACACATTTAATTATCCACTGTACCAACTGCCTCTCCCCCCCACAACCAACTGGAATGTAGGGATTCCGTGCACAAGTAAAAGCCACGCTTCAGGGCCCACAAGCAAAGTTGCCAAAACCACACAATGATCCAAATGACATCACAACTACAGGGAGGGAATTCACTACCAACACTGATCCAGCCAAAAAGTCTCAGGCAAAACCTTGCCTCTCCTCTCCAACCACAGAAAATCAGGGTTCCTACAATTTCATTTTATTCTATGCCCTCTGGGCCTGCTCATAACTCCAGCAGAATTCTGGCAGAGTTCTGGCAGCTTGGATATCACAATGAGGCATTGTAGAGTATCACAAATGAGCAGATGGAACCCAGACAGGTGGTGGGATTTTGCTTGTGGGTGTGTTGAGTGCTACTCTGAGTCTAGTTAGTAGGAAAATGGAGCACATAAATGCACTGGAAAGGTGACTGAAATCTACCTTTAAAACTTAGCAGGAAATACAATATCAAATTGCCTTTTTTGGAACCAGAGTAACAGAGAAAGATTTGATTTTTAAATAAAGAATAAAAAAATTCACACCATATAAGTAGCATCCATGTACCCAATTTAGGATTTGTTAAGATGCTATAAGAGCGTGTGTTTACAATGTGGTAATAAGCAAAGTGGTTTTTTACATATAAACTTAATACTTAAATTATCAAGTTCAAACAGTAAAGGGAAATGATTTAGACAAGAAACATATCAACTTTTGGACTCACTTGAGCAGGAATCTATTCATTAAATACAATACAATCTTTCCCTGCTCTGATGAATCATGTCTCAAAATCAAAGCTCACAAGAGGAGCTTATCTTGCTAACAAGTATCACAAAGTTAAAAGAAAGTTGCAATACTTTGTAAACATTATAAATTTTAAGCAACATGAAATAATTAAGAATTAATGCTACACAAGTGTTTACATTCAGAATTTAACATGGCTACTAATAGAAATCATGCATTATTTACAGCTTTCCACTAAAGCAGCAAATCCACAAGTGTCTTTAGAGACAAATTTACAACAGAATTGTGGCATGAACCACAAGAGAATTGCGAGGCTGAGTCTTCTGTTTTCCCAACTGAACTGAAATACCACAGTATTTTCAGCAATTGTGTAAAAATACTCCTTGAAAAATGAAACTATCTTCCTTACTATTTTTTGTGTCTCACACGTTTATTTATAACTTTACACAAACATGTGCTGTTAGCCACTTATTTTCAAGGGAAGACCAGTGTTGTTAACAGGCTTTTTCAAACAGACATAAGCAAAATTTGTATTTTTCAAAAATCTTGACTAAGTCTGAATGATATCCACTGATGTACTCATTTTTCTGCCCCATTCTCAAGGACACAGAAGAGAAATGCTTCATTTGGTATTTTTATTTTAATCACTCTCTTCCCCATCTACTCCCCAAAAGCTAATCTATTTGTGAATTATATATCCTTAAGTGATGACCCAGCTAGCATTCTGTGAGGGTCAAACTCACATACTAATACATACTTGAGCAACAGAATAGAAGTCAGAACTGTTGACGGGAGCTACAGACCAATAGAGAGTGCCATCTACTGTATACATTGGACGACTGCTCAGAGATGTCTAATTTAGTCTTGAAAGGAAAATAAGGGGGGAAATTGTGTATGTTCTTCCCCTGCCACCTTCCCTGGTGCTTATGATTTTATCCTGACATTAGTATGTTTGTGTGTCACTCAATGTGTGTCAGATAAAACTCAATACAAGTATTTTACAAAAAATGAACATTTTAAAACTAGGTCAATCTGGCATCTTAAGAAAACATGCTCAGAAGTTAGATGGGTTTCACTGTACATGACTGCAGCGAGTATCAGGAGTAAGCTATGCGGAAAAATAAAAATGGTGAGGTCAGAAAAATTGCTAAACTGAGGTCTATTAAAATAATATGCTAGAGAAGACATCAATGGCGACAGCAGGTGTTATGAATGGATCATAACCAACTATCGGTTACAGAAAATCCAACAAGAAAAGGGGGTAGACCTACGATGACTTGGAAGTATGCAATTAACAGAAAAATTTAACTTGAAATGGGAGGACTAAGGTCACATAGCAGCTGATAAGCAAGCATGAAGAACGTAGGTAGCCCAACATGCTAAAAGCAAGGAATGGACTAAGGTTTAAGGAAATACTTTTATGGAGATGTCACCTAATTTATGCCAATTAAAACCTATTTTATATCACAAGGCCAGTTTGAGAAGGTTGATCCGGGAACTACTTGCTAACACCACATAATCCAGGGGTGAGCAAGAGATTGTCAGCGGGCTGGATTCAGCCCACCAAACCACCACATCTGGCCCATGGTTGCCTCACTGAGACTTGTAAGCACAGCGCAGGAGCAGCTGTCATTTTAAATGTGGCTGCTCTATTCTGGGTGTGAGGAGGAAGGCTCTCTACTCTGCCCCACCCCTCAGCAAAATCTCTCAGCTCCCATTGGCCAGTTTCTGACCAATAGCAGCTGAGTTATTTTGCTGGCAGCAGGAGCCGCCAATTAAGCCTCCTTCCACCCCACACTCCTTCACCCTGCCCGGAGCAGAGCCAGGTGGATCAACTTGCAACTACAGCCTTCAGGTTCCTCCAGGACTGTTGACCAGAAGCTACCTAGGTCAGCACCTCTTACCCAGAGTTTGCTGCTGGCGTGCGCACGCACGCACACCTACCCGCCCCAGGCCACCACCCAAACTCTCTGTACTATTTCATCCAGTCACAATTCCCTCCCAAATCATGCATCCTCTTCCCCACCCTTCCCCAAGGCCGGAATCCTCTCTGGCACCTATACCCCCTTCCTAATCCTGCACCCCATTCTCCTACCCAAACCCCCTGCACTCCTTTCCCTCAACTCCCTCAAAGACACTGTACTCCTTCTAGAGCCCCTCACTCAGGCCAGAATCCTCTCCTGCACCCAAACTCCCTCCTGGATTCTGCATCCCAAGCCTCTGCCCCAGATCACAGCCCCCTCCTTCACCCGAACTCCCTCTGCATCCCAAGCCTCTGCCCCAGATCACAACCCCCTCCTTCACCCGAACTCCCTCTCAGACTCCATACCCCCTTGTGCACCCCAGTCTCCTACCCCAACCTCCCTTCTGTTCCCTACCCCAAACTCCCTCGATAAGAAATGCAACCCTTGAGCACTTGCCAAAATCTTGGAGTAGCCCCCCCTATTAAAAATTATTGCCCACCCTGGCATAATCAAACACTTCACTAGAATCAGGATGCCACAGAAACTTTCTTCTCCTTTATCAGCTTTATTACAGAACTCAAAAATACCCCCTTGTAAACATGAAATATTAAGCTTCCTTTAAAGTGCTATTTTGTAATTCTACCATTTGTTTAAATAGATTGTGAACTTCCTAAAGCCAGTGTAAACTCATATCACTCTGCTAACTAGTGTTGAGGGGGAAAAAGGCATTCATCTTTTTAAAACCCTGTACATCATTTGACAAGTGAGTTGTCCACCATCAGTCTTATCACAATATTTACTACCCTGTTACTTAATGATTGTACAAAGATTTCCTGTTGAGACTATTTCCCACTTACCCAAATTATAAATTAAAAGGTGGGCAGGGAGGGAAATGTGACCGTTTGCTTAACTGTGATGGCACAGAAGTAATGTAAATACCAGAATTAGAAAGAAGGAGGGATCGTGTACCAAATTTTGAATCTATATCTTGGAAGTATACAATAGGATCAGAAGTTATACCTTCTAGTTGAGAGAGTGTAAGATCCTCTTCTTAAAATCCAATACTTCTGCTTTGGTTCATATTTCCTTAGTTTCTTATCTATACACCATTACATTTGAATTTAGCCTTTATTTCAGATAGTAATCTATACAGGAAGATACAAATGCAGACTTGTATAATCAGGCACTTCCATTTCAAACTCTAACTTTCTTATTATCTTCTTATATGTCTGCACTGCTGTGGTAATAGCTAATTCATGTGAACAGTTGATTTGGTGAGTTTTAAGAATATACTGTTGGTCTTGTATGCTCGTCCACTTTAATACCTTGAGCAAACAAAACAAAACATAGGTTGATTTCCATCAAGCTGCATGTTTTATAGTCCTCAGAGTTCATAAATCGGGGTTTCACAACAGACTACTGGTAACCATTTAGAAGATTTTAATAAAGTGTGTGGGGGGAGGGGAGAGGAGGAATATTAGTAAGTGAAAGGATTTTGTTAAGAGATGTTAAATAGAGTAATCAATTTTTAAACATTAGAAAACAAAAGACAAAAACAGGAGTTCATCACAACTATGGGAAAACTCATGTCAATATTAATGATGCATAAAAAATTCAGCAACATAACTGAGACACTTAATCTTTAGAAATTCAATGCTGTCCATACTATGGTTTACCCATGCACCTCTGCATTCTTCGTTGCCTCCCATACAAAATGAGATTCTTCTATCTAGGCTAAAAGGTTAGCATCAACTTTGACACCACTGCATGACTCATCCCAGCCTTGATTATTCCTTAATGCACAACCTACACACTACCTTCCTCATTCCTATCCCCAAGGATCATTTTTTCTGCCTTGTGTTTATCAGATTAAGTGTTACAGTAAACACATATTTAACAGGAAGTGTTAGTTATACCAACCAGCCTGCATTCATGGTGCTGTCAGTATACAACTTTGCTCTGAGGGGAGGAAGAGACCAGCCTCTTACAACTATGTTACATCACTGGCTAGGAGCCAACACGCATGGATGTGGACAATCCCAAAGAAGACACTGCTGACAGCAAAGAAGGAAGCGCCAATGCCATTCCTCGGTGCTTCTAAATGCACTTCGAACAAGCGCACGCCCGTGTCACTTTATGGGGGGCCCCGCATTTCTCTGGCTGTTTTCCGGGATCTAGCCACAGAAAAGGGCTAACAGCATTAGCAGCCCCAATCACAAGGAGCGCTCATCATCACGAGGGTCCCCCCAGCGCCTCCCAAACGCCAGGTAATAGGAGCTCGGGATCCAGGTCCACCCGGGAAGCGCTAACAGGAAAGGGAGTGAAACGCACAGTGCAGGGCTTCTCCCGGGCACTGCAGCATCTCCTCCTCCCACCCAGCCGCGCCAGCGGAGCTCGCTCACTCGTCACACACGGGGCCCTTCCCGGGATCCCGGCGGGGATGTCCGGGTCGGGCTCCCCGCGGCGCTGTGCACGGGGCAGAGCCGCCGGCAAGTGCCTGCGTCCATGGCAGCTGCCCGCCCCGGGACCCGAGCGCCCCTGCCTGCCGCGAGAGGCTGAACTTGGCCAGGCTGCCCCCGGCGCGGAGCTGCTACTGTCGCAGGGGGGAAGGCGGCTGCGGCGGCCCCCGGGGGCTGTTGCGGTCCCGCCGCCCGCCCTGCCCGTGCATCCCCAGCCGCGCCCGAAGGGCACAGCCCTGCCGCGCTCACCGTCCTGTGCTGCTGGCGGTGCCTGCCCAGCCCGGGGAAGCAGCCGGCGGCTGCCAGCGCGCCCCCGCCGCCGCCCCGCGAGAAAAGGAGCAGCAGCGATCTCCCCGCGGCAGCCGCCATCTCTCAAGTGGAAGCAGCCCGCCGGCCCCCGCCCCACTCCGGCAGGCTGTACCGCGGGGCCGCCAGGGGCCGGGCAGGCGCGCATGCGATCGCCAGCCAATCACCGGCCTCCGCCCCGAGTTGGGGTGGAGCTAGTGCGCTCCCGGCTCCCTTCTGCCCGTGCTGCTGCTGTGAGGCGGGACTTTCGGGGTGTCAATCAGCGCGGGTGGTGCGCGAGCAGGCCGCGAAGCCGGAAACAGCGCGTGGAGTTCAACAGAAAGGGGCAGGGGCAGGGGCGGGGCTTCTCTCTGTGGGCGGGGCAGTAGCAGGGCGTAGCCCGGGAGGGGCGGGGCAGGGCGGGAGGCAGCCTGGGGGCAGAGTAGGGCGGGTCGGGGCGGGACGAGCACAGAGCGCAGGAGCCCAGCCCGGCGGGGTGGGGCGCAGCGCGGGTCGCACCAAACAAGGATCTGCACAGAGCAGACCGGCAGCCGGGATGCGGGGAGTGTCTTGGAACCAGCGTGGCCCCAGCCGGCCCAAGTTGCTAACCTAGCAACGAGCGCTTATCCCCTTTCTCTTCCAAACTTGCACAGAGACTGGCCTGTCAGCTCTGCCCCCAAACCCAGCGCAGCCGCCTTCCTCAGAATGGGTGGTCAGGGACTGGCATCCACCAGAGTAGGCGGCTGCTTGTGCCTGGGGGTATGTTTACACAACAAAGTTATTTCGAAATAACATCCCTTATTTCGAAATAATGTTCCTGGCAGTACACAGCCAAACTCCTATTCTGAAATAAATTCAAAATAGCAGAGCACTTATTTGGAATTTGGTAACCCTCATTCTACAAGGCACAATGCAAAATTTCAAATAGCTATTTTGAAATAAGTGCTGTGTAGACACTTATTTCAAAATAGACGGCCTCCAGCCTTCCCAGAGTGCCTTGATAGCCACTCCAGCCTCAACCAAGAACACTCCACTACCTACCCCATCCCTGGAGCCCTTAAAGGGGTTGACTCTAGTCACAGTGCCTGTGCCAGCTCCAAGCTGGCCAGCCCAGAGCCAGCAGTCACTGACCCTGACCCAGTGGCCCCAAAACAGTAGCCAACAAGCCACGGGCAGCCAGCCCTCCACTGCTCCCAGGGAGCAGTCTGCCAGCTTCCAGGAGCCTGCCAGGGCCTGGAGGAAGCGGATGCCTTCCTGGTCCAGGGTGGAGATCATGGACCTTACTCAGGTTTGGAGAGGATGCCCCCCAACATCCATGATTTCCGCATTAGACAAAGGAACGTGGCCATCTATGGCAGGATAGCTGTCATCCTGGCCACCAAAAGCCACATGCGAACCCAGGATCAGATTTGCATGGCAATCAAGTTGGTCCGACGAGACACCCCCAACCCTGAGCTTCCCCTCCTCCTTTTTCCCCTTGATTCCCCCTTCCAGCTCCCTCCTCCCAGGTTTCCCCCTCCCCTCTCCCACCCTCTCTTCTCCCCTCTCCTGCCTCCTTTCCCCAGTCTCACCAGAGTTTCATTCCCTCCCCCCAGTTTTGTTAAATAAAGAGAGTTTGTGTTCATGAAAATACGTGTATTTTATTTTACATCAGAAGGGGGGGGTTAGGGAGGCGTAAGTGGAAGGATGTGAGGGAGAAATGAGGCACAAGCCCACAGTAGGGCGGACCAGGGAGGCTCTTAGTGCTCCTCAGGGTGGAAGCTCTCCCTCAGGGCCTCCTGGATACTGACAGCCCCCTGATGGACCTCCCGGATGGCAGCCTGCAGAAAGTGCAGCCAGGCTCGCAGCAATGCATCCAAGAGAAGCACCAGAGTGCCCAGGGGCAGCTCTGGCTCCATGTTGCAGAGTGTTGTGGTGTCCCCAGTGAAGGCAACCAGAACACTCAGAGACAAAATGCTTTGCTTCCCTCATCTAGGTAGACAAGCAATCAGGGAAACCTGAGAACTAGCTGTCCGGGGGTGGGGGGAGTCCCTTTAAGCACAGACCTCAGATAACCTCAGGCAGCAGCCCCACACAGTTAGTCCTGACCTGGTGCCCTGCCGGAACTGGTTCTGGCCAACCTTGAATGTGATTCAGAGTCCACTCTGTGGACTCGCTATTTCAAAATAACAAAATGCTATTTCTAAATGCATTTTGTGTGTAGACACGTTATTTCGAAATAAGCTATTTCGAAATAACACTGTAGTGTAGACATACCCTTGTTTAGATAGGATCTTCCAGCAGCCATCCCCCCAGCTCCATGCTCTGTACTCTCCAGACTGGGAAAGGAGACAGAGAATGGATCCCTGTAATGGATTTGGATGGGCAGGTTAAAATCCCCAGTTGAACTGACTTACTTTTAGGGATTGTGATAGAAATGTAGCCGTGTTAGTCTGGGGTAGCTGAAGCAAAATACAGGACAATGTAGCACTTTAAAGACTAACAAGATGGTTTATTAGATGATGAGCTTTCGTGGGCCAGACCCACTTCCTCAGATCAAATAGTGGAAGAAAATAGTCACTACCATATATACCAAAGGATACAGTTAAAAAAATGAACACATATGAAAAGGACAAATCACATTTTAGAACAGGAGGGGGATGCAGCGGGGGGGGGGGGGGAGAGGAAGGAAGGTAAGTGTCTGTGAATTGACAATATTAGAGGTGGGGAGAGTGGGATGTTTGTGAGTTAATGGTATTAGAGGTGATAATTGGGAAAGCTATCTTGATAATGTGTAAGATAGTTCAAGTGTTTGTTCAATCCTCTTTGGAGAGTGTCGAATTTTAACACCACCAGAAGCATCTTCAGCTCAGTCCCCTCCCAAACTTTGGAAGTTGTCCAATCGTCACAAGCCACTAGGGTGAGTCTACTTTGAGAATCTTTTTTCTCTACCCACAAACCTGAGGCTATGCCTAGACTACATAGTTCTTCTGGAAAAAGATACCGTATATTCCGGCGTACAAGACGACCTCTGAAGTTAAAAAACATCCCCCCAAAAATCGGGGGTCGTCTTGTACGCCGGATGCCCCGCCGCCGGAGCCCCTCCGCGGCTTTGAAAGCCTCAGGGGAAGACGGCGGGGGGGCATCCCAGGCGCGCATGGGCTGCCCCCCCGCCGGAGCCCCTCCGCGGCTTTGAAAACCTTGGGGGAAGCTGGCGGGGGGGGGGGCATCCCAGGCGCGCATGGGCTGCCCCCCCGCCGGAGCCCCTCCGCGGCTTTGAAAGCCTCGGGGGAAGCCGGCGGGGGGGCATCCCAGGCGCGCATGGGCTGCCCCCCCTCCGGAGCCCCTCCGCGCCGCCGCTTTCAAAGCCGCGGAGGGGCTCCGGCGGGGGGGCAGCCCATGCGCGCCTGGGATGCCCCCCCCCGCCAGCTTCCCCCGAGGCTTTCAAAGCCGCGGAGGGGCTCCGGCGGGGGGGCAGCCCATGCGCGCCTGGGATGCCCCCCCGCCGGCTTCCCCCGAGGCTTTCAAAGCCGCGGAGGGGCTCTGGCGGGGGGGGGGTGGGGGGGGGAAGCCCAGGCGCTCCTGGCGGCTTTGCTCCCGGTGCCTCTGGTCTGCTGGGGACCATCAGGGACACCGGGAGCAAAGGAGGCGGAGGGGCGCTGGGGTATAAGATGAAACCCTATCTTTTAATTAAAAAGATAGGGGGTCGTCTTATACGCCCAGTCGCCCTATACGCCGGAAAATATGGTATGTAAATTGCAGATTGCAGTTTACAATTTGCGTAGCTTTTTCCACTTATTTTTCCAGAAGAGCCTTCAACGACATTTGGCCTGTCCTACACTGGGCCAAATATAGGGAAAAAAACCCTTTTTCAGAACATCCCTTTTTCCTCATAAAATGTGGTGTACAGGGATGCCAAAAAAATGCGTCTGCTCTTCCGGAAAAAAACTTTGATGTTCCTTGGATGCGGCAGAGTTTTTCTGGGATACCTTTGGTATCCTGGAAAAACTCTGCTGTCTAGATGTACCCTGAGAGAGATCTTGTGGAGAGGCAATGTTCTTTTCAAAGGCCATAGCAGCTCTCTCCTATTCTTTGTGCCAGTTCCTGCAGTGCATGCTGGGACATTCCTGTGTGGTGCTGGCACCAGTAAAGAGAGGAAACAGGTGACGGCTTCTAAGCAGAAACAGCTGCTGGCATTCCTTGGGGTGGCAAGATGGTTGTGAGGCCTTTATCTGTGCAAAATGTGAAGAAAAAGTTCTCTCATTAAACCCACATGACTTTTAAAACAATTTTTCAAAGCAATGTCTGGCTAGGCCAATGGGCTTCCTGAGACATTCCAAGGAACGTATGAGGGCAGGAGGACAGAGACATGGCACAAGATAAAAGATACTGCAAGGGGACTAACCAGGAGGCCCCTCCTGCATGGGGTGAGTACAGGCAGTCCCCGACTTACGCGGATCCGACTTATGTCGGATCCGCACTTACAAACGGGGCTTTCTCGCCCCGGAGCTCGCAGGCAGTGGTCACCCACCTCGACCTCTGGGGCGAGAAAAGCTGCTCCTGGTGCCCCTGGTCTGCTGGGGACCATCTCCAGCAGACCAGGGGCATCGGGAGCAAAGCCGCAGCGGCGGTGGGTCCCGTGCCAGAGCAAAGCCTCAGAGGCGAGGCACCCCACTGCTGCGGCTTTGCTCCCCGTGTCCCTGGTCTGCTGGGGAGGGGCGCAGCTAGTGTGCCCCCCCCAGCAGACCAGGCTTTTGTTGTGGACCCTGGGGCAGAGCAGCTGGGGCGCTTCCGGTTGGTCCCGCAGCGCTGCTCTGGGCACTACTGGACCAACCCGGCAGCACCCCAGCTGCTCTGCCCCAGGCGTCCTGATTCAGCTGCTGCTGGTCAGTTTCAGCAGCGGCTGAATCAGGACGCATGGGGCAGAGCAGCTGGGGTGCTGCTGGGTTGGTCCAGTAGTGCCGAGGAGCCGCGCTACTGGAGCAACCCAGCAGCACCCCAGCTGCTCTGCCCCAGGCGTCCCTAAGTCAGCCGTTGCTGAAACTGACAAGCGCTGACTACAGGAAGCCCGAGGCACAGTTGCTCTGCCCCGGGCTTCCTGGAATCAGTGGCTGATCAGTTTCATCAGCAGCTGACTTGGGGTTCTTAAGTTGAATCTGTATGTAAGTCAGAACTGGCGGTCAGTTTCAGCAGAGGCTGAATGTGGACGCCAGTTCCGACTTACATACAGATTCAACTTAAGAACAAACCTACAGTCCCTATCTTGTACGTAACCCGGGGACTGCCTGTATAGGAGAAAGAGGTGGGAGACTTTATGCCCGACAAGGGCTCATGCTGGTTAGGGTAAGGACAGAATACAGGGGCGGATACACAATAGGACCTTCAATTGCAAGAAGAAAATTGAGAAAGCTGTTATACATAGATCTTTTTAAGACCTGTGTCTAGCAGGCCAGATTTGTCATGACATTGATATGAATTGTAATGATGGGCTTCAAGTGGTGAAATGACAATACAGTAACATCATGCCATAATGACATACGAGGACACCACAACACAAGCACATGAAATGGCGTGTGTCTCCATGATACCACAATAGAACATGAGGGCATTACATCTCAGAGTTGTGAATTCACAACTTATTTCACACCATTGCTACATGTTGCAGGTCAGAGCTATAAAGATGCATACTATCATTGTCGCACTTGATGTAATGAAATAATAATTTGTAATACAAAAATTCAATGCATGACATTACAGATGATTGTGATTGTCACAGTGTCGTAGTCATGCACTATCATAGGACACACCAAAGCTCAAAATGATGAAATCATGACATAGCTACATAAAAAATGCTATATAACACTATCATAGCAATGAAGTCAACAGTATCACTGCAACATAATGACATCACATTAATAGCTTGAGTGATGAAATTACACTAGCATTGTGCCATCAAAGTAGTAAAATCACAATTTTATGTCATTACCTAATGGTAGAACCAGATGACAACATGGATCAATATGATTAATTGGTACAACCATTGTGACGTTACAATATCATAAACTGATTAGGTAATAAAAGTAACAAGGCTGCAATACTATGGCATTGCCTAACAAGATCACAGCTTAATATGATGAGATCATAACACAGCATTATTATGACAAGTAATTTTTAATCTTAAAGCATGAAGTTATGCACATGACACTGCAAATAAAAATAAAATCACGACATAAATGCAGGGGCGGATATAGGGCAGGGCGAACCGGGCAAAGGGGGGGCCCTGCGGAATTATGCTGCCCGGGGCCCCGCAAAACGGTCATCTGCCCCTGCATAAATGCATTTTGACAGAATATTGCTTTGCAGTGTAAAGATATTGTGACTTCACCTCAGAGCTGTAATGCAGCCGCATCAGGGTATGATATGACATCACAACTAAGAGCAATAAAATCACAATGTAACAGTTTGTTGTTGTTAAACAACATATTGCTACAGAAGTCTACGGCCATTCTTCAGTGATCTTGTGACCCCTGCAGAATGCAAAATCATTCAATTGAAACTGGAAATTTGAATGTTCATGGACAATTTGGAATGGATAGCAATAGCAGGGTTTTGATGGGGGGAGATATATGTAAATATATTAATTAAATCTTTCTATGAATTTTTATGTATGTGAGGTTAATATAATGAAATGTGTAAGAAATTCTTTGAAAGGTCATTTACTTTGATTATTTTTCTTAGAAGGGATTGCCTGTCTATAAATTATTACAGTAACTCTGATAGTTCCATTTTAATTCTTTAAAAGGAATAATCTGGAAAGCAAATAAGAGCATTAATTTTGATTTTGGAAGTGCCCCAGAATTGCTGTATTAAGTAATGGGCATTCAAAAAAATTTAATGTACAAGCAGTTCCCACACGTACCGATATTCTTATGGCTCTGAATAAAATAAAGTGTTTGGCTCAAAAGCAGCTAGGATCATGAATTTTTTGAAGTCCAAACTGCAAGATGATTGGTTTCCTGATGGAAATTTATTAGAGTGTTCGTTCTGCATGGAGGATTTATTGTACAACACTGGAACTTCTCTCAGTCTGTTTATGCAAGATGACAGGAGCTGGATCACAATAAAATCAGCTGCAGGCAGCTTATTGTTATGTTTTGAAATCTGCCATGGTGCTGGAAAAGTACCTTTCTGATTTCTCCCCCCTCCATCTTCACTTCCAGTGTTAATATGCCTTTCACTATATGCTAATTTTTTTCCCATTTAAAGTCACTTTATGTTCACAGAGCATGGTAAGCTTTTTTTGTACACTTTGGCACAGACATAAACAGCTAATAATCTATAAATGAATATCAGCATCCTTACTTCTACTTTCTAAGCATATCAACACACAAGATTGGGCTTTTGTGAATTGGTACCACCTGGAAAATGCTTCCCTAGACAATTAAATTCTGTACTGGGCTTCATATACTATGGAAGTATAGAACTAGGTTTCCCTCAATTTGAAGTAGTCAGAATTGGCTTTTTAAAAAAAACCCTCTGAAAATAGCCTCATGGGTCGAAAGTAAATGACAGGGAAAGCTGAAAAAAACCTAGCCCTTTGAAGTGAATTACAAGAAAATGGATAAAGGAGTTAAGATTGATGTGATCCTCAAAAAACACTGATTTTCTAGATTCCAGATATTGTGCTTTTTCTTGTCTTTTGTGCAAGACGGACAAGATAAGACAGATAAGATTTTGCTTTTACAACCCTCCTGTCTCTGTGCTATCATCTCTCTGAATCCTGCTACTTTCATAGGCTAAGTCTCAGTACTATTACAGTGTTTCCAGATCTGACTGCTACAGCCCTCTTCATGTCTGCTTCTTCTACCCTTAACCTTTGGTCTCTGGTATTGCTGCTTTTTCTATTCTCTTGCCTATTTGACAAGTGTTCTTTTTTCCAGGCAGCTTCTTTATACAATATATTTTATTTTTATAAAATGTGCTTAATACAAAGTATCACAAACTGATTTACAGAAAGAGATTAATCTCAGTTTTTTCAGAGTTTTTTACTGAATTCTTTTGCAGGGCTGTGCAGTGATGAGCAACTACTGCTTAAGACTCTGTTCTCTTTGGGTATGTCTACACTACAGCACTAATTCGAACTAACTTAATTCAAATTAGTTAATTTGAAATAAACTAATTCAAATTAGTGCATCTAGACCTAAAAACTAATTCAAATTAGCGTTTTGCTAATTCGAAATAGCATGTCCACACTGAGTGGTCCCTGAACCGAAGTTAAGGCTGGTCGGAATCAGTGCTGGCAGGGCATCAGGTTAGGACTTAGGGTAAGTCTACACTACAGCACTAATTCGAACTAACTTAGTTCGAATTAGTTAATTCTAACTAAGCTAATTCGAATTAGCGCATCTAGACTTAAAAACTAGTTAGAATTAGCGTTTTGCTAATTCAAACTAGCATGTCCACACTGAGTGGACCCTGAACTGAGGTTAAGGATGGCCGGAAGCAGTGCTGGCAGGGCATCAGATTAGGACTTAGAGTGTGGAGCTGCTGCCTCAGGCTAGCCACGGGCTGTGCTTAAAGGGACCCGACCCCCACCCCGGACAGACAGTTCTCAGGGGTTCCCCACTTGCAAAGCAGTCCTGGCTTGGAGTGCCCTGAGTGCCCACACTTGGCACATCACAGCACTCGGCCATCAGCCCGGCTGCACTTGCTGCAGGCTGCCATCTGGAGGGGGCTGCCAAGGGCTGGTAATGCAGTACGGAGCCTACCTGATGACAAATTGAGCAGGGTACTGGGATCCAGGAGTGGGGTTACTGTGCCACAGTCCATATTTCACACTCTGGTCACATCTACACAGCAGGGCAAAACTCACATTAAGCTTCGCAACTTCAGCTATGTCAATTGCGTAGCTGAAGTCGAAATAGCTTAATTCAGCTTCTGGCGCTGTCTACACAGCAGGAAGGTGAAGGAAGGTGAAGGAAGAACACTTGTCCTTCAACTTCCCTTATTCCTCACAAAATTAGGGTTACAGGAGTAGGAGTAAGAAGTCCTCCAACTCGCCATTATTTCAAAACAATGGCTTGCTGTGTAGACGTGCTCTTTTATTATTTTGGAATAATGTCAGTTATTCCAAAATAATGCTTCTGTGTAGACATAGCCTCTGATTAGTACTGTGACGGGGTGTACATACCCTGCACTGTAGCACGGGGGAGGAGGGAGCAGATTAAATCCCCGTTGGCGGAACAAGTCCCGCCCCGTTTCCCAGACTGGGCATGCTCCAAATGGTGGGGCACTATAAAAGGCAGCAGAGCAGCTCAGTCTGGGCTGGCCAGTGAAGAAGGATCTCCAGCCCAAGCTCTTGAGCTGCATTTGCCAGTGACTCAGACAGCAGGAACTGGAGCCCTAGGAGACGGATGCAACGTAAACCTCACCGAGTCCCAGTGAAACGTTGCTGCCAGGGAACCAGAAGGCCTGGCTGCTCCGTGGGATGCAGACCCAGCTGAAGTGGAAGGAAGTAACCCAGGGAGGGTGCAGGAGCAGCCTCTCCCGTCCAGGTATCCTCAGCGTGTTTCGGCTGGATTCCCCGTTGAGGGAGTGCCAGACCCTGGGTTGGGACCCAGTGGAGTAGGGAGGTCTTGGGTCCCCCTACCAGGGTGCTAGGCCCAACCCTTCAGACTCTGGCCCTTAGGCCATGCCGCCCTGAAGTGAGGGCTGTCTAGAGACTCAGGCTGGTAGGGCATGCTGCCCTGTGCATGGGGCTGTTTATGGGCTCTGGGTTATCCTGAGACAAAGGAAGATTAGGGAGATGGCCAGCTACCTCCTGGCCAATCAGGCAGCATCCCACTCCGGAAGAGGCTCTCGCCTGTGATGGTGAGTGCATACACCGCCACAGGTACTTGGATAGTTAAATGCCTGGCTTTACAAGTTCTGGGTGACCCATTTCAGCACTCACATGTGGAAATTGGGTTTCAACTCTAATACACAAAAATAAGTTCAACAACCATTTTAGATTTTTTCACTATAATAAAACAAAAATATTAAAAAATAACTTAGGACTTTGCTATCACAGCTGACTGATGCTATAAATTATGACAGTGGTCCCCAATCTGGTGCCCACAGGCGCCATGGCGCCTGCCGGGCCATTTATATGTGCCCACCGAATGATTGGAGCCAGCCCTGACCCGGGCACGCAGTGCAAGGGCGGCCCCGCCCCCGGGCGCGTGGCACATGGTCAGCCCTGCCCCTAGGCGCGAGGTGCATGCATGGCCCTGCCCCTGGGCACCCAGCAGCCCCAAAAAGTTGGGGACCACTGAATTAAGATATAAGTAATTCACCTCAAACCTGAATGCACAAGAAGCATGAGACTTTTATTATTTTTATTCTGAAGAAAGATCTGATTTATACACTCGTACGTTAGTAGTTAATATAATTGAATTTATCTTGCAACATTATTTATAGTCTCCTGCCTTTTTTCTGCATTCAGATACAACTTGATATTGCATTCCTTGATGTTGGAGTCTAATCTTAACATTCGAATGGACTAACTTCTGGTTAGTACTAGTAAATAGCAGCTCTTACTTAGGGTATGTTTACACTGCAGAGTTTTTTCATAAAAAAAGCTGTTTTTCCTGAAAAAACTGCAGTTACGTCCACACTGCAATTGCGTTCTTTTGAAAAAAAATATAACAGAGGGGTTTTTCTGACAGCAGAAAACCTCTTTCTATGAGGAAGAATGCCTTTTCCAAAAGGGCTGTTTCAGAAAAATGTGTGTGTGGACAGGGAAGAGGGTTTTCTTTTGAAAGAAGAGGCCTCCAGGAAATAAAACAAGTGCCCTCGTGGCCACTCCATCCAAAGTAATCACAACTCCATAGTACCTGTTTCCTGGCCCCTCTTAAAGCTGCAGGCACCCTGGACAAGCCTTGGGGCAGGAAGCTGGCCCGAGGACTGTTTCTCACAGCTCACAGAGGAGGGCATGGTCTCAGGGACAGTGTCTGCATGGATGACTGACTGCCTCTCCCTTTTTGTACTGTCCACAGCTGGACCAGCCAGGACTGAGGGTCGAGCTACGACACCTGAGTCAGCTGCCCAACCTTGGGGGTCCCAAAAGCATGCCAGGAAGACGGCCTGAGGCAGCAGAAGTTCCAGGAGGATGTAGAGTGGTGGATCTGCATGTGCGACCCGCTCATGCGGCAGGGCGATAACGTGTGTGCCATCATGTGGGAAATGATGGCTCACCTGGGTGCTGTTGCAGCTCCTGCCTATCACCCTCATGCCCCCAAGTGATGCCTATGCCCTTCCCCAAGTAATGCCCATGCCCCCCTGCCATCCCTGACCCCATTCTAGCCCCCCTCCTGGCCACCGCCCTGTGGTCCCAGGACCCACTCAACCCCAACTTTGATGAGGTCCCTGCACCCAAGGTGGCACATCCAGCTGTCCCCCATGCCACTCCCAGCCCTGAGCCCCACTTCCTCTCTCCAGCTTTTTTTTAAAATGAAACATAAATACATAGTTTGTTCTGTAAAAATCCAAACAGGTGTCTTTATTGAGAGGTCAAGGAAGGGGAGAAGGGAGGGGTTGTAGTGGGAAAGAGATATTGGAGCAAGCCAGAGGCCCCTGGGGGTAAGGCCTTGGGTAGAGTTCCTGGGGTCCTTGACAGAAACTTTCCCTCAGGGCCTCCTGGATGCGCACCCCTGCCTGATGGGCCTGGTGGACGGCAGCTGTCCATGGCTGCTCGAAGGGTCTTCCTTCATGGCCTCCCGCTTCCTCTCCATAATGTTGTGGAGAACATAACATGCCAATATGACCTCGGGTATATTGTGCTCCCCCATGTCGAGGCAGGTCAGGAGGTACCTGAACCATGTCTTGAGGCAGTCGAAGGTGCACTCCACCTGCATCCTCGCCCAGCTGAGGTGGGAATTAAATTGGTCCTTGCTGGGATCCAGGTGGTTGGTGTACAGCTTCATCAGCCACGGCATCAGGGGGTAGGCCACGTCCCCCACAAAGTCACAGTGGAGGAAGGATGTGCCCACCTCCAGCTTGCTATAGAGGCTCCAGTTTTGAAAGATGCGGGCATCGTCTGCCCTGTCCGACCACCCAATAAAAATGTAAAATGTCCACAGTGGTTGACCAGGGCCTGCAGCACCACTGAAAAATAGACCTTGCAGTTCATACACTTGGCTACTTTATGTTGAGATGTGCAGATTGGGATGTGGGTCCCATCTATAGTTCCACCGTAGTTTGGGAACCCTGGGGCAGCAAATCTGGCTATGATCAGGTCCACTTCTCCCAGGTGGATGACGTTGCACAGCAGGATGGAATTGATGGCCCTCACAACCTGCAGAAGGAGATCAAAAATCACACAAAACAGAGAATGAGAGGGAATACCTGAGCCCTTGGGACGTGCAGGTCCAGGAAGGCAACCTGCACAAACTGCCGCAGAAACTGCAGCATGGCTGTGTGGGGCCATTGCATGCTCAGAGGCAGCTCCGGCTCCATGGCACAAAGAAAAAAACTGTGGTGTCCAAAAAAGCTGGGCAACTAAAACCGGCACTGCACAAGCTTTGCTATCCCTTGGGGTACATCTACACAGCAAAGTTATTTCGAAATAACAGCTGTTATTTCAAAATAACTGTACTAGCGTCTACACAAGCCAACAGCTATTTTGAAATTAATTCAAAATAGCAGCGGGCTTATTTCGAACTTGGTAAACCTCATTCCATGAGGAATAGCATCTATTTTGAAATTGTTATTTCAAAATAAGTGCTGTGTAGATGCGGAAGAGGGGCTATTTTGAAATAGGGAGTCTCCAGCCCTTCCCAGGGTCCCCTGCTGGCCACTCTGGCCCCAACCGGGAAAACTCCTCTCCTTCCCCCCTTGCCAGAGCTCTTAAAGGGGTAGAGTCTGGCCACAGTGTCTGTGCCAGCTCCAGGCCTGCCAGCCCAGAGCCAGTATTCTCTGCCCCTGACCCAGTGGCCCCAGCATGAGGCAGGCAGCCAGTGCCAGCCAGTCCTCCACTGCTCCCCGGGCTCAGTCCCCCAGCTCCCAGAAGCCTGCCAGGGGCTGGAGAAGGCGGGTGTCTTCCTGGTCCAGTGCGAAGATCATGGACCTGATTGAGGTTTGGGGGGATGCCTCCAATGTCCATGATCTCCACACTAGACAGAGGAATGCAGCCATCTATGGCAGGATTGCTGCCAGCCTGGCCACTAAAGGCCACATCTGAACCCAGGAGCAGGTTCGGATGAAAATTAAGGAGCTGCGGCAGGCCTATGCCAGGGCCACATGCTGCGTCTCCTGCAGAGGGGGCGGAGCCTCCAGTGTTCAGCCCAGAATGGCCTGGATGCAGGCGCAGCAGCGCCAGAGCCACAGACAGAGCGCCGCCTCCCCCCAAAGGGCCGGGGACAGTGCGGCTCCATAGTTGGGCGCCGGAGCGTCCCTGTTACAACTTGATTTTATATCTTTTCACTGTTCTAGAATAGTGCTGAACAGCAGCCTGGAAAATGACTCCAGTGTTTTCTTTACCCCATCCTGTATAAGACAGAACTATGATAATCTGATTCTAGGGTGGCATCCAGGTGTCCAGTGAAAAGAAAATA
Source organism: Pelodiscus sinensis (assembly GCF_049634645.1). Classification (NCBI taxonomy): domain Eukaryota; kingdom Metazoa; phylum Chordata; order Testudines; family Trionychidae; genus Pelodiscus; species Pelodiscus sinensis. The sequence goes on along the minus strand of NC_134718.1, from coordinate 33,171,012 downwards.
CAGAATTCAAATGACCTAGCAAGTATATCTGTATGAAGAATAAGTTGTTGAAGCCTCTTATTGATACTTTCCTCAGTAGATAGGGTGATGAATATAAACAGAAATTTTACAGGACACTTCATTGATCTCTTGAAGAACTATCCTCCTTGAAAATATTTATTGTGGCTTCAGGAGCTGTTCAGAAATCCTCCCCAATGGAAATCTGTCATTATGAAATGGCAGTTTCATTAGAACTCCAGTTCAATAATGAAGTCTCTTTCAATTCTAGGCTCCCAAAATGCCTCTTTTATCTACATTCTTGTTCAATGATTGCTTTTGCAAGGTGGCTTTCAAAAGTACTCTTTCACACAGTTTTAGTTGATTAAAGACTGTCATAGTTCCCAGTTCTTGGACCTTCAAATATGGACTATACTATATCACAAGATAATTCCTTGGTAATTTCAAATTCCCATGTAACTGTATTCTCATAAGCTCCGTGTTCTACAAGGCCCCATCCAGCTTTGGGTGAATCAGGGAATGTGCAGGAACCAGAACGAGAGTACTGTTTTACTGATTCCACACAGCTGAAGTTTAGCAATGTCTTTCTGAAGTAGGCCCGTGTCCCCAGTTACCTCTCCAGAGTCTGCAGTGCCTATTCAGGCACAGTCAAAAACATGGAAAATTAAAATCTTAAATGTCGTGCTCTGATTTTTTGGCATGTTGGGAAGAGCCTATCCTATAGTGTTTCTGGAAGCACTGAACTGGGTGTGACAGGAATGGACTTCACAGCAGGAAAGAAGTTGGAAAAGAGATGAGAAGCCTGATACCATGCAAAAACCAAGAGGCTAGAAAAAAGGACAAGATGAGAAAGGGATGAAAAGACCAATAATTTAATCAACAAATGTATACTATTAGATTAATCATTAAAGTTCATAGAAATAAAAATAAAACTGCCAAACACTCATCAGCAAGATATTAAATTTAAAAAAGATGTTTCCAATACTTGGCACCAAAGGACACACAGAAGAGTTTATTCAGAGAGCTGTGGGGACTAGCTGAGGTACAGGATATTTTCTTATTAAGCAAAGCCCATCCCAGTCGGCAGTGGCCAAAGGTCGTCATCATCATTCAATGACTATTCAGTGGTGAACTGTGAAATGAATGTGGTGGCTTCGCCTTAGTTTGTATCAGAAACATGTCTCAAGTAAGGATGTTCTCAGACCCTTTCCAAGAGCTTCATTGACATCTCTTCCAGTTTCAAGCCCCATGGTTGCATTTGCCTAAACCTGTTTTTAACAGTACACATAATCCCCTCAGAACTTATGCTTGAATGGCTTTTTTCACTCTCCTGTATTCTTCCTTTTCAGTAAGGACAAGTGTATTTATTTTACGCTTAAATGGTAGCTAAAATACTCTACCGTTTATTATGATTTCTTTTATTATTATGCAGGTTTGCCCTTTCAAAAGTAAATAAAAAACCATGAACCTATGTCCTACGTGTACTCCAAAGGAAGAAGTATAAATCGTTCAGGTAACATACTTATTCCAGCTAAATGACTTTATGAAGAAATTTTAGTAACTGGGAGTTTGCTTCCAGAAATGGAATTTGTTCGCTTAAAAAAAAAATTCCTGATTGAAAATTATGTAAGTTTTGCCTTAAACGTGACCTGTCAAAGTCTCACCAGATTCCCTGCACTATAGCAAGTGATCCCAAATGTCAAGCAAGGAGAGGCATCTTCATCATGTTACAAGTCTATAACTTGAAAAAGTTTTTATCTTCTGGGGTCAAATTAAAGAAGCAATGTACTGCAGTGCAACAGGTGCAAGGCTGTGAGCGTTGATACCTGCTTCCACAGATTTATGCTGTGACACTGAATAAATCACCTAACCTCTGTAGCTTCATGTCCTGTGGACCACCTCTCTTCCCATTCATGATCGCACGGTTCTCTTTCCCCATTCATGATCACATAATACCATTAGCAACTACACAGTTGCTCATATGGAAAAATAATAAGAAAATATTTATGAATTTTTGGCTGCTTTTAGTGTGATAAGTGTGTTGTCAGTTTTATAACTGAATTATGCTGTCCACTTTCACTCCTCACTTCATCTACCCATCTGTTTCTCTCAGCTACAAATAGGGACAGCCAATAACATCTCATGAGCCAACCCCACACATACAACTGTTCCAATGTCTAGTAGTCCCATTTTAAACTTCTGGAATCTCTGCCTTCTGGCCTCAGCTACAAGGGGGCAGATGAGGAGGGGCTTTCTGGACCATGCAGGGTGGCATGTGCTTTCTATGGTGAACCCTTGCTGAACTGGATTAATAATCTCCTGGAATGAGTGGCGGCTGTGCAAAAGTTCTATGAACTCTTTTGAGCCATCAGAGTGCGAACTCATAGTGACACCACTTTGTTGTATTTATGTGCTCATATGTTCATGTGCTTAGGTGTATTTGTGCCTAATATGCTGGCTGGCTTATCCACTGTGTGCATTCAGCATATATTACTTGCTAATAGGTCTTCTAAAATCATGTGATAATAAGATGAAGTGATAGAGCAGAAGATATTGTACCCTATTCATCTCCTATCCAGTAGCCATAAGATTCCTGACATAAGAACCAGAATATGTACAAGAAACTTGAAAAAGGATTTGCAGGCCACCTCTAAGAATAGGGTAACTCAAAAAGCCATTGGATTTGGTATTGTATGCCTCATTTGGAGATGGAATAACTTCAATCACTCAAGAATTTCAATTTTCACTTGAGAATGCACAGCTTGACATGTCAGTGTGATAGAATATAGCATAATGATAAGCGAAATAGCTCAGTGTGTTTTTTAATCATTACAGACATAGATGTCACATAGGTGATGGCCAGTCAGAAAACTCCAATCGTACCCACTGCCAATGCCATTCTAGAACTTTACATAAAGAACATTAGCAGGAAAACTTCCATTTAATTAAAACCTCTGTTTTTGTTTTGCATCATTATTTTGCCAGTGGCCTTAGTTATTCCATACAACAGTTTCTACAGAATTAATCACTGCACAGACCTATCCACTTCAGTTTTCTTCAGTGCTTTGATTTATCTAAAATCTTGGAATTGTATTTTCTCCCCATTTGCAAATGGATCCTCTGGCAGTTTGCATGGGAAGCTGACCTTCTGACAGATTCACATGAAAAGTAATTAATTCTAAAAATAGGGATTATCCAAAACTTCTAAAAGCACAGAAATTACCTGAAGATAAAAATGAAGCCTGGCCAACATGCCCCCAATTGGGGGCAAATCCCCATCTCACTGCAGCATCATAACTCTCCTGCACCACCTGACCCCAATCTGAGCCTATCATACACTGGAACCCCCTGTCCTGAGCCTCTTACATCCCCAAACTCCTGCATCCTACATCCTCAGTCTTCTGCCACCACACTACTGCACCATCCACACATGGCAAATCTGTATCCTGGGCCCATCATACTCACAGCCTTCTTGCCCTGAGTCGCTCACATATCCAACCCAAACTCCTGCACCCTCACATCCACAAGCCTGTGACTTGCTCAGCACCTCAACCTTCTACCTGAGCCCAACACTCCCCAGCCTGGAGCCCTTCCCCGAGCCAGCATCCCCTTCTCCTGCAAATTCCCTCCCAGAGCTTGCACCTCTCACCCCTTTCCACACCCAAATCCCTCATTCCCACCCCAGAGCCTGCACTTGCTGTCTCAACCCAGTGAGAGTGGATAAGAGCTGGGGATAGCAAGTGAGGGAGAGGAGGGGAACTGAGAGGATGAGGCCTCAAAGGGGTGGGGTCTTGGGGAAGGAATGTGATTTTCATGTATTGGTGGGTTCCCCTCTTTGTTTTTTCTTGACAAACCTAGGGGTTCCTTGACATTCTGAAAACCTGAAAAGGGTTCCATGGCCAGATGAAATTGGGAAACACTGGCATAACTGAACAGAAAATAATGCTGCTGCTTTCTTTCCATGGCAAAATTGTTCAACGTGTAAGCCCTCACATAGACCTCCAGGAACAGATGGTATTATTGTGTTCTGTGTTTATTCCTCTACAACAGTGTTTCTCAACCTTTTTTTTTTATAAAGTACCCCCTTTTAAAAAAAATTGTAAGTACTCCCAGTACCTATAGTTTTCAGACACACAAAATTTTTTTCTACCATTGCAACACATTTGTTTAAACACCTTAATTGTAGCCAGGCAGGTGATGACATTTTCAGGTGTAAAAAATGCAAAAATAATAAAGCGCTGTAAAACTCACAACAAAAATTCGGCTTTCTCCAAATTTCAGTTGTGTTGATGTACCTCCTAGAGTTCTCTCGAGTACCCCTAAGTGTGCTCTTACCCCTGCTCTTACCACTGCTCTACAACACCCTATGGTAATATTGTTTATTGGTTATGGCAGTGCAATGCTTTCTCTTTAGGATGAATGATAATTAAGCTTCATATGCTGTGACTAACTAGGAATTTTCTGTAATACTTTTTTTGAAGCATATGCTTGCCTCAGTTTCTCTCTGTACTTTGCATTGCTACCCAGTGTAAATAAAAGGGTTAATGCTGCTCCTGGAACAGTGTAGGAGGCCATGAGGTATGTGTGTATATCATCTCGCTGTCTGAGTGGAATGAATAGGTCCTTAAATAACTGACTGAAATTGACCTATATCAACAGAGGATCTGGAAGGGCAATATGAAACCCTCCACTGACTGAACAATCAACACCTAACAGCAGAAAATCCCAGCAGGCAGAACAAAGGGGGAACTCAGATGGCTGAAGTAAAGTTTGCCCTTTCGAGGTACTTGTCAGTTCTTATCTGGGTATAAGGACAAAGGGAAGAAGACAGAGCAAAACAGGGATACATAACAAGTTGGCTGGTTCATTGTACTGGCTTGGCCAGGATGGACTATGACTAAACCTTTGCCTCTCTGCTAACCTAAGGGTACGTCTAGACTACATGGCTACGTCTATACTGGCATGATTTTCTGGAAATGCTTTTAGCGGAAAAGTTTTCCGTTAAAAGCATTTTCGGAAAAGCACGTCTAGATTGGCAGGATGCTTTTCCGCAAAAGCACTTTTTGCGGAAGAGCATCCGTGGCCAATCTAGACGCACTTTTCCACAAAAAAGCCCCGATCGCCATTTTCGCGATCGGGGCTTTTTTGCAGAAAACAAATCTCTGCTGTCTACACTGGCCCTTTTGCGCAAAAGTTTTTCGGAAAAAGACTTTTGCCCGAATGGGAGCAGCATAGTATTTCCGCAAAAGACCTGACAATCTTACATGAGATCATCAGTGCTTTTGCGGAAATTCAAGCAGCCAGTGTAGACAGCTGGCAAGTTTTTCCGCAAAAGCAGATGATTTTGTGGAAAAGCTTGCTAGTCTAGACACAGCCCATGGCTCCATCGACAGAGCCATGTAAAATAGCTTATTCAGCATAGTCCCCGCTTCATTAAAATTTAAATCCCCACTTCATTAAAATAAAAATGGCTGCTGCGCTGTGCCGACGATCAGCTGATCTGGCACAGCGCGGCAGTCTAGACGTGGTGCGGTTGACAAGGGAAGCCTTTGTCAACCGCTCCGGTATGCCTCGTGAAATGAGGTTTACCGGAGCAGTTGACAAAGGCTTCTCTTGTTGACCGCGCCGCATCTGAACTGCCGCGCTGTACCAGATCAGCTTATCTTCGGCAGAGCGCGGCAGCCATTTTTATTTTAATGAAGCGGGGATTATTTAAATCCCCACTTCTTTGACTATGCCGAATAAACTATTTTACATGGCTCTGTCGACGGAGCCATGTAGTCTAGACGTACCCTAAGTGTTTGCAGTTCCTGTATAGCAGGTGACTGCTACATCCTATTCTGTTTTGAAAAGATTGCTTGCTGTTGCTGCAGATACTCACAGAGAATATTGTGCCCTGAAGTTGCATAGAACAAACCTCCTACAGGAGACTGGCTCAGATGAATTTGTTTCAGGGACCCACAAAGAGAGATACGGCCCATTTCTGAGTCAGAGGCCATAGTACTGTCCTTGTGGAACTTTGTGTGTCTTTGGGACCTGGCTCACTAACAGGGTCACTTCCAAGGGACTGGCTACAGTCTTAGGCATGTGTGACAGGTATAGCTAAAAGTATGGATTTACCAGATACTTACTTGTCTTGAGTGCATTGGAAGGCACATGGTTCAAAACCAAGCACCTTTAACCACCCAAGAGGTATCCATTATAACTGCATCTCTCAAAGGTTTTGTTATTTGCATTAAATATTTTGATACACTTCTGTAATCATTTAGTGAATGAGTCTTAGCACACACTCTTATAACTTAAGCTGGCTAAATACTGGAAAAATGTACTTATAAATAATGATGTGAGGAAAAATGTGCCAAAATTTGCAGTGAATATTATTTGCAATAAATTATTCAACCAACTCTTCTTATAATAGATCCATGGATAATCAGAACCGTCAGCACTCAGATTCCATCTTTCATAGTCAGCTTTATTACATTTAATGAGTTTCGTCACATTGTATCCTACTGCATCATACATAATATAAATTAGAACAAGTACAATTTGCCTGTGTATAGCATATAGGATGATTATCCTCTCTATCTTGCCTGATTGGTTATTGTAATAGCCTAAAATAGTTCTAGTCTCCAAGTAGACTCATTAAAATGACACTTGAAGAAGGTGGACACTTCCTACTCTATAGCTGTGAGCACAGAACCTTCAACAAGTGTGAATCCTCACTGGCACCTGAAATGTTACAATAACAGGCTTCCTAGAACTACCACATATGGAAAGATATGATTGCAGAGATTGTTAAGGAACCCATCCATGGGGGAATGTGGCAGGCTCAGCTGAGGCTAATTGCTTCTCTCGGGAGAAAGCAACAGGTGCTATAAAAAGGTAGAATAGTTACATGCCTCTGCCTATGGATTTGGACTGAACTGAAAGCCTGATTCAGGCTTGGACAAAAGAAGATGATGGTTGGTTTGGATGAAACCCTTTTGTTTATTTCTATTAGGTATATGAACCCAGACTGATTCACCTGATCTTAACTCACATGTCCTATAGTAAACAATTCTTTGTATACTTGCCAGGAATTACATTTTCAATGTATTGTGCAGGGATTTCTCTCTGCAGTGACAAAGATTATTGAGAAAGGTCTAAAACCCCTTGTACAAAATGTCTTCTGAATCTGCATTGCTAATTAGCTGAATTTCAGGACCAAATCTTTATTACTGTCCTCCCTGCAAAGTGATTTAGGTTTAAATCAGCAAGTATTCTGCTCTGCTTCACATACCATAACCAAAACTCCACACTAAGGCATTCTCAGAAATTATGAGGAGCTGTGATGTAGAAAGCAGAAAGGACACAGCTTGATTGTCAGATACTAACATACTGAGGTTATGTCTCTGGCACTTAATAGAATAAACAAAATTTTTCTCTACTGGGGATTTTAGTGTTTATATCACAGCCTTAATGTTCAACATATAGGACATCAAAAATGACAACAAAAGATAACTAATAGTAACATAATAGATTACGTTAATCTCTATTTCCGCTATTTGGTAGTCAAATAAGCACCTAAAAATTAAATATAAGTAGTAATAGGAATAAAGGGTTAAGGAGGAAGGGGAAGAGCAGATGAAAAGAGAAATACAGAAAGCCAGAGATTTAAAAGAGGAAAGTGGAAAAGTAGAAAGAAAATGACATAGATATTCCTTACTCATTGGCGAATTATGCACCACGGTGCACATGCATAATTTGTGTTCCCCACAGATTTTTTTTTCCACAAAAAACACATTCTGCTAGAGAAGTGCAATGAATAATTTTACTTATCGCCTACCAGGCATGGCTGTGGCTCCGGAACAGAGGCAAGTAGCTCACCAGCTATGACAATCAGCAGCTGATAGGGAGAAGAGGCTGCATTCCCCCACTACACCCTGCCTGCAGGGCCAAATGAGGAGATATGGGGTATAGGCTGCTTGGGGGGTCACATACACTGGGATTCAGAAGGGCTATGAAGAGGATGGCCTGGAGGGCTGAATGGTAGTGGAGAGGCAAGGCCACATGGGGATGGCGTTCCGAGGGGTATATGGTCAAATGGGGATGGAAGGTGGCTGACTGTGAGTGCAGGAACACATGGGGATAGGACAGTTGTGTGAAGGTGTAGGCCCACATGGGAAAAGTGGTGTTGGGTGCATGGCAGGGAGTGGCTGAGTGGGAGTGTAGGGACACATGGGGATGGGGAGGACAGGGTGACTGAGTGGGGATGCAGGGATACCTGGAGATGGGGTGCATTGGGATGACAAGGGCAAGTGCAGGAATATGTGGGGACAAGAGGATGGGTGGCGCAGGGACACAGAAATGGGGCAGATGTGTCTGACTGAATAGAAGGAGCTAGGGTCAGCCAGAGTCAACATGTGGAGATTCCCCAACAATTCCCTTCTCTCTCAAAACCTATTCCACACTTCTCACCCACACCCACAACCTTCCAGGTCCATTCCGCCTGACTCCACCAAGCATTTGCACTACTTCAGAGGGGTGCAGAAAATATGTTTCTATATTTTAGCTTAAACGAGTTATTCCAAATTCTATATTAATACAGTATGCCTAGTAAGGAATCTTTATCAAAAAACATTTCCTGAATCTTGTTTGTTGTCTGTATTGTTACAGACATACTTTTTGATAGGTATTTTGATATAAATTACCAACATAATTGAAACTGGCATGATTGTCTTGTGTTTGACAAATAAAGTATGCGGAATTAAAATATGCAAATAAAATAAGCAGCTAGATTAGCCAGCTAAGTAGTGTACGAAAGCCACAGACTGGGCTGATAATTGTCTCATAGGCTTACATTTAAAGGACATCGCTGTAACTGATACTGTCTGCAAAGGAACAGGCGGTATTTATACTGTACTGTTAAAAAGGAAAGGCTATTTAGAAAAACAACAATTGACTGATTAACCATAGAAAAATAATTCAATAGACAAATTACATATATATGGTGCTAAAGATTTAGATCACTGGCTAACCAGTATAGGATGAAAACTCCCACCAGCTTCAATGGACCATCACTGAGATCTATTATTTCCTCATGACAAACTTTTACTCCAAGTCCATACTTTCAATATAAATACATTATTCCTTAAATATTATCTGTATAGCCATCTTACACAATGTTTATGAACCTTGATAAATTACAAGCTTTCTGTTGATACCTTATAAGTTAGTTTTTATGGATGAATATCTTGCAGTACATATGTGGTATAATGAGTTTGTCAGGTCTAAAGTGAGAGTTTGTTTGCAAAAGAACAGGAGCCTTTGTGTCACATGTACTTTCCCAAACTTTATTGTAGCTGTTCTTCACCCAAAACACAGTTCAATTTTATTAGGAAGAGAGAAACTCTATACTCTCTGTATTAGGTTCTGTAGAGATTCCATAGTCTCACACAACAGGGCATAGTTGCATACCATGGCCAAATGAAGTCGCTTCTACTATGTGCACATTTTGGAACTCTTGAAATAATGAACATTATTTAACTGAGTAACACAGTTATGAAATGGAGGATCAGAATCTCAAATGGGTAAATCAGTATAATTCCACTGACATCAAAGGGACTATATCAACTAACACCAGCCGAGTACTAGACCAGTCACCTTTAAGGTGTATTCTGCAATGATCAAATATGGCAGTTAATAGATAAGCCTGACTAGTCAATGAGAGCAATGAATTATATTGTTATCTGCTATGTCCATGCAGGACTGACTTTACTGACCCCAGTTCATTCAAAATAGAATGATCTAAAAGCAGTAACAAATATTGCACAAACATAGTGCAGCTGTTTAGGAATCTCTCCAATTCTAATCTAGTTGTCGATGGTACCAGGCTGATTGCAACAGGAGCACATGAGTGCCCCAGCACACATTTTCTTGCTTACACACACTGATTATATCTTTAGAGAGCTTTCTAACACACACATTATAAATACAGTTGACTGCAATGGCTCCTTCAGAGCATTTCTGGTCTATGGTGCAGCAGCAGTATTTCAAAAGCTTAACTACTCAACAGATTGCTTTATTTTAGGAATATGCCGTATTCTGAATCTGCACAGGATCTTTCTACTGGTTGCATTCCTTTCTGGATCCAGCCCAATGATTAGAGGTAGATGGTTATTTGTGCACCCCATTGCACTCTTTACTTTGGCACAACTTGTAGCCATACTCCCAGAGCCCTGTAATCTCTGAACTTTGATCTTTGTTGAAAATTGATTTGGCACATGTCTTCATGGCACCATAACAGTATCAAATCCCCTTTATTTAAATTCTGCCACTGCGTAAACATTCACTTACACCTTTTCTGGAAAGTGCAGCATATATTGTAATACACAGCCCTACAGAAAGCTTTACCAAACTAGGGTCACAGCAGCAGCTTTTCAAAGTTAATAATCTTATCCAATTTTTCTTTGATTTAAATTGATTGAATTTTATATATGTCCTTAACAAGCACATTTTAAAATTGAAATCATTTTAAAGTTGAAAAGCAGAAACATAAGCATTTGAAAGCAAGGCGGACATGGCTACAATTAGCCTTCCCAACAAGGAATTATCTGGTGGGATCACATATGCAAATAGGCATGTCAGATTTCCCCTTCAGTGTGCCATGACATTCCTGGCATACTGGCAAGACATTCTTCTTGGCTTCATACACTATGGGCTGGAACTTGCTCTACCTAGACATTTTATTTCCCAAGGAAGTCTGATTGTCATCTTTATAGCCCCTTTGTTCTAACAAAGTGGTGCAAAGAAACCACAGCTGGGAGAAGTATGTGACCGTTTAAGTGCAGGATCGTTGTAAATTTTACTATATTTGTTTCTTGGCTCTAACTGTTCTATAAGATCCCCACCGGGGAAAATATTTTCTCCTCTATCTATTTTCTTTGTGGTTTGAATAAAAATTCACTACAACAAATAGACAACATGTTATTTACATTCATTTGGAATTTCAAGATCCGTGTGTAGCTTCCCAACTCCATCTAGGACTTTCACGAATAAAGAACTCTTTCCAGTGAGATAATTTTCATTTTTCTAGAAACTGCCCCTTTTAGAACCTTAAGTGATTCTGACAGCCCCGCTTTTATCCCTTCAAGGCATCAGATTGTGCTGACCATCCTTTTGGCAGAGAATTTGATGCAACTTCTACCACAGTTCATTAGTATGGCTAAGGAATCAGCTAGACATGTAGCTGCATCATGATAGGGTCTGTCTCCAAAGGGCTAACTACTGGTGTATAGGACACATTTGAGCCTCAATTTCTGATCCTCAACACAGCAGAGAACTATATTATTCTCAGGTTTCAGTAAATGAGATCTGAACACATTTGAAGGTTGCATCCTTCATTTTGAGAGTGTGAAGGGGATTTGCAGGGATCGAGGAAGTTAGAATTTGTCATTTTTAAGTAGGAAAAGTCATAGGCCTGTCAGGACAGACACTGACGACATTGACCTTGTCCTTTGTGTGTAAACATAAAAAGAAATATATTAAATGGGGGGGGATGTATAATGGTGAGAAATAAATACATTTACTCTAGATTCTTCGATGCCACATTTCTGACCTGTGCACCTAGGGTACGTCTAGACTACAAGAATCTTTAGAAAAAGCCTCTTTCGAAAGAGCGCATCTAGACTACAAGCAGATTTTTCAAAAAAGCAAGCCGTTTTTTTGAAAGAGTGTCTAGACGCTCTTTCGAAAAAGCACAGTTTGCTTTAAATATCACCTTTTTTTGAAAGAGTACTTTCGAAAAAAGGTGTTATTCCTTGTAAAATTCAGTTTACTGCTGTCGAAAAAACTGCCGTGTTCTTTCAATTTCATTTTGAAAAAATGTGGCTGCAGTCTAGATGCAGGTGACGTTTTTTCAAAAAAGGCACTTTTTTTGAAAAAACCCTGTAGTCTAGACACACCCCTACTGTCCAGGTATAATCTCCTGAAAAGGACTCCTCAAGGTCAGGGGCGGCCCGTCCATATAGGCGAACTAGGTGGTCACCTAGGGCGCCAAGTTAAATGGGGGGCCAAATGGTGGTGCAATATCATTGAGGGGTTTGGAGATGGGGGTGCCAATTGCATGGTTCGCCTAGGGCACCAGTTCCTGGCAGCTAGTCTAGGGCCGCCCCTGCTCAAGGTATAAAGTGGAGAACTGTTCACAAATTTGTATGCACTTCCATGCTGTGAAAGTTCGGGGAAGTGTTCTAGAGCAAAAGGCCATGGTTTATTTGTGGATCTGCCTTTCACATGATATGTTTTAAATACAGCATTAGTGTCTAAAGATCCCAATGGAAGACTCGGGCATCATTGTATAGATGCTATATACTCTTTTAATAAAAAGACAAATTGTGTCCCCAAAACATAGTTTTAGCATCTGATGAAAGATAATGGGGAAAGAACAGATAGCCAGAGGGAGTTAGGGAGGATGAATGAAGTAACAGGGAAATGATTGTTTGGTAGCAGCAATCTAGGTACACCAGCTCCCAACCATTGACTTGAACTAAAGTTATGGGTGCCCAGCATTTCTTAAACATCAGGTCCATTCTACATACTTCAAATACGCATCCAAAATTAGTGGTCATTTTTGAAAATGCTGGCTTTTGTGTTTCTCTGCTTCACCTTCTTTTATCTGTAACAGAAGTTACATACAGTACTCAATCTGATCTGCTTCACAAGCATGTAGTGAAGTTTAATTACTGCAACGCCGAGAAAGTGAGGTCAAGGTCCTCAGATAAAAGCTGCAACATAAGGGCAAAGTGCCATTGTTACTACAGTTCTGGCAGGTGGTATGGTGAGAAAATAATTCCTTATGGAGCAGCGAATAAAACTATTCAAGCCATTACTTTGGTAAGAGAAAAGTCATACATTTCAGTATGTCTGACTAAAAACATGCATTAAAAATGGCATTTGCTTATTTCATATTGTGATTATTTTTCATTTGGTTCCCATTCTGACAGTGCTATGTCATAACAGAATTTTCTGTAAATAGATGCTCAATAAATGCTATTATTTGTAATTAGAAAGCCTCTACATAGATTTCCTATTAGGTACAGTATTTTGTATTTTATTCAGATCAGCAAAGAGTGGTATAAATATGCCTCTCACCTACATTGCAAACCTTTCATCTGTTTGTCACTGTTGCTCTAAGACATCTCTTAAGCTTTGTGGAAAGGTATAGCAACCTGACAAACAAGACCTTGCATTCCTGTTACCTTTGTTGCTTCTCTCTCCTTTTGTCCAGAGACAGTGTAACTATGGAAGTAGGCATGTTCCTATACAAAAGAGCCACACCCTTCTGTGCTGAAGCATAGGTGTTACTAAGGAAATATTGTGTACATTAAACCATTTATCAAGAGGAAGTAAAGAAATGAGCTCTTGGAGTCAAGCCAAGAGCCACAGGGAGGTTCTGCAGTGAGTCAAACTGTTTTATTGCCTCCATTAATACCACGAAATGAATTTATGGTGCAGCAATGATCAGGAGAGTGCCCATGATAATAATTGATGTTGGTGCCCCATATTTACTTGCTGAATCAAGTCTGCTTAGTTTAAAAGTCAAACAAGATTCACCAGAATAAATGCAGCCACACCTGTTAAGGTGCTCCCAATAGAATCTTTAAAAGGTAGGAAGATTTTAGTTGAAATACAGTTGTAAAGGGATATTGAAATGCTGATATGTTCCATGAAGTCACCAGGAGAGAAAAGAGACCTAGGAGCTTTAAGGGGGAATGTTATTAAAACTGACTAAAGACATGACTGACACACTGTATCAAATTCAAGTGCTGTGGAGCAATAAATTGACATTTGCCCCAAATCTAGAGGATGAATTAGGCACTGTGGATTTTGATTTTTAATTTACCGTAAGTTACTTGCCCCACATTATTTTGAGACTCCTGTAGTACACTTTACTGATTCCCAAGAGAGCAGTCTTGCTTTTGAAAGTGAGGTTTAGAAAAGAGAAAGGCAGGAAATCTCAGACAAGAGCTAACTGGTTGCTATCATTTTTTTTCAAGGTTTTACTGCCTTTCACTCCACCCTCCATATTTAAAAAATATGGTACATATTCATTCTCTCTTTTCAAATCTGTGATCAACTATAGGTAAAGGCTAGGGTAGGGATTACTTATGTGCTCCTTGAGGACTGTATTTAAATTTCATGTTCCAAATACGTATAAAAGAACATAGGAAGGTGAAAACCGAAATTCAGAAATGCATCCGAGGTGAAAAGTGAAATGGCCATAAATGGTTGCTTTTCTACAAAATTTCCACTTTTGATTGTATGTCAAGATGGAGCAATACCAAAAAGGTTGCTGTTGATGCTTTGTGGAGTGAACTGAAGACTGGTGAAAAGCTTTAGTTTTAGTATCTTAAAGTTAAAGCTGTCATCTTTTAACTTCTTGCCTTTAATAGTTTTCAGTCAGATTTATTTTAATTGATTGTTTTCCTTTTTTAACATGCAAATATATTTATCCTAGAAACTATGAAGTAAGGTTCTTCATCTGTTTAATGTAGTAGCAGCAATTTTGTATATTCCTGCATTTCTGTAGTGAGTCAAAGATTATTAACAGTATCCCATTAAATGTTATTTTATCATATGGCATGACACTTTCAGTGGTCTAGTCTGATGTCTAGGTACAGAGATTTATAATTCTCATCATTCTGAAAGGAATCTGTGTAGCCAAGACTTCACCCACTGCCTTTCCCACAGAGGTGAGACTATATTCCTCTGCTTTCTACTGCACCCTGCAAAAATACTTCCCTTAGATGAGTCACTAAGAAGTGTGGTTCACTTTAATGGCTCACATTGTTGTTGGGACTGTCACTGAAATCAAATGGGCATTTGGGCTTATGAAAGCTCACTCTGTTAGCAGGGATTGAAACTGCGAAGGGAGGTGCTTTTTCATTCTTACTGACTCACTGTAGCAGGTGTGGACTGGCTTGTTAATCACATCCTGGATATAAGTGAAATGAGAGAAGCTCTTTTGCGACAATGTACAAGTACGTTGAATAGGCAGGTCTCTGCAGAGGACTCTAGGAGAAACTACGTGTTCCTCTAGGACGGAAAGTCTACCCCTTTAACCAACAAGGAGGAACCACTCTGTTCCCAGTTGACAAGCAATTGCAGGGGACATCATCTGAAAAAACACGGCCAGTGCTGCTCCACAAAGGAGCCAGTGGATGTCACCCACTGGAACTCTACCAGGAGACATGATGCACTGAGAGACCGGACACAGGTTCCACACTCACACAACAATCCCAAGTCCTCCAATGAACTTCCTTCTGGTGGATAGCAATCTTGGGACCAGATGGCATTCACCCAAGAGTTCTGAAAGAACTCAAATGTGAAATTGCGGAACTCTTAACTATGGTTTGTAACCTAAACAAAATTTAAACACAGCCTCCCCGGGAAGGCACAATACCCTCTGCCACACAAGATGCTCCCAGCCCAAGCAAGGGTGCAGCCCACCTGCCCCCAGCAAGGAGCACAGGAGGATTGTATCTCTCCCCAGAACAAGCAGTCCCTGAGTATCTTCTGTCCCTGCCTCAACCCAGCACGGTAGCGGTGCTCTGGCTCTGCCTGTGCAAGTGAATGGAGCACCAGCCATTCCTCTCCCTCCCCAGCATGCAGTGGAAGTAGTGGGGTGGCCAAGGTTGGGAAGGAGCTAAGATGCTCCCAGCAGCTTCTGAAGTCACCTCTACCAGCTGCTGCTCACTGCTCCTCCAAGCAGGCTGAGTGGGATGCTCACCCTTCTTCAGCCCCATGTGCTGGATGGCCACCGACCCTTGCCAGAAGTCCGGTTGCCTGCAGGGGAGCTGTACATACTAACTTAACTTTTAATGCACTTTTAACTTTTAGGTGTTCCTACAACACCAGTGCTTCTAGGCATGTGCCTACTGTGCCAAATTGGAAATCTGACCTTGGTCATGGTGGATATAAGGGTGAGGAAGCAGATGGTATGGAGCATGAGCCTTTACAGATGTTCTCTGGGTGTGGTTCAGAGATGTGTTGG
Source organism: Pelodiscus sinensis (assembly GCF_049634645.1). Classification (NCBI taxonomy): domain Eukaryota; kingdom Metazoa; phylum Chordata; order Testudines; family Trionychidae; genus Pelodiscus; species Pelodiscus sinensis. Next base: position 33,154,985 of record NC_134718.1, on the reverse strand, counting down.
ATGGCTGGTGTATTGGGGTGGCTGGGAAGGCTTGTGGGGGAAGGGTCATACTGCTGAGCTCTGGAGGTCAGAGAAAAGGGGAGGTAAGAAAATTGTGGGCCAAAACTGCCATCAGTTTCTGGAGCACACAGTAGAGAAAGTGCAGGGAGGGAAACCTATGCACTGACCAAGAACCATGGGATTCACCCAATTGCTTCAACTGAAGTGCGGGTCTCTAATTCTGGAGACACCAACGAAGACCATCCTCTGACACATTAAGGGGGATTCTACCAGCTGTCCAGGAAGGTATCAGTTTGTGTGGCAAAGATTCTGTGGCAGTGGCCTAGAAGGAACTGGTTACTAAAAATAGCTTCCAAGTCCTGTTAAAGGATTAGCACCTTGGATAGGTCTTGGGGGAGACTCTCTTCTGGGGAGATAAAAGCAGCTGGTTGTATTGGAGCCAATGGAGGCAGTGGAAGAAGATGTGTACGAGCTCACTCTATGCCAAACTATGAGCCCCAAAGAAGGGGTTTCAACAGGGCCTGAAAGCAGAATGTTTGAATCGGACTGTAGAGGCAGACCAGGGCCTGCCCTCTTTCTCCCAGAGGGAGACTCAGGATAGTCACAGAGACCTAGGACTTCCTTGGCCAGAAGAACTCTTTGTTTGGAGGCTGGCCAGAATTCCTGCAGGTGATCTCAGCATGTTGAACCAGTGCCAGAACACTGATAGGGGCTGATGGTCAAAGCCCGCCCCTTAGAGCTAAATATGAAGGGGGTGGGGACTTAGATTGAGCTTTACATTTTTGTTGCTATTTGAATGACTAACAAAGCAAATCCCCAGAAAAGGGGGTAGACTCAGTGAATATGGTTTGCACAGATTTTGTTCAGAGGAGGGTGGGAAACCCAACTGCTTCCAAGATCATTATCTTGTTATTAAAAGTCTTTGTGAAAAAATAAAGATTACCAGCAAACACAACCAGTGCAGGGGTCAGTCTTGAACTGGAAGACAAGACATGACTCATAACTCTGATACAGATTTGCATTCTAAACAAGAGACAGACAATAAAAACAAAGCAATAGCAGAAGCTTCAATCTGGGAAATAAAAGGAAACAACATAAGGAGAAAAACAGCAGGAGAAAACAAAGCTCTCGGGCAACCACTCCCCCATGGTGAGAGAGAGATCTGAATTGTTGGGGGAGGGGCTCTACCATCCCACTTGTGGAGCTGAACAGTCAGAATGAGTCAAGCTTCCTCCTTTAAAATTCCATGGCAGGACTCCAACTGCCCTCACTGGGAGTTGGATAAGCCCTTTTATAAAATGGTGTTTTTATGTAGGAGATTTTTGAAATTGTATGTTATAAATCATGCAGCATTAGTGCCTTTATGTAGGCCCATTACCAACCATCAGCCAAATTCTGGCAGGTCACACCCAAGCTCACCAGAGGGACCATGTGACAGATGCTGGGGGACCCAGGATTGATATCCCCCACCATCTATAGAGATAGGTAGAACCCTGCAAATCCACAGATATCTGCTTTATATCCATGAGCATCTGCATCTGCAGATGTGGATGTGAATATCCATGGCTTATTTTTATGGATGCAGATACAAAACTCTGTATCTGTGCAGGGCTCTAGAGACAGGTTTGCCTCGTGTCCAGTTTTTGACCAGAAAGTCATGTTGAAAGGGGTCCTGTGCAGTATCTAGTCAGATGTACCAACCAGACACCAAACCTTTGATTTCAGTGGGTAGGGAGGGACACCAAGTCATCAACCTGCATTAGTCCCTGCCGAGCAAGGGCTGCAACCTACCAACATCTTGTGGGCAGGCAGACAGGCTCTATATCAGGGGCTGCATCTCTCATCCCTGCTCAGAGCAAAGGGAGTCCAGCTGGAGGGGTGGAAATGGAGAGGACTGAGGATTGAGGGAGGGAAGGCATGTAATGAACAACAGGGAAGGAAGGGGAGAGGTGTGACCACAAGGGGTGGGGCCTGAATAAGAGGCAGAGCTAGTGGCAGGAACTTGAGGGCAGAGTTGGAACAAGGGTGGAGCTTCAAAGAGAGAGCAGAACAGGGGTGGGGCCTTATTGTCAGCCGACGGTCAGGGCTCCCTATATCTGTCCCTAAGACCGGCTGAAGTTCTTTTAAATTGTGCTTGGTTCTATTACAGCAACTGAAGGAGTCAGGTTAAAACTTAAACAGTTACAGGTTTATTTGAGGAAGCTTATAAATCATATGGTTGCAATGGCTATTGCTCTATTTCTTAACTACTAGCAAAAATATAGATCTTAAAAATGGTTACAAAGAAGATAAAGATAGAAAAATAGAAATAATGGTACCAAGTAACAGCTTACTCTTTCTATGTGTACACTTAAGACAGAGGACCACATCCAGGTACAATTTTTACCCCCTTCTGTGCCTCTCGACTCCAGCATGTCAGGCCAGGGCCGGTCCCTCAATTCCTAGGAAAGACGAAAATACGAGGTGGGCGTCCCCATAGAACCTTGGGAGGTCAAACACCTAACCCGACCAGCAGGTAGAGGGTAGAATGACACTCAAAGTGAGTGTGTGCTGGACCTATCTTATATACCCATTGGGTCACGTATTTTCTCTTTCTTATCTGTGATGCCAAATGATGCTGGTCTGTCTTTTGTGAGACCAGTTCTTACAAGGGAGTTGTGAACTTAATTTACACTTGTAAGAGAGAATTGAGATGATTAAATTGGAAGTACTGGACATTCTTTTCTCAGTGGGGGATTCCTCTCCCAGGGACTGTGTGTTCGTATCAACATGGGTGCCAGCCTCGCATATCCTGATCTTGCATCAAAGCAGATCAAAGCTTGATGGCTATGCTGATTGCCTTAATCGCTCTCTCTCTCCACATATCTGTTTTTTCAGCTTCTCAGGATCAGATGAGCCAGCATAGACTATGCTGATTTTACTGCTCCTTCTCTGCCCTGTATGCTTCAGAGAGGCAAATAAGATGGATGAGATGGGGGGGCAGTCTGTCCGGCTACACTTATGGGCAGTGTATTCCCTGTAAGCTGTGTGCTTGTGCAAATGCTTGGGTTTTGTTTCTACGAGTGGTGCACATTTGCACATGCACTGGTACACAATATTCCACACATGGATGAAAAAAATTTGCACATGGATGGAAAATATTTAGAGGGAACATTGCCCTGGTGAACTATATCTGATGTATTGCCCACGCCTGCTATAGGGATTAATCAGCCCTATTTCTGCAGTGCTTCCGAGCGTCTTCTCTAAGGGCATGTTTACACTTGGAAATTATTTCAAAATAACTAAATTTGACTCAACTCCCAATTTTACAAAATCAAAATAGCATGTCCCCTCTATAGGGAAGCCCTGAAATTAGTTTGAGGCAGGCTCCATTAATGTAGATGGGCTACCTCAACTTAGAGCCCCAGGAAGCACTGGCAAGTAATTAGTTGGAATTACTCTGGGGAGTAGTTAAAATAGCAGCACTAAAGCATCCAGACTAATGCTATTTCAAAGTAACTACTTCAAAATTAGGGTGTCTATACTACAGTGTTATTTCGAAATATCTTGTTTTGAAATAATGCATCTGCACACAAAATGCATTTCAAAAAAGCATTTTGCTATTTCGAAATAGCATGTCCAGATTGAATGGACTCTGAATCGCATTTAAGGCTGGCCGGAACCAGTTCCAGCAGGGCACCATGTCAGGACTTACTGAGAGGGGCTTCTGCCTGAGGTTATCAGAAGTCTGTGCTTAAAGGGATCCCCCCCAGACAGCCAGTTCTGAGGTTTCTGTGCTTGCTTGCCTACCTTGATGAGGGACAGCAAAGCATTTTGTCTCTGGGTGCTCTGATTGCCCTCACTCGGGACACCACAGCACTCTGCGACATGGAGCCAGAGCTGCCCCTGGGCACTCTGGTGTTTCTCTTGGATGTGTTGCTGCAAGTCTGGCTGCACTTTCTGCAGGCTGCCATCTGGGAGGTCCATCAGGAGGCTGTCAGTGTCCAGGAGACCCTGTGGGAGAGCTATCATCCTGAGGAGCACTAAGAGCCTTCCTGGTCTGCCCCACTGAGGACTTGTGCCTTATTCCTCCCTCATGTCTTTCCACTTATCCCTCCCTAACCCCCCTTCCTGATGTCAAATAAAATACATGTATTTTCATGAACACACACTCTCTTTATTTAACAAAACTAGGGAGGGGGAGAGAGGGAATGAAACTCTGGTGAGATTGGGGAAAGGAGGCAGGAGAGGGGAGAAGAGAGGGTGGGAGAGGGGAGGGGGAAACCTGGGAGGATGGAGCTGGAAGGGGGAAGCAAAGGAAGAAAGGGGAGGGGAAGCTCCGGGCTCACAGTTGGGGGTCTCACCAGAGCAACTTGACTGTCATGCAAACCTGCTCCTGGGTTCGCATGCGGTCTTTGGTGGCCAGGACGACAGCTATTCTGCCATAGATGGCCACGTTCCTCCATCTAGTGTGGAGATCATGGACGTTGGGGCATCCCCCCCAAACCTGAATAAGGTCCATGATCTCCACCCTGGACCAGGAAGGCACCCACCTTCTCCGGGTCATGGCAGGCTCCTGGGAGCTGGCAGACTGCTCCTGGGGAACGGTGGAGGGCTTGCTGCCAGTGGTTTGCTGGCTCACATTTTGGGGCCCACTGGGTCAGGGTCAGTGACTGCTGGCTCTGGACTGGCAGGCTCATAGCTGGCACAGGCACTGTGGCCAGAGTCTACCCCTTTAAGGGTTCCGGGGAGGGGTGGAAGGAGAGAAGTGTTCTTGCTTGAAGCTGGAGTGGCCACCAGGGCACCCTGGGAAGGCTAGAGGCCCCCTATTTCAAAATAAGGGTGTACACAGCACTTATTTCGAAATAGCTATTTTGAATTTGGCGTTATTCCTCGTAGAATGAGGTTTACCAATTTCAAAATAAGCACTCTGCTATTTTGAATTTATTTTGAAATAGCAGTTTGGCTGCGTAGACACTAGGAAAGTTATTTCGAAATAAGGGCTGTTATTTCAAAATAACTTTGCTATGTAGACATACCCTTAGCGTTATTTCCCAAGGAAAGCAGGAGTAGAGATTTTGAAATAGTGAGTTTGGTAGTGTGGACACTCAGCTTATAAATTTGATCTAGTGTGGACACTCAGCTTATAAATTTGATCTAAGAGGAGTTATTTCGAAATAACGCCCTAGTGTAGATCAGAACTAAGAGTCCCTAGTTGGAGTAGATAAGGGAACCCAGGCCCAATTACTCTACTGGGTTACAGCTGTTTGGAAGAGCCAGAACCAGTCTTTTGCTGTTCCCTGAGTTTCTTATGTAATCATCCCCAGATTTTTGTCCTACTTCTTCCTCTTTGATGAGTTGATTTGTCTGGCAGCTTCTCACTAGCCTGGTGCAGAGATCCTCTCTTGCTTCTCTGGCAGCTGCGTCACCCTCTTGCCATGCTGCCCTTTTATCTTCACAGCTGCTGCAGGGCTGTCAGTCAGCTCTGCCTGAACATACAGACAATTGCTCAGCTATTTATTTAGTTGCTGAACCACCATCAGGCACATATACCCCATTGCACAGCCATAATACAGAAGCATAATGCCACACTCATAGAACCTTGGCCCTATGGACCCCCTGCCCATACAAACAAGTTGTAAACATGGTATATCTGACCAATGGAAGATTTCCCCTTCCACAGGAGAATCTCAATGGCATCACGCGATCAGAGGAGCTCATGCATTACCCCTTCTCCTGGTCAGACCTTTAACAACAGGAAGGTCCATTATTTGTGGAAAATGGAACTTGGTTTTTTAAAAGTTTAGTAATTTTATTGTTTCAGCAATGGGTTCAGGGCTGACACTTGACTATATACTTGCACTGTGTCAATGGCCCTAATGGCCTCCTGATACTTGTGGGGCAGTGAACCCTCCCCATGGAGGCAGGGAGAACCCCACCCTGGTTTTGTTCTAGCCATGCCTTAGTGGTAGCAATAACCTAGCCTGGATGATAGGGCCTTCCACTGGTGTCTAGATAGGTCACTACTTACGGGGTGCTAGAGTCCTTTAGGGAGACTCTGCATTTTCGCCCGAGGTGCTCAGTCCTACCATTGCTGGGCTCTGGGTCTTCCCTCACCTGTCTCTCCGGTCCACTATGGCCATAGGCCAGGTGGCTGGTTTTAGTCTCTCCGGCCTTTCTCTCAGCCTCTGGGAGCATTCCGGGTGGTGGTGGTGGGATAGGGAGACCCGGGCCCACCCACTCTACCGGGTCCCAGCCCAGAGCCCTCAGGACAGGGGCTGGCAGCTCTACTGGTCTAATGGGAGTAGTCCCCTTACTCCCTCATCCGTCCTGGGAGCTGCTTGCTCTCCCACCCTGGGCCACTTCCCACCCCACTAGAGGCTGTGTCTCCTCCTCTACCCTCCAGTGTCACCTCTATGCCTTACCATCACCTGGCATCCGTTGGGTTGTGGCTGTCCCTTCATCTTCGAGGAACCCCCATTCTCATTGTCTGTGGGTGAGTCCCTTTGTTCAAGGGGGGCTTGCTGCCGTTCTGAGGCTTGCACACCTCCTTCCTTTCTGGGCCGTTGCTCCCCCTCTGCTTCCAGTGCTTTGTGGAGCTCTGGGCTTACCCCTCGCTCTCGTTGTCCTGCAGGGAGTCCTCCTCCAGCGGCGTTCCCCACCGCCTCCTCTCTCCTGCTCCACCAGCCGCCCGTTGCCTCTGGGCTCTCCCGGCCTTCTCCTTCCCTCCTTCTCCGCCTGTCATCCGCTGCCTCTGGGACCAGCCAGCACTCGGCCTCACCCCTTCTCAGCTGGTCACCTGCCACTGCCGGGCTGACACCGGCTCCACCTCCTGTGCCTGCTGTCCCCCCTGGCCCACCGAGTGTGCCAGAGTGGCCTTTAAACAGCCCACCCGGCAGCCCAAGCATGCACTGCAGTGTCTCAGCGTACAGCGCCACTCACCCCTGAGCACGGCATCCCTTTCTGGGAAGGGGCGGGGTGAGGCCACTCTGTCACACAGTGGTTTCCACGTCTAATTACTACTACTGTTACAATGCAGTATTATATAGATACAGAAGTGTTACTTGTTGTATCTTACATGCATGGATAGAACACTGTGTCCTTAACTGGAATAATCATTCACCAAAGACACATTTTCATCAAAAATCAGACAGAAATATAGAACAAGCACTTGCTGTGGATCCCTAAAGCAGGCTATTGAAAAATGGGCTGTCTTTTCTGAAAAATATGTGCACTAGTTGTGAAGGTTTACCATCAGTCACCAAGTGAGATTAAAGTGGGAAAAGGGCTAATGTCAAGGGGTGCACCCCCCTTGGACAGATTCTCATAGTCAAAATCCCCCATGGGTCCATTTATCAGTGGATGTCTGGCCCAATGGCTGGAGTCCCAGATCCCCCTCTATGGGGTCAGTGAGGCTCAGCAGCCTAAGTCCCTGTAGCGCTTCCCCCCTATCGAGGTCACTACAGCTCTGAGACCCAGTCTTACTAGCACTCCCCTCTACTGGGGGTAAATATGGCCCTGAGGCCTAGTCCTTATAGCACTCCTTTATCAGGGTCAATACAGCCCTGCAGCCTGGCCTGTGAAATCCTCCCGTCTTTCAGAGTAAATACAGCCCTGGGGCCTAGTCCTTGCAGGATCCTCCTCTATTGGAGTAAATATGGCCCTGAGGCCTAGTCCACAGGCTTTAGGAACTACCTCTGCCTAGGAGCCCTGTAGAGAGAGTGGTAGGAGGACCTGGGCCCTCCCACTCCACTGGGTCCCAGTGGCTTGGTCCACGGCTCACTCAGTGGGGATTCCCTCCCCACAACACGCTGAGCACTCGGGGTTGCAATTCCCCACCTTGGCCCACTTCCTACCACCCTGCACGTCTCCCCATTGCCATACCTCCAGGCTGACACCTGGGCTGTTGCTGTAGCAGTGGCTGCAGCAGCTCAGGCTGCATCTGCTCTTCTGGCTCTGGAGCTCACTGAGCAGGTCCTTCCCCTTCAGTGGTCAGCCCTGAGTGAGCTGTCTCAGGGCCTTTTATACTCCAGCTCACCTGTGAGCAGGCCCAGGAAGGCCATGGGGGGGAGGACACTTTCAGCCAGCTGAGCCCACAGTCTGTTCTACAGTGTGGAGCCGAGGCACCCCTTCACAGCTAGCATCTAATAAATGAGGAAGCAGATTTACCTTCGGAGTTCCTAAAACAAGTTCCCTTGGTACACATTCTTTTTTGTGCTAAGATTTCTTTCCAACCTACAGCCAGGAAGATGTGGAGATTATAATGCTTAAGGAGTAGCCAATCATAAGAGCCACCTCAGCACCTACTAGAAGGCCTTCACTTGCTATGGACAGTCATGGCAATGTTTTAACAAATTTATTCAAGCTCTTTCAGTGCGATAAGAATAACAAATTTAGAAAAGTCAAGAAATCTGTATAATATTCCACAATTGCTTGATATTTCATTGAAGTGCACCAGGCCTCAGCTGCATCTTCTGGATCTCTGCTGTACTACAACACATTTTCAAGGCCCTGGAGAATAGACCTAAGAGGACCTCCCCGTATCCAACCTGACATATTGGCGGATCATTCACATGAAGTGTTGCCCTGGATCCTCTGAAGCTTAGTAGATCAAATCATTCTTAGAGTCACTAAAATGTGGATCATGCTGCTAAGATAATGGCTCTGTATTAATGACCTTTAATGTACAGTTTGTTGTCCCAGCACAACAGCTACTGTGTAAGCTGTGTGCAATACTTATACAAATAAAAATTCCATAGGAAAAATCTATTACCATATATGCTCAGTATTTGCTGAGGTTTTTTATTAGGTTTTTCAGTACTGGAAACTATTTTAAAGATTTTAAGGAGTTTCTTGAATATATATTCTGAATTACATAACATCTCCTATAATATCCAACATAAAGAGAATCATAAGCATGCAAATCCTCCTCTCACTGGGATAATTAAAACAATATAAAAATGAAGGACTATAGATATAACCAGTATCCTACTAACTCTCACAAACAAACCTTCAATGGTAACAAATGTTCAATGGTAACAAAAAAGTTTGTTTAATGGGCACGATTGAAAAGAATAACAGAGGACATTAGGTAAACGTACGTATGGTGATAATTAAAGAAAATGAAAAAGCAAATAAATACACCGAGGAAGAGCAGGAGGCAACGAGAGATAACACCAGTTGTTATAACACACTTTCAGAAGTTTATTGGATACAGCAGGAGGTAGTTTCCATGGCATACTCAATCCACCAGACAAAATACATGCATGAGATGCTTGCTCATAAGGCCAATTGAGTAAGTGAATTAAGACAACAAAGTCCAGTCCAAACTTTCTCCCCAAGAATGGATGTCTCACAAAACCCACCCCCCTGATCCTCTCTGGCAGACCTAAGATTACTCGTTCAATGCAGGTGCATTGTGAAGTCTGCCTCTTCCTTTTTCATTCTCTCCAGTTGGTAGATGCTCCTTCCAAGGTTGTAATTATTGGTAAATATTGTAGGGCTGAACCAGCTTCAGCTCCTTTTCTCCAGGACAGGTTATTAACAGCTTTCTGCTTTGTTCATATGGGGTTTATCAATCCGGTCTCAGAATGCATTTTGTAGAAAGCACTCTCCAGTCTAACTACTCCTTTTATAACATCCATATTATATTTCATGGACACTTCAAGATTGTAATGCCTGACAATGTAGGTTACAGAATTAGTAGGAGTCCCACCCACACAACATATTTATAACTTTGCAGCAGCACATTGTAATATGAGTAGGGCACCATTTTTAAACAGCATATTGACTTCTGTGTAACAAGAGATGACTAACTGTATGAAGGACAGCAGGAGCTAAACAATCATCATAGTAATTAATAATAATTGAGTGTAGTATTCATAATTAGCACATATTGAGTCAGCCATACAACCTTCCTCCAAGTTCTATGAGTCCATTGAAAGGCTAGGTTAGTACATTCAGGTTTTTTTCTTATTCCTCCAGAGTGAATGTGCCTGCCAGCTTCTTCAAAACCGTAGGCGACCTTCATGATACACTTAGATTTCACAGAATATACCCTAGCTAAATTAGGTCCCACGTTGTGCTCTTAGTTCTTTAATACCAAGAATCGCCATCACTTATTTAAAGCAGAAATCAGGATAAAAACACAACCAAATCCTGGTACTCTTGAAAATGTTTCAGATCTTTGTTATGGACTTCAAAGAGATCGGGGTTTAGCCAATAGCCCTGTTTTATCCTTGGAAAAGGTGGAGTCCATTACAAGTGGTTTCAAGGACAGATATAGTCATAAACTTTAAGATCAGAAGGAATCCAACCTGACCTCCTGCCTATCACTGGCCACTCTATATCAATTGGTCAGCTCTGCACCAAGCCCCAAATTAGATCAAAATACTACATTCCTCCTGTTGTGTGTCACAGGCCAGAAAACAGCAGGGACTGAGATGCAGCAGTGCTCAATATTTTCTTTTCCATACTGTACTGCCTTGAAGAGAAGGACTTCATTTTTTATCTATAGTCTTAAACTTCTGAGGAGTATTATAAATAAGATGTTATTGATAAGATATGTGCCTTGTTTGTAGCCCTGGCATCCCGAAATCAGGGGTCACTTTTGTGTATGGAACTCTAGTGGAATGTCCCATATTAGGCTGTAGTCCTTTAGGGCATGTCTATACTGGGGAGTTATTTTGAAATAATTCCCTTTATTTCGAAATAACAAGGCAAGCGTTCACACTACCAAGCCTGTTTTTTTGAAATAAAGAGCTTGTTATTCAAAATAATAACTCCTGCTTGTGAAGAGGAATAGCTTATTTTGAAATAGTTATTTTGGGAGTTGTTATTTCAAAATAGCTTATTTTGAAAAAAGTGTATAGTGTAGACATGCCCTTAGAGCTGAATTTGAAAAAAAAGGAATAATTAGAAGAGAATAAGCCATTTTTTGGCTTTCTGTTAGCAGCAGACTGTTAGCTCTCTTTTCATGGCCATCAGTGAAACAAAAATCAGATTTAATGTTAGATTTAAGAGTATAAAATCTTGAAGAGATGTAACAGAACTCAGAGGATAATGATTGAATAGCATCTTATTCTCACCTGTCCCCAGCAGCTATTTACATTTTATTATCATCATTTGAATATTTTTTTTGATGTTGTAAGTGATCTACATTACAACTCACAGCAGTATAATTCTCTAGAAGGTACTTTCTTCTCTGGGCTACAATGTCATGCACCCATGAGCTTATTGTGTTTAGGTTCCTGTATCACAACCATCACCTTGGTTTCTAATCCCCTTCATATCTGAGCTTTATTTCTGGCAAGGACTTGTACAGCGGTTAGCTCTGTGAGAGGCAGCTACGCTAACCATTACACAACGACAGGGTATCATGGCTTAGACTCATATTCAGTGCTGACAGTAAAGTAGTGCGATCCTGTGCAAGTGAACATGCCCATTTTTGGAGGTGCTAACTCTTCAGTCTGATATTATATTACAGTTCCTTCAGCCAGACTGATGATTGTGTAGGCAAAAGCTAAAAATCCCATGATTCTTTAGGGGGAAAGCCCAGCTTCCTGGCTAACTTTTTCTGAATCAGATTCTAATATCCAAAACTGAATGTGAGCTAGTTCTGGGCTTGACTGCTTTACATCTTACTTGCACTAGCAGTAACTAACTCTGTGTTTTTTACAAACTTAGAAAGCCATCTAGTCTGAATGATATTTGAAATAAAACCAAATTCTATTCTATAAATTTGATGTTCAAAGTAGAAAGCACTTGTAAAGCACTTATATTCCCCATTACTCCCTGATTTTCTATTTGTTACAAAAATTGCAAACAAATTTTCGATTATCCTGCCAATACCTGGAGCAGCTTAGGTGACTGAAGAGAAAATATAGTTGATGATATTGGTGTGCAAAGGAGTTCTAAATACAAACAATAGTTAAACATTTATGTAGGGTATTTAAAAAGGAGCTGAGAAAATGGGTTGATAACTTGCTTTCCATCAGCAAAACTTGTATCAAAAGTAGTGTGCAGAAAAGGTGAGCCTTGAATGGCAGAGCAGAGGACAAACAACATTGAAGAATAATGATAATGAGTATCCTCTCTGACGATTCCAGAAGAGTAGGCCAGGAGAGACCATGCAGAAGAATGTATCTACCTGAGGTATTTCATAGGAAGAGAAAAATCTGTGTCAGCCAAAGAGAAGCATAGCCCGTCTATCATAATTTGAGCCAGTCATTTTTATAAAACTCGAAGGCTATGTCTACGCTAGCCAGTCTTGTGCAAGAACATATGCAAATGAGGTGCAGTGATGAATATTACGGGGCCTCATTTGCAGGGCTCGACAAATCATGTAAACTACTCGCCCGTGGCTCAGAATGGCTCTTGCACAAGAGGGGGTTTTTGCACAAGAAGGAACATTCATCACCGGGGCTCATTTGCATATGTTCTTGCGCAAGACTGGCCAGTGTAGACGTAGCCTGAATGTTTAAATAACTGTGTCACCATTATAAAATCCACCTGCTGTCAACATTGGGAACTTTTAAAATTGCCTCAATTAAATGTTGAATGATTCACTTTGACAAGAGGTAGCTTTAAAAGACCTTGACTGCTAAATAAAATATAGATGGCCAAATTCATAGCTGGTGCAATTGCTCAGACTTTAGGAGAGTTATGCCATAGATAACTTTGGCCCCAAGTAGTTAGCCTAATCCTTTGCATGAACATACTTTGCTTCATGCTATTAATGAAATGCTCACCTTAAATAGGAAACTAATGTGGTGCACAATTATGAGGCTGAAGTGCAAATGTTATGTTTCCAAATGAGCAAGAGGTACTTGGAACAGCTACTGCTCATAAATTAAAGGAGCTGATTGAGAGGATTTCACTTTACATTCTGTTGAACCCTTGGCTAATAATGTATTCCTAACTCTTTCTGTTTGATTATCTCCTCCACAGACTAGAAGCATACTTAAGAACAGATCAAAAACATATGGGGTGTGTCTAGACTGGCAAGATTTTGCGCAAAAGCAATTGCTTTTGCGCAAAATCTTGCTACATGTCTACACTGGCCACGAGTATTTGCTCAAGGACACTGACTTTGTACTGTACAAAATCAGTGGTTCTTGCGCAAATACTTTGACGCTCCAACTCAGGGATAATCCCTCTTGCGCAAGTATTCTTGCACAAGAAGGCCAGTGTAGACAGCCACATTAATTTCTTGCGCAAGAAAGCCCGATGGCTAAAATGGCCATTGGAGCTTTCTTGTGCAAGAAAGCATCTACACTGGCACGGATGCTTTTGCGCAAAAGCAAATCTTTTGCGCAAAGGCACATGCCAGTATAGCCGCTCTCTTGAGCAAATACTTTTAACGGAAAAACTTTTCCGTTAAAAGTATTTGCGCAAAATCATGCCAGTCTAGACGCAGCCACAGAGCATTAGTATCACGGTCAGGAGATAGGCAACTGAGCCTAATGGTTAGTATAGAGCAGGAAGACTAGTCCATACATCAGCCAGGGTCCAGAACTAGAAGGGCAGGAGCCAAGGTCAGGAACAAAGAATTTGATTCCAGGAACTTGAGGCAACTCAGAAAATTAGGAAGTCAGGATCTAGACCAGGGCTGGGCAAGAGCCTGTCAAAGAGGCCAGATACAGCCTACCTAGTAGCCCTTTCATCTGGCCTACATGGCAGTTCCCAGCTCTGCCCCCTAATGCATTGCCTGGGAGCCACAGACAGGTGAACCCTTTCAATTGCTTCTATCTAAAGGGCACACACCTTCCCTGCAGCTGCCAGACAACATGTTAGCAGCTGCAGAGAAGGCACAAGCCCTTTAACTAGAAACAGTTGAAAGGGCTTGCATTTCCCTGGCTCCCAGGCAATGCATTGGGAGGGCAGGGAGCTGCAAGCCCTTTCAACTGCTTCTATTTAAAGGCCCCATCCCTTCCACCCAAGGCCCCACCTGAGCCCCCTTCAAAAAATTTTGAAGTGGCCCCCCTTCAAAAATTATTGCCCACCCCAATTTAGACACTATCAGGAACCATGAGTTAGAGACAGGAATCAGGTTAAGACAAGAACCAGGACGTCAGGACAAAGACAGGCTAGTGCCAATGGGTGAGCACTCCAAAGCAGTGGAGGCTACTCATTGGCTGTGTCTAGACTGGCCACTTGAATTTCTGCAAAAGCACTGACTTCCTACTGTCTGAAATCAGTGCTTTTTGTGGAAATACTACGCTGCTCCCGTTCGGGCAAAAGTCCCTTTTGCGCAAAACTTTTGCGCAAAAGGGCCAGTGTAGACAGCTCAGATTTGTTTTCTGCAAAAAAGCCCCGATTGCGAAAATGGCGATCGGGGTTTTTTTGCGGAAAAGCGTCTGTGCCAATCTAGACACTCTGTTCCGAAAATGCTTTTAACGGAAAACTTTTCCGTTAAAAGCATTTCTGGAAAATCATGCCAGTCTAGACGTAGCCATGTCTGGTCTGTAGGGCAAAACAAGGCACAGCCTACCCAAAGCTGGGGCTGTGCTGGCCCCACCCCACCCACAACTGCCATGTGGGGTTGTTGTGGAACATTGTCATTGTGGTTCAGGCAGGTTCCTGAGCAGCTGGGAAGGCAGAGTATCAGGGAGCCTCCTCAACAGCCTGCCCCTGAATCTGCATGGCACAGACACAAAGCTCAAATTACAGTCACATGGTATCTCTCTGCTGCTGCAGCAGCAGCCTCGGTTCAATTTGTCTCACCTGCTGCAGGACAGCTAGCCCTGCTCTGCAGACCACCCCACCCTTCTTGCTATTAAGGTTGCTAGGTGTCTGGTTTTGAACCGGACAGTCCAGTATTTGAGCTTTTTGTTTGGGAAACAAATTGAGAAAATATAAATGAGACAATCTACATGTCCGGTATTTTCTAAATAAGTTGTAATGTAGATTGTGATGTCAAGTGTGTCTGGTATTTTTGTTGAAACCATTTGGCAACCCTACTTGCTGTGTCCCTGCTTCTGTTTGCCAGTATCTGCTTCTACTCAGCCCCTCATCCCATCCAACCCCGCTTCCTGCACCTTGGCCCAGGGTGGGCAAAGTGAGCTTTCTCCTTGTTGCACCCCCTTCTCCTCCTTTGCGCTCTCCCTGTACAGTTGGCTTTCCCCTTGCTAATGTGTGGAATGGGGGTGGAGGTTGTTTTGCTTTCACAGCCAAGTTGTTACTGAGCCTGCTGCTGGCTTTTCTCCCCTTGCCCTCTCCCCACCTGCACTCCCCATAGTCTCTCTCCCCCTTGCTAGTGTGTGGAGTGGTGATGGGGGTTGCCTTAGCCCAACGAGCCCTGCAGAGATAGCTGCCCAGTCCCCTTCCCTTCTTGCCCTCTCCCCACAGGCTTCCTGTTTTCTGTGCCCTGCAGTGGAGTTGGTTGGGGGGTGGGAATGAGAGAAGTGGGGGTGAGGAGATGTGGGGAACAGGCAATGGGGAGTGAGAGGAATGAGGAGAGGGGGATGGGGAAGAAAAGGGGATGAAGAATTGGGGGAAGGAGCAGGAGTCCGGCATGCAGTGTCTCCTCGGCATCAGCTGGGGCTCCCCAGATACACAGGCCCATCTAACCCTCATCCTAACAAGCTCTGCTCCTCTATACCTGGACTCATCCAGCAAGCTCCCCACACCTGCAACTGAGCCCTAGCAAGTTGCACCTGGACTCCCTATCTTATGAAATGAAGTCCCACTCCCTCAGCACCTGGACCCACATCAAACCTCACTTTCCCCATGGAACCCCTGTGCATCCAGATCTCCCTCACCCAGACTGCCCTAAACCCAGATCCCCACACAATAGCTCTTCCACACTTGGATCATGCTGGGTGGAGCCTGCCCAACCACACCTGTTATACCTGGCACAGAGGGGCAGGATCAGCCCTTACACTGTTAGGCTACGTCTACACTGGCAGCTTCTTGCGCAAGAACTCTTCCAGAAGAGAGTGTCTACACCGGCATGTGCCTTTGCGCAAGAGATGTGCTTTTGCGCAAGAGCGTCTATGCCAGTGTAGACGCTCTCGTGCAAGAAAGCTCTGATGGCCATTTTAACCATCAGGCTTTCTTATGCAAGAAATTCATGTTGCCCGTCTACACTGGCCTCTTGTGCAAGAACAGTTGCGTAAAAGGGTGTATTCCTGAGTGGGAGCATCATAGTTCTGGCGCAAGAAGCCCTGATTTCATACATTAGAACGTCAGTTTACTTGTGCAAGAACACACGGCCAGTGTAGATAGGCAGCAAGTTTTTGTGCAAGAGCGGCCACTTTTGTGCAAGATTGCACCACTGTAGACAGCCTTAGGGGCAGGTGCAAGCCTCTTAGCCAAGTTCCTGTACTGAGGGAAGCTGGGGTTTCAGGTGATCTCTGCACCTCAGTACTGTCAGTGGCCTGTGCTCCCCTCTGCTAGAAATGTGAAGATAGGGGGGTTCTCAAAGGCCTTCTTGTCACAGACCTTCAGTGACATTGGACCCATCATTTAAGGCTTGGTCTCAAAGGGAGTTTTTCCACTGATTAAAAAAAAACCAGTGGATTAGGAATTCTATATGCCATGCCTCAGTTTCCCCATCTGAAAAAAAAGGGATAGTAATAATATTTGCCTGCCCCACTGGAGTTTATGTAAATTCACTGGGTTTAGTTAGGGTTTTGATGTCATCAGATGAAAAGTGCAATTTTGCAAACATTTTTTATAATTTCAAAATCTTCCTGCATTATTCATGCAGTAGCCATTGCTCCTGGAGTACAGGAAAATTTCAGTTTGGGACTTTATGGGATGACTCCTCCCACTGTGTGATGCTGGAGCAATTTTCCAGAAGAAGCAGAGGTAGTGAGAGCAGGACTGCACCCGGCCTCCCCCATCATTTTCAAAGGGCTAGTGAAAGACACAGTTAGGCCAGCCAGCCTTATGCTGTTTTTGCAGTAAGTGTATGTGCTGCAGGGAGGGCTGGATCATTTGTGGCAGCAGGTACCCTGTGCTGGCCTGATAAGTGGAACTGGGCAGAACAATAAATGGCCAGGAAGAATGGATCCTCCTCCACCTGGGCCAGAGGAGCCCTACAGAGCTTTTGGGCAAGTAAGAAGATGCCTGAGCAGGGGCAATTTTTTCCTTAACTTGTTCAAATTCTGTGATGGGCAGGGCAGGGGAGCTCTTGGTTGGGGAGGGCAGTGATCTTGAGAAGTGGGAGCCTGGGGAGAGAGTGCTGTGGAGGGAAGAAAGACAGGGGCAGAGGAAGGAGGGACGTGGTGGCAAGGAAGAGAGAAATTATTAGTAGGACAAATCTCAACTCTTTTCAGTGGTTGGGAGATGTTTGCCTGGTGAGAATAGGGCTGAGGATTTGGTTCCTTCACTCTGGAGGATATTGGGTCTGATGCATAAAGGTGTCACCATCATGCCTGCCTCAGTGGGACATTTTATCTTCTAGGTTCTGTGAGCTGAACCAGTGCTGTTGTTGTTAAAGCAGTAACCCGCCTGTATTTTACTGGCATGTCCTCTAGCAATTCTAACTCATTGTCTGAGGTGCTTACTGCTATTGAAACAATCAACATAGGAAGCTTTCAGCTTGTTTATGTGAAGAAGTGAGGTGACAACTTTAGCAGTCTGATTCTAGTCGTTTTCTTCCTGTTGGCGGGGATGGGTTGGGGGTACAAATGCCAGCTGAGTGGGAGTCCTGTCACCTTGTTTGTGTGAAGAAAGGACAGAGATTTCTCAATTAGCTTTAACTGATGCTTGCCATTCTGTGTTCCTGAGGATTAATGAGAGGAGTTCAGGGCATTTGCAAGCTGTCTTCATGTCAGCTACGAGGATATCTAATAAACCTGTGACTGACATTTTAGTCCCAAATGTAGTGCTGTTAATAAAGTATCTTCTGCATATCTAGCACATGGTACAAAACAAGCTCCATTTTGTTGAGAAAGAAATTGCAGAGAAGTGGAGAGTTTTTCAAATATATTTGCTTGGGTTCAGGGATTTGGCTGGAAGGGGACAGCATACAGTGAGCATGGACATAGGATGCACAGGGAAAAGAGGGAGACAGTGGGAAGGGGACAGAGCCTGGGCAGGAAAAGGGGTGGTCTTGGACTGGGAAGTTACTGCCTCCCCAGGTGGAAGCTTCACCAACTGCCCATAAGGCCACTTATACAGGACTTATTACAGTACTTTTTCTAATTCAGGGGAAAAAAGCCAGTCAGAAGCTTTGGTGTTCCACTAGTTGGGATTGAGGAGTGAAGACCCCCCATTTGAACTGGACTTCAGGGTTTCCTGGTTCTACATGCTGCTCATCAGCTAAAGGACTAGAATGTAAAGACCTTCCAGGACGCCTCTAAATTTGGGTTTGAGACCCAGGTCTTATGATAATTATCAGATACATAGGTAAAATCAAATCAAAAGATCACCCTCTTCATCATGAAAATGTAGATAAACTGGAAAATTCATCAGCAAAATATTCTGTAGTGGAATGTTCTTGCTTGAAATTGCTTTGAAATAATTATTGCTAGCAAAGGGCATTACAATACGGCCAAATTCTCAGGACTAGGAAGGCCCTCTACTTTCCCAGGGTATGTCTACACTACCCCGCTAGTTCTAACTAGCGAGGTAGTGTAATGTAGGCATACCGCAATTGCAAATGAAGCCCGGGATTTGAATTTCCCAGGCTTCATTTGCATAAGCCGGGTGCCGCCATTTTTAAATCCCGGCTGGTTCGAACCCCATTTCATGAGGAGTAACGGTAGTTCGAACTAGGAAGCCTAGTTCGAACTAGCTAGTTCGTGCCGCATGTAGCCACGCGGCACGGGGTTCGAACCAGCCGGGATTTAAAAATGGCAGCACCCGGCTTATGCAAATGAAGCCCGGGAAATTCAAATCCCGGGCTTCATTTGTAATTGCGGTATGCCTACATTACCCCGCTAGTTCGAACCAGTGGGGTAGTGTAGACATACCCCCACAGAGGAACTCTGTAATAGCCTGACCAATTCTGGACATGGTCAGTGAGGCAGGTGAGGCAGCTGTTTGACAATCAGGTCCCTTGCAAGTCTGGAAAGAGGCAGAAAGAATCTACAGATTAACTCCCTGTTCCCTCCACTAGGCTTCCATTGCTTTTGCCCACTCCCTGTTCCCTCCACTCCCTTTGCTGGAGTTGGAGAAGCTACCCCTCCTAGAGGCAAAGAAAGAGTGCCACCTGAAGCAGTGCCACCTGAAGCAGTATTTTATTAGAGACCTTCAAACTTTAATTACGCTGGTGGAAGTAGTTGAAGAGGTTGCAGGAAGCTCTGTTGCCCCCATTCCTAACTGGCAAGTAGGATTTTGGGTCAATAAGCCCAGTTCCTAACTGACAGCTCAATTTCTGGGCTGTTACATGGCTTTGATGCTGTGGCGGGGTCCTCCCCGCCCCATTCTCCCCTCCCCGAGATTCAAGCAGTTCCGCCCCCTCGTAGACCCTAAGGTCTGGTCTGGGTGGGGGTTAAAGCAGGCCCAGAGGCCCAGTCAAGCAGCCACAACAGGCCCGGAGGCCCAGTCAAGCAGCCACAACAGGCCCGGAGGCCCAGTCCATGCCCTGAGGGATTGGAGTAGGGGGGTCCGGGCCCTCCCTCTCCACCAGACCCCAACCCAGGGCCCTAGTAGTGGTGGGTGGTTCCCACCACTGGCTCAGCGGGGGGGTCCTCCCCAAAATACACCGAGCCCACAGGGGGAAGTTTTCCCTGCCCCTTGCCCTGGGTTGCTTCCTACCCCAGCCTTGTGGCCGACGGGAGGTCCCACCTGGCAATGCTGGGCTGGCAGCAGCAGCAACAGCAACGTCAGCCAGTCCCGTCTCTGGGGCATCAGCGCAAGGGATGTCCACTGCAGCGGGGCGGGCGGCCCCCCAGAGTCGGCATTGGGGGCGTGCTCGCCCTGGTGAGGGTAGCAGCAATAGCAGCGGTCCCTCCAGCTCGGATTCTGGCAGTAGACCCGGCTGCAGCCCTGCAGTTGAGGCTGGAACTCCTTTCTCCCTGGCAGTCCACCCCAACTGAGCAGCCCGGCAGCCTTTTATAGTGAGGCTGCACTGCGAGCATGCCCGGTAGGGCTGTGGGGGAGGGGCGTACGCTACCCAATAGGTGGGCTCCCCTCCTTCCTGCTCAGTGCGGGGCAGGCTAGCCCTGTCACAGATGCCCTGAGATTTATTGATCTTTGCAATGGATCCCATTTTGACCTCAGATATAAGAAAGCAGGTATAATAGATGTCAGTGAGAGTTGCCTCACCCACCTTAATCGGTGGGCAAAACTGGACCCAAAGCATTTTGCCTGAGGAACGATGACAGGAAGATGATTGTGTAATAGTGTCAGAGCTCATGAAACTGCAAAGATGTTTACATGTATACATTTATCTTTATGTATTCTCACGATGGTGCCAAGTGTTAGAATACTACAAACAGATGTATAGCTGATGTACTGATGTGCGGTGGCAGTCAGAATGGGTTTGTCCTGTTCACTTCAATCCTGAATATAGAAGGCACTGGGGCTCTGTCTTAGGGAGGTGGAATTGGCATTAAAGGCAGAAAGAGCCTGCAAAAAGAAAACATAGTTATATCTCAGCGCAGGGAAAAAAACGTATGGTGAGGATTTTACTTTGTTGTTAACTTCAGTGAACAATAAAGAGAAGTTCTGAAAAGAGGGCAAGTTTGGACTAGACCTAGTGTGAGTGTTAGGAGCAGTATAAGAATGCCACCTGCATCCAAAGTGTTATGTACAAATAAATAGTCTTTAAGCACTTACCCTGCTTAAAAGAAGTCATTGATCTTTTTATGGTTCAGCTGGAAGCCAAAAACATGTGTATTGGGTCTAATCACGGGAGTCTGAAGGACTAATTTATGTAGTCTTTGTTATATGGGGTTCTTCTCTTTTCCATGTCCCCTATTTGCAAAGCCCAGTTTAGAAACATAAATGCTCTTGATATAAAAGCTGAAATGTGTTACCATGTTTCAAAAACAACTCAATATGTTTACTATTTAGGTTAATTAAATGCAATAAACAGATAGCCATCACTTACCTTACAAGCTTCAGAGGGGTAGCCGAGTTAGTCTGTAACAGGAAAAACTTAAAAAACAACACCAGACTAGTAGCACCTTAAAAATTAACAAAACATGTAGATGGTATCATGAGCTTTCATGAGTACAGACTGCTTCTTCAGATGACAGAAGTGTTGGAAGTCCAGATCAACTTTATAGTTCATGAATAAGGACATGTGAGGAAACATGAAATAAAATACATGTTAACTAAAAATTTATACTGAAGAACAAAGGAGAAGTTAAATATAAATAGGCTTTTAGTGATTATAAAATATTTACAGATTAGGATATTTGCTTTGATTTATCTTATTAACAACATTTCCTAAACAATTAGTTCCTGCATCGTCACTCCTCTGTTGTCTCATCTTCTTTAAAGGTGCCTGTCTTTTCCTCACACGCAACCCACACACATGCAACCCACACAAAACTGGAATGAAACTGAGGAGACACAAATAGTGTCTGCATTGCTACAGGTAATGGAACATAATGGTGCTGACAGAAAGCTGGGTTTTCTGACAGAATTTTTATCATTGTTATACTATCCTGGATCAAAAGGAAGTTAAACAGACTGTGCACCATAGCAACTTGGTTTCTCCTTTTATAAATTTAAATAAATGCGATGATTGTTATAATAATTTGTCAGTAAAGTAGCAAGAGAACTTTACCCACTAAACAAAGAGGAATTGCAGCCCACTTTCTCTCCCTCTTGTAATACAAGTGAATCTGTGCAGCAGTATAATGATAGCTAGGGAAAAAGATATATTTCACTGCTCATTTTCATGTAAATGAGATCTCAGATTTCATGTTCAGCAAATTGCCAAGGCCTCCATTTAAAACAAATTCAAGCCTTCTCAAAAATAAATTTTAAAGAACAACACTGTACCATCTACCATTTAAAAATGACAACATTTTTTTATTCAATAGCAAATGTCAGATTTATTAAGGTTATTTCCCCCCCGCCCCCCCAAACTTTGAAGAGTACAGCTTGCTCAGGAAGGATACCCAGGGAAAAAAGGGAGGACACTTGGGCTATGTCTTTGCTGCACGCTTATTTTGAAAATAACTCATGTTATTCTAAAATAACAAGTGTGCATCTACAGAGCAAGCCATTATTTTGAAATAATGTTGAGATGGAGGACTTCTTACTTTGACTTCTGTAACCCTCATTTCATGAGGAGTAAGGGAAGTCAAAGGAAGTGTTTTTCCTTTGACTTCCTGCTCTGTAGAAAGCGCCAAAAGCCGAGTTAATCTACTGCAATTTCAGCTATGCAATTAACGTAGCTGAAGTTGCGTATCTTAACTCAACTTTAGCCTACATTGTAGACTTACCTTTGGAATGAAGTTGTGATAGGAATAGGGTACAGACGTGTTGAGAATCTCTGAGAAAGGAAAAAGGAGTAAACACAAGGGTGATGTAATGGTAGGGGACTACTACTGGCCACCTCATCAGGAAGAAGAGGTGGATGAGACTTTTTTTTAAGCAACTAACAATAACATCAAAAGCACTGGACTTAGTCATGATGGAGGACTTGGACTACCCAGACATCAGTTGGGAAAATATCACAGCAGGGCACAGATAATCCAACAAGTTCTTGAATGTTTTGGAAACTATATTTTATTTCAGAAGATGGAGAAAGCTACTCGGGGGAGGCTATTCTAGATTTGATTTTAACAAATAGGGCCTGGTTGAGAATTTGAAAGTGGAAGGCAGATTGGGTGAAAGTGATCATGAAATGCTAGGGTACACCAGTCTAAGGAATGGAGGAGGGAGGACAGAAAAATAAATATAATGGATTTCAAGAAGGCAGAATTTAGCAACCTCGGGGAGCTGGTAGATTAGATCTCATGGGAAGCAAGTCTAAAAGGAAAAACAACTGAAGACAGTTGGCAGTTTTTCAAAGAGACATGATTAAGGACACAAACAAACTATTCCACTGTGTAGGAAAGATAAGCACAGAGATAAAAGTAAGGGGCTCCAGTAGCGCAGGCTGCGCTCCAGCAAGAGCTCCAGTAAGAACAGACTGCACTCTAGCTAGATTTGGCTGGGGTGTGCCACTCTACAGGAGGCAGGCAGGCAATTTAAAGGGGCGGTCTGGGGTGTGTTGGAGGGGAGGCATGCATGCTGCCAGCCACGCTACTGGGAGGGGCTGGCAGCAGTTCCCATCTGCCCATGGCACCCGACCATGGCCCCAGATGGGCCATGGCGGGGAAGGGCAGAATTGGCCTCTTTCTGATTGGGCTGTGATTGCAGCTGCGGCAGCATGGCTCCAGCCCCAGCCCTGATCTGCCATAGGAGGGGTTGGTGACAGCCTTGCTTCCACCATGGTGATCCCCAGCCTTGCTCCTGAGGGCTAGGGGGGAAAGGGGAGGCATGGACTCAGCCCCTGTCCAGCCATGGCTGCAGCTGTGGCATTCTGGCCCTGGCCCTGATCCTGGGACAGGCCGCATGGTCTGGCACCTGTCCCATTCCCAGCTTCTGAGGCTAGGGACTCCATTCCTACCCATCCTGGTTAATAGCCATTGATGGGCCTAACCTCCATGAATGTATTTAATGTATTTTTGACCCTCTTATAGTCTTGGCCTTCACCATAGCCGTATACTGTTAGATTATATTAACTTTAGGTCAAACACTATTCATATCACAGTGTTAATTGTAAAAGCCTTTTCTTCCCGTAAAAATGTACTGGGTGATGTACTGGCAGTTCCTGCTAGTACACTTTATAATAAATGCAAAGTGAAGGTATGTAATTCCCAAGGTGATAAAGAAAGAATTGTACATCGTGAAAAAAATAGTATAGATACATGCACGCACAACTAGTGATAGAGTTGTTCTCCTTGATATCACTGGCAAACTTCCCAAGGGCTGCAGTCTTGGAGTAAAAGAACAAGTGTAGGAGAGAAGAATAAATGCTGATGACTGAAGAACTGGAAATCATACCAAGGCAGGTTTTGCCTTCAACTCTAACTCCGGGGATAGAGTTAGACTCACTGAAGCCTAAGACAGAAACTAAGGAGTGGACCCCCGCCCCAGCATTCCTTATCTGCTCACACATTGGATTTCTGCAACATTTCTGAAGTCAAAGCCTTCAGAACTAACGGACGTTAGTTCGAATTAACTTTGATAGGTGCTACACACGCGAACCGCTAGTTCGAACTTAATTCGAACTAGTGGAGCGCTTAATTCAAACTAGGTAAACCTCATTCCACGAGGACTAACGCTAGTTCGAATTAACTAGTTAGAATTAAGGGCTGTGTAGCCACTTAATTCGAACTAGTGGGAGGCTAGCCCTCCCCAGCTTTCCCTGGTGGCCACTCTGGGCACCACCAGGGAAACTCTTCTGCCCCCCTTCCAGCCCCGGAGCCCTTAAAGGGGCACGGGCTGGCTACGGTGCCCGTGCCAGGTGCAAGCCTGCGAGCACCCAGCCAGCAGACCCTGCACCTGGCACGGCTCGAGCCAGCCACCCGCTGCCACCCAGCCCTCCTCCTCTTCCCGGGACCATTCTGGCAGCTCCCGGGAGCCTGTCCAGGTCCGCAAGAGGCGGGGGCCCGCCTGGTCTAGTGCAGACATCGTGGACCTCATCCACGACCTCCGCATTAGGCACAGGAAAGTGGCCATCTAGGGCAGGATAGCTGCCAGCCTGGCCACCCAGGAGCAGGTTTGCTTGAAAATCAGGGTGGTCCACTGAGACCCCCGACCCTGAGCCCTGAGCTTAGAATGGTCGTACTGGGTGAGACCAAAGGTCCATCTAGCCCAGTAGCCTGTCTGCCAACAGTGGCCAACACTAGGTACCCTGGAGGGGATGGACCGAAGACAATGACCAAGCCATTTGTCTCGTGCCATCCATCTCCAGCCTTCCACAAACAGAGGCCAGGGACACCATTTCTACCCCCTGGCTAATACCACTCCATGGACCCAACCTCCATGAATTTATCTCACTTCTCTTTAAACTCTGTTATAGTTCTAGCCTTCACAGCCTCCTGCGGCAAGGAGTTCCACAGGTTGACTATTTGCTTTGTGAAGAAGAACTTTCTGTTATTAGTCTGAAGCCTGCTACCCATTCATTTCATTTGGTGTCCTCTAGTCCTTCTATTATGGGAACTAATGAAGAACTTTTCTTTATGCACCCTCTCCACACCACTCATGCTTTTATAGACCTCTATCATATCCCCCCTCAGTCTCCTCTTTTCTAAGCTGAAAAGTCCCAGTCTCTTTAGCCTCTCTTCATACGGGACCTGTTCCAAACCCCTGATCATTTTAGTTGCCCTCCCCTCTCCCACCTCCTTTTCCCAGTCTCCCCGAGTTTTGTTCAATAAAGAGAGTTTCTATTTTTGAATACACGTGTCCTTTATTTTGTACATCAGGAAGGGGGGTTAGGGAGGGGTAAGTGGAAGGAGGTGAGGGAGGAATGGGGTACGAGCCCCCGATGGGGAGGACTGGGCTGGCTCTGCAGGCTCCTCGGGGTGGAAACTCTCCTGAAGCCCCTTGATTGACCCCCCCCCTCCGGATGGCAGCCCGCGGCAAGTGCAGCCGGGCTGATGGCCGAGTGCTGTGATGTGCCGAGTGTGGGCACTCAGGGCACTCCAAGCCAGGACTGCTTTGCAAGCGGGGAACCCCTGAGAACTGTCTGTCCGGGGTGGGGGTCGGGTCCCTTTAAGCACAGCCCTCGGCAAGCCTGAGACAGCATCTCCACGCTCTAAGTCCTAATCTGATGCCCTGCTGGCACTGCTTCCAGCCATCCTTAACCTCAGTTCAGGGTCCACTCAGTGTGGACATGCTAGTTCGAATTAGCAAAACGCTAATTCGAACTAGTTTTTAAGTCTAGATGCGCTAATTCGAATTAGCTAAGTTAGTTCGAATTGGTGCTGTAGTGTAGACCAGTGGTCCCCAACGCCATGGCACCTGCCGGGGCATTCGTGTGCGCCCGCCGACAACCTGGGCCGGCCCCGCCCCCCGCGCAAGGGAGGCGCCGGCCCCATGTGCGCGACACGCACCGGCACTGGGTGCGCGGTGCTCGGGTGGCCCCAGCCCCAGGGCACATGTGGGCGCTCAGGCGCGCGGTGCTCGAGCGGCGCGGTGCTGGCCCCAGGTGCGTGGCTTGGGCGGCAGCGCCGGCCCCAGGCCCACAGCACAAGGCGCTCAGGGGCCCCAGCCCCGGCCCTAGGGCACACGCCGGCGCCGGGTGCAAGGGCATCCCAGTCCTCTGGTGTGCCCCCGAACGCGCGGCCCCGCCCCCGGCGTGTGAGTGGCCCCTACCTCCCGGGCGCCCGGCACGTGAGTGGCCCCACCTCCCGGGCGCCCGGGAGCCTCTAAAGGTTGGGGACCACTGGTGTAGACATACTCTAAGATGTAATGTAGATTGTGATGTAATGTCAAGTGTGTCCAGTATTTTTGTTGAAACCATCTGGCAACCCTACAGGTCCTTTGTTCCAGGATCAGGCCCAGTATTTAAATTTTTTTGTGGTTGGTAATACTGATGTCAACAGTTGCAACACTCACGCTATAGGCACTCCTGTATATTTACAAATATAGTTTAATACATTTAGCACAGTCACAAACACCTCAACTTCACCTGATAGATATGTAATGCACATCTATATTTCCATATACAAATACAATTCCTTCTAAAGCAACCTGACGTGTTAGTCATCATCTTCCTTATCACCATTACCTTCCCCACCATCACCAGCAGCCATCATTCTGGCACCTTCCTAAGACTACATCTCCTCATGCCACCCCTAGACTGGGATGTCACTTTTATAATATGTTATGCTGACATTGTTTGATACATATTCAGTAGGCGATATTTTATTTTCTCCTTATTTGTATTTTCTCACCTTACTAATGGTGAAGTGTATTTTTCCTATAGGTCAGTATATCATTGATCTCAACTTATTATCATATATGTCAATTTATTATTATGGGTCTTTTATGGTTATGTCTCACATGTTATTTCTGTCCTTCCCAGTTATTTAAGTTTTGGTCTTAACCAGTTATTTCCGGTTTTTCAAAGTAGTGATGGGACTGCTAAAGTTTGAGGGTATTCTTGGAAGCCCCATGCCATTGAAGGTTGCTTTAGGTGAAAGATCCCGAATATATGCACTTTGACTTTGCTATCTGGGTGAAAAGTCCCAGGCATGTGTATACTAGCTTTGCCTTAGTTCAACATACAGGATATGGCCTGTCTCTTCTGTTATAGCCACACTACTTTAATATAAACCTACTGTAACTTATTATAATAAACGTATAATCAAAACCATAAGGAAAAATAAATTTATAAGACTATAGATACAGATATAGATGCAAGCAAGTAGATTAGCCCTATATGCTATATATCCCCCTTTGACGGGTGACATGTTAAATGAATCCCATCATACAGGTATGAATGTAAATGGTCAGATGTCTGTAGGGACTGTTTCAACACTATTTTCTCCTACTGAGGGTGAAGGAGGAGTATCGTACTTCTGATACATTTCTGGGATGAGCACCATCTATATATTTATAAAGCAGACTTACTCAGTGTTGCCCAGGTCCTTCAAGGAAAGCGGCTGATGATGTGAAGGGTGCAGGATTCAGGGCATGGCTTTGGGGATGTGTGTGGGGGAGTGCAGGAGGCTGGGGACTGAGGGGATGCAAGAGTAAGGACTGGGAGGTAAGGAGGGACTCAGGATGGAGGGGTCCATCCAGCAAGGGCATGCTTTCTCCCCCCAGTCCCAGTCTGGCTGCCAGGAGTGTTTATTATCTCCTCAGTCCCTCCAGCCACCAGGGGTCTCCCCCGCACTCGGCACTGTGGCGAAGGGCTGGGAGGGTGAGAAAGAGCTTGGGGTACAGGGAGGGCCAGACAGAGCCATTCCAGTGCCCCGGGCAGACAGTTTAATTGCGCCCCGGGTTGGGGGAGGGCGCATGCATGGCCCTGCCCCCAGCCGGCATGTGGGGGAGGACACGCGGAGCTGGCGGCGACAGGACGCACATGCCCAGCCCGGCTACCGCCGCTGGAGCACAGCCCGGGGCCGCCCGGGGTGGGCCGAGCCTGCTTGTGCAGCGCCCCGCAGCCGCAGGGGGAAGGGCACTGCTGGCCAGCGCTGCGGGGGTTAACGCGGCCCCATCCCGGGCGGCTGCTGCAGGATGGCCACTGGGAGCTGCTGCAGCCCGAGATCTGGGAGCCGGGATCGAGGCACCTGATGGCAGCTGTAAGGGGCGCTGTGCACCCCTTACAGCTGCCATCAGGCGCCCCCATAGGTTGGCGCCCTGGGCAGCTGCCCGGCTCGCCCATGCCTTAGTCTGGCCCTGGATACGGGGGTACTTACTTGGCGTATTGGCAGGCAAGATGGCAGAGCCCCAGCCCTACTAGCCACTCCCTTGGTGATGCAACTGCACCCAGTGGACACTCTGGGTATGTCTACACTGCAAACTTATTTCGGAAAAAGCTATTCCAGAAAATATCTTCCGGAACAGCTTATTTCGAAATAGAGCTTCCACACTACAGGGAAGCCCCAAAATTAGTCCGAGGCTGGCTTCCCTAATGTGAATGTGCTACCTTGATTTAGAGCCCCAGGAGGCACTGGGTAGGAATAACTTA
Source organism: Pelodiscus sinensis (assembly GCF_049634645.1). Lineage (NCBI taxonomy): Eukaryota > Metazoa > Chordata > Testudines > Trionychidae > Pelodiscus > Pelodiscus sinensis. The sequence goes on along the minus strand of NC_134718.1, from coordinate 33,126,403 downwards.
GAATGGCCCTGATGAGGAGCTATTTCAACATAGCAGCAGTGGAGCATCCACACACATCCTCTTCCAGAAGAGCTTTTTCAGAAGAGGTCTTATTCTTCGTGGAATGAGGTTTGACAATGTCAGAAAAAGCCTTCTGTTATTTTGATTTTTTTTCCAAAATAACACAATTGCTATGTGGATGCTAGTATTGTTTTCCCAGAATAACAGCTGTTTTTCCAGAATAACAGTGCAGTGTAGATGCTCTCGCTGTGACATAACTCTACCTTGTGGGCTCACTGCTCCAAGTGGACACTCTCATATCATGTTCCTCCAAACAGAAGCCCCTCTTTTGCATGTTATGGGAAACAGTCCTTTTCCTGGGGCTTCTGGTTGTCCTGGCACAACCAAACTCTGATCTTGCTTTAAATTAAGAGAAGAGGAAGCTGCATACCAAATTTGGTGGCCCCAGCTCTTACCATTTAGGAGGAATTCTTGAACAAATAGACTCCCGGACAGACATATACACACAGACAGACACACTCATATATATTAATATTCGTTATCAGGTTTTGTTACTTACGTTTTTGCATATACCTATTAGATTAACAATCCCTGATCTATAACCCATTCTTTTATTTCAGCATCCACCCAAGGAATTGTTAAAGACTCATTACCATCCTTAATTAATTGGGGAATGGCTTGTTTGGCTTTATCTGTAGCATTAGTAATTTTTATGAAATGGGTCTCTTTATGAGCTAACAATGATTTTAAATATAATCCTAGGGAAATAGGGGAAACTGCTTGGTTCTCCATCAAAGTAGGATCCTGTGGAGTAAAATAAAAATTTGAATTTGTGACAGGCCACTCTAAAGGACCATATTGGTACGTATATTGATACCTCTTTAGTATGCTTACTATGCAAAATTGCTATAGGTTGCCATTGATAGCCATGTTACCCTTTCCACCAGAGTCTTTCACTCAATCAGCCAGTCCACACATAGGCTGTGTCTACATTGGCAAGATTTTGCACAAAATCTTGTCACCTGTCTACACTGGCCGCGAGTATTTGCGCAAGAACACTGATGTTGTAATGTACGAAATCAGTGCTTCTTGCACAAATACTCTGATGCTCCCGCTCAGGAATAAGCCCTCTTGGGCAAGTGTTCTTGCACAAGAGGCCAGTGTAGACAGGCAGCCAAGACATTTTGCGCAAAAGCAGTGTAAATGGAAAAAAGCCCTTGTGGCAGCTTGGACGCTTTGTACCTGCAGGCAGCTCCTGGACTTCCTGGTAACCCAAGACCCCTTAAAGGCAGATGCAACTTGCAGAGGCCACGAGGCAGAAGCCTTTCCCTGCCATCCCCAAAAGCCACCCAGAGCAGGATGGCAGCTCCAGGGGGGGAACATCCACCCGCACCCCCAGTGGAGGAGGCCCCAAGGGACCGAAAACAGAGGGCGCCATCCTGGTCCCCGGGGGAGCTGGAGGCCCCTACTGGACCTCTGGGAGGAAGAGGGGGCCCTCCATGACACCCGGTCCTGTCACCGCAATGTAGATATCTTCAACCGCAGGCCCAGGTGCTCGCCCACCAGGGACATACAGCCCGGACCCTCGAGCAAGTCCGGGCTAAGGTGAAAGAGCTGTGCCTGGGCTATGTCCGGGCCAGCGAGGGCCAGGGGGCAAGAGCCAACACCTGCCCCCACTACCAGCGGCTCCACACCATCCTGGGCCAGGCACCACCCCAGGGACCATCCGTCCCTGTGGACACCTGCAGGTGCCCCCCAGTCACCAGGACCAGCGAGGCGGGGGAGGAAGAAAAGCCCACCAGCAGGTCGGAGAACGAGGCCAGCACCGTTACCCTCCATGCAGAGGCCCCCTCTGGCAGCCCCGATGTCTCTCGTGCATCATCAGAGGCTGGGGAAGGATCCACCGGTGAGTGTTGCACTTTGCACTCACAAGGGCGGGGGGGGGGGGGAGCCAGGCGCCCGAAGGGGGGAGGGGGAGAACGTGTCACTCAGGCTGCGTGAGCTGCACGCTGTGTAGCATTAGCAGTATGCAGCATGTGCAACCACGTGCAGCCTGGTGACTGAGCAGCATGTGGCTGCGGCAGGCAGCTCCAAGGCACGCCTGGGACGGTGCTGCTCTCACACATCTTGTGGGACCAGGGGGGATGCTGGCTGGAACTAGCCGGGGCCCCAGGGGCTCAGCCTAGAGCCCGCACCTCTGCAAGGGTGCAGCACACAGAACGGCAACACTGTTCTATGCCTGGCTGTGAGGCACAGCCAGCTGCTCCTGGGAAAACCGCAGCATCACAGCTCTGTGAGCGTAGCCCCTACTGAACCGCTTGGCTGGCCCACCGAGGGAAGTCCCCACTGCAGCCACACATTTCCCTGGGCTACCGTGTGTGAGGGCTAGTGGTGGAAGGAGGGGGGGAAGTGCTCGGGCCGGCCCTAGGGCCACCTGAGTTTTGCTGCAAGGATGGTACACTCCCCAGTCTCCTGGTTCTGTCCAGGAGACATCCCACGTGATGGGGATCTGAGAGCCCAGACCACGTCTGCCATATGTGCTCCCAGGCACTGTGTGGGGATTCATCTTGCTCCCTGTCAAACACCATTGATTAGCCCAAAGCCTCACAGCCTCCACCGGCAGGGAGTTCCACAGATTAACACAACACAAGCGCCCTCCCACTCCCCAAGGGGCCAGGACACAGACCAGTGGTTACAATACATGGAAGAGGACCCCCCTACTCCAGGGGCGGTCCTGTATGCAAACGTATAACATGGGGGGGAGAAGGGTAACTGAGTGGGCCCAAGCCACACTACTGTGGGGTCACCTGGGCTCAGGGGTGGAGGGCATGGGGTGTGGGGACAGTGGCCAGGCTGCCTGACTAACCCATTCTTTCTTCTGTTCCCAGCAGCGGGACCAAGTAGAAGCGAGGGACCCTCCAGCCCTGCGGCAGCAGCAGCACCCCCAGCTGCCCAACCACCAAGGCGGCGGGTCCAGCAGCGGGACCAGCTCCTTCGGCGCCACATGCAGGCCGTCGAATGGGTGGAGGCAGCCATCATGTGGCAGGTGGAGGCGGACCTGTAGTGGCGTCAGGAGGCCTGGGGCCCCTTCCAGGCCCAGTGCGTGCGCATGGCGGATGCCATATCCACCCTCACCGCGCACATTGGCCATGCCATTCATTATGGCATGGCCTTGCCCCATGCACCCGCCATCCCTTCCACAGCAATGCCTCCTGCTTCCGCAATGGCCCCTCCTTCTCCTGCCCTTCCTGCTCCTGCCTTTGCCCCTCCTGCTTCTGCCCCCCCTGCAACGGCCCCTCCTGCTCCTGCTGCTGCTCCTGCCCCTCCTGCCCACCTCCCCGTGCTGCCTGTCCCAATGCGGCCTCATCCCCATGTGCAAGTCCGCCCCCGCAGAAGCCGTCCCGGGGCCACCCTTCCCAGCAGTAGCTCCCCCCTCCCAGTTAAGACCCTCCTCCTCCTCCCAGTTAAGACCCTCCTTCCCGCCCATCCTACATCTCCCCCCTCCCCATTGTAAATAAAAAGTTCTAACTTTGTGTTAAAAAAAACCTGTGTTGTTGTTTATTGGGAGGTTAGGGGAGGGAAGGAGGGAAGGGTTGGGGATGGGAGGGAGATGTAATGGGAGATGTAATTGGGCCTGGGAAAACATCTCTGTCAGGGCCTTCCGGATGCGCACCCCATTGTGGTGTGCCTGGAGGATGGCAGCTGTGCGGGGCTGTTCATAGGCCTGGCCCTCGCCTGCCATCCATGCTGGGAGGAAGGCCTCCCCCCTCTGCTCCATGAGATTGTGGCGCACACAGCACGCAGCCACTACTTCCGGGACCTTCCGCTCACCCATCTCCGGACGGGTGAGCAAACAACGGAACCGGGCTTTCAGATGCCCGAAGGCGCACTCAACTTGGTTGCGGGCCCAATTGAGGCGGTCGTTGAATCGGGCCAGGTTGTGGTCCGGCCGCCTCGTGTAGGGCTGCATTATCCAGGGCAGCAGGGGGTAGGCCGTGTCCTCCACAACACATGTGGGCATGGGCACGTCCCCGACAGTAAATTCCTGCTGGGGGAAGTAAGTGCCCACCTCCAGCCTCCCAAACAGGCTGGAGTTGCGTAGAATGCGGGCGTCATGTGCCCTGCCGGACCAGCCCACATAAATGTCCAGGAAGTGGCCATGGTAGTCCACAAGGCCCTGGAGTACAATTGAGAAGTACCCCTTTCTGTTTATAAAATGGGCCGCTCGATGCTCCGGGGCACGGATGGGGATGTGGGTTGCATCCAGGGCTCCCCCGCAGTTGGGGAACCCGAGGACAGTGAAGCTGGCCACCGTAGCCTCATGTCGCGCAGGCGGATGACTCTTAGGAGCAGGACGTCATTGATGGTGTGGACGACCTGCAGAAGGGTGCAGAGAAACACAGGGGAACACATCACATAAGGCAGGGTGAGTGCGTGCTCCCTTGGGACCCCCCCCCCGTGATGTCCTCTGTCCTCACACACACACACATACACATGCACACGCACAAAGACCTCCCGCCCCCCCCCCCCACCAGCAGGCCTGTGCAAGGGAGGGACGGCCCAAACCCCTGGGTGACCCAGCCTGGAGCGTTGCCTGCCCCTGGGCATGGAGTGCAGCACCCTCCTCCCCCACTTCCCCTTGGGACTTACCTGCATGACTACGGCACTGACGATCCATCTACCCACACCAAACTGGTGTGCCACTGATCGGTAGCTGTCCGGGGTGGCCAGCTTCCATAGTACGATGACGACCCTCTTGTCCACCGGGATGGGTGCCCACAGCTGGGTCATGGTTCTCTGGAGCGCAGGGGCGAGCCAAGCACACAGCTCCAGGAACATCTGCTTTTGCATGTGAAAGTTCCGGAGCCATTGCTGGTCGTCCCTTGCCCCAACTGCATGGATGGCAGCCGAGGCACAAACATTCAACCAGCCCGACACAGCTGCCATCCGCCAGGTGCGCATCAGAGAGGCCCTGGTGGACATGTTTGCCCAAGCCCCATAGTAGGGTCATCTGGGTCTCCCCAGACTACTCCCTCCCATCCCCTCCTCTTCCCTACCCCCTCCCCTTACCTCCCCCCAACTGTAAAGTGTTGGTTCAAAGCACATCGGCCGTCATCGTGACTGTTCGTCGGGTGCGTCGGGCGTAGTTAGGGTTTTTCTTTTTAGTTTAGGCTAGGGTTTAGGCCACCATCGCCTGTCCCGAAGAACAGGGAAGAGGATTTGGGTTTCGTGCGGAAGGCTCAACACAGCGTACCTGATTCCAGTCATCTTCGAGGGATCTCCTGGCTGTTCCTCTCCCGAGGCCCGGAAGGACCAAAGGATTGAGGTTGCCAGCTTCGCCGTCATCTTCCGTCGAGGGATCTCCTGGCTGTTCCTCTCCTGAGGCCCGGAAGGACCAAAGGATTGAGGTTGCCAGCAACACTACCCAATTGTCCTCCCTGTGCCTAGACTATGTTTAATAATCTTTAGTGTGCATCTTTTAACCGTTCTTGCTTGTTTGTTAGCTATGTTAATATAGTTTGTGGTTTACATTTTACTGAAAAGTCTCAGTATTTATTTATGCGCCACAAACCAATGACCACTTAAAAAGGGTCCCCCCCAGTGATAGATTAAAGACTTTGTTGTCCACAGTTTGTAACCCTTTTAAATTTAAATGGCTAATTGGCATCTCAAATCATTTCTTACAGTTACTAGAGTAACACAATAATCAACACAAGAATCAACTGAAATATAGAACTTTTTATTTACAAGGGGGAGGGGGGAAGACCTTCAACTGGGACGGGGAGGGAGGGAGACCTTCAACTGGGACGGGGAGGGCGGGGGAGCTACTGGGACAGGTGGCTCCTGCGAGTGCTCCTTCGGGGGCGGACCTGCACATGCGGGGCAGGCCACATCGGGGCAGGCTGCATGGGGAAGTGGGCAGGAGCTGGGGGCATACGAGCAGGGGCCATTATGGGGGCAGGAGGGGGCATGGGCTGTGCTACGGGAGGGATGGCGGGGACATGGGGGTACGGCCATGCCATAGTGCACGGTGTGAACAAAGTGTGCCGTGAGGATGTCCATGGAGTTGCCCATCCTTCGGCACTCTGTCAGGAAGGCACCCCAGCCCTCCTGCCGCCACTGCATGTCCCCCTGCACGCGCTCATGAATGGAGGCCTGAATTGCCTCCACCGCGATGACATGGCGGCGAAGCAGCTGGTCCCGCTGTCGGAGTCTGTGCCTCCGGGGTTGGCCAGTTGGGGGTGCTGCTGGTGCCGGACTGACGGGTCTTGTGCTCAGTCCCGCTGCAGGGAAGAGAAGAAAGGATGGGTCAGTCAGGCAGGCCGTCCGCTGTCCCACACCTCATGCCCTCCACCCCTGAGCCCAGGTGACCCCACAGTTGTGTGGCTTGGGCACACTCAGTTCCTCCCCACCCCCCGTGTTGTATGTTTGCAAGGAGGACCGCCCCTGCAGTAGGGGCCTCCCTCCAGTATTGTAAGCACTGGTCTGTTTCCTGGCCCCGTGGAGGGCGGGAGGGTGCTTGTGTTGCGTTCACCTGTGGAACTCCCTGCCGGTGGAAACTCTGAAAAGCTTTGGGCTAATCACTGGTGTTTGACAGGGAGCGAGATGCATCCCCACACAGTGGCTGGAAGCACATCTGGCAGACGTGGTCTGGGCTCTCAGATCCCATTGCGTGGGATATCTCCTGGACGGAACCAGAAGAGTGACTGTGCGGGGAGGGTCCCATCCCTGCAGCAAAACTCAGGGGCCCTTCTCCCTCCCACTATCCCTCCCGCAAGCCCGGTAGCCCACGGACATGTGTGGCCACGGTGGGGACTTCCCTTTTGGAGCCAGCCAAGGCACCAGGAGCAGGCGAGGGACTCAGTGGGGGCCACGGTCACAGGACCGTGACGCTGCGGTGTACCAAAGAGCAGTTGGCTGTGCCTCACAGCCAGGCATGGGACAGTGTGCCGTTCTCCGTGCTGCACCCTTGGCGGAGGTGCAGGCTCTGGGCTGAGTCCCTGGGGCCCTGGCCGGTTCCAGCCGGCATCCACCCTTCCCCCTGGTCCCGCCGACATGTGTGTGAGCAGCACGGTCCCAGGTGTGCCCTGCAGCTGCCTGCCGCAGCCACGTGCCGCTCGGTCACCAGGCTGCACGTGGTTGCATGTGCTGCTTCCTGCCTAATGCTACGCAGCGTGCAGCTCACGAGGCCTGAGTGACATGCTCTTCCCCTCCCCCCTCCGGGCACCTGGCTCCCCCCCCCCCGGCCCTCCGGCCCCCGTCCTTGTAGTGCAAACTGCAAAGACTCACCAGTGGATTCTTGGAGCTGCTGCAGGAGGCCTGCTGGGTGGTGGCAATGCTGGCCTCCACTCCAGCAGATGCGCCGCCGCTGTCCTCTCCCTCCCCCGCCTCGCTGGGTCGGACGACGGGGGGGGCGCTGGCAGGTGTCCACCGGCACATCCGGGCCTTGTGGGGCTGGCTGGCCCAGAACGGCATGGAGCCGGTCATAGTGGGGGCAGGCTTCTGGTCCTGCCCCCCTGCCCTCGCTGGCCCGGACATACCCCAGCCGCAGTTCTTTTTCCTTCGCCCGGACCTGCTCACAGTTCCGGGCTGGGTGTCCCTGCTGGGCCAGACCCTCGGCCAGCCGCGTGAAAATGTCTTGGAGACCCTCCTCCTCCTGCCAGAGGTCCAGGAGGGTCTCCAGCTCCCTGGGGGTCCAGGATGGGGCCCTTCTTTTGCGGCCCCTGGGGGCCTCCTCTGCTAGCGGTGCAGGGGGCTCACCACCTGGAGCTGCCATTGCTGCTCAGATGGTTGGCTGAGCAGCACAGGGGCGCGTGGCAGAGCTCAGGCTGCAGGGTCTGAGGCACGCTCCTGCCACATGCGCCCAGCAGCCTGCGTGCTCTTTAAGCGCTCGGGTTACCAGGAAGTCCAGGGCTCCTACGGGGTCTCCAGGCATCCACACCGCTTTTTTCCGTTTCTTCTGCTTTTCCGGAAAAGCGTTAGCTGGCTGTCTACACTGGCCCTTTTCTGGAAAAGCTTTTCCGGAAAAAGGACTTTTGCCCAAATGGGAGCAGCATAGCTTTTCCGGAAAAGCGGCTGATTTCGTACAGTAGATCGTCATTGCTTTTCCGGAAAAGCAAACGGCCAGTGTAGACAGCTGTCAGCCGACGGTCAGGGCAGTGTGTGTGTGTATGTTTCCGAGAAAAGGTTTAACGTCCGTGCCTTTACTGCTAGGACCGGGGTCCCATCGCAGAGGGTGGCCAGCAGGCCAACAGACGCCCCGTTATATAGGAAGAGCTTATTACACCTTAGATTTTAGCTGCTAGAACACAGGGGGTTCCTTCGCAGAGGGCAGCCTAGGAAAGGCTGAAAAGGTCCCCCTAACGGATCTTGTCACCTGGGAGTGACACAGATCCAAACCCCAAGCTCTCCCTATGTCTGTCCCTTTATGACCGGCTGAAGTTCTTTTAAATTGTGCTTGGTTCTGTTACAGCAACTGAAGGAGTCAGGTTAAAGCTTAAACAGTTACAGGTTTATTGAGGAAACTTATAAATCATATGATTGCAATGGCTATTGTTCTATTTCTTAACTATTAGCAAAATATAGATCTTAAAAATGGTTACAAAGAAGATAAAGATAGAAAAATAGAAATAATGGTACCAAGTAACAGCTTACTCTTTCTATGTGTACACTTAAGACAGAGGACCACATCCAGGTACAATTTTTACCCCCTTCTGTGCCTCTCGACTCCAGCATGTCAGGCCAGGGCCGGTCCCTCAATTCCTAGGAAAGACGAAAATACGAGGTGGGCGTCCCCATAGAACCTCGGGAGGTCAAACACCTAACCCGACCAGCAGGTAGAGGGTAGAATGACACTCAAAGTGAGTGTGTGCTGGGCCCATCTTATATACCCATTGGGTCACGTATTTTCTCTTTCTTATCTGTAATGCCAATTGATGCTGGTCTGTCTGCTGTGAGACCAGTTCTTACAAGGGAGTTGTGAACTTAATTTACACTTGTAAGAGAGAATTGAGATGATTAAATTGGAAGTACGGGACATTGTTTTCTCAGTGGGAAATTCCCCTTCCAGGGACTGTATGTGTTCGAATCAACATAGGTGCCAGCCGCAGCCTCGAGGCCAGCTTATTGACTTAACTGCTCTCTATCCACATATCTGTGTTTCAGCTTCTCAGGATCAGATGAGCCAGCATAGACTATGCTGATATTATTGCTCCTTCTCTGCCCTGTGCTTCAGAGAGGCAAATAAGATGGATGATATGGGGTTAGTCTGTCTGGCCACAACAGCTCGCAGCTTATTCCGGAAAAGCGACTGATTTTCCGGAATAAGTGGCCAGTGTAGACACAGCCCTAGGGTGTCTAAACTATGCCCCTCTGTCGAAAGAGGGATGTACATTAGGTAAATCGAAAGTGCAAATCAAGCAGGGATTTAAATATCCCGTGCTTCATTCACATAATGGCATCTGAGAGCTTTTTCAAAAATTTTTTTTTTAAAGCATCATCTAGACACGGTTCTTTCAAACAAACCCACCCTTTTTCAAAAGATCCAGCGCTTGGACACCGTTATGCAAACAAAGCATGGGATATTTAAATCCCCCATTTATTTGTACATTTGATTTGCCTAATTTACATCCCTCTTTTAACAGAGAGCTGTAGTTTAGACATATCCCTACTGATTTTTTTTTGAAGTTGTCTAGATTTCAAGGTAACTATCTCCTAAATTAAGCAATATCTGTCTGGAGCTAGAAGAGTCCTCCTTGGAGAGTACCACATAACTGCATGGTAGTACCACCATTACCTGCAGCCTCAGTTAAGCACACCGCACTCCAGAAGAGGGTTAGGCAGGCAGGGCTGCCAAGGGAGCTCAGCACATGCTACTTCCCAAGATGCACACTGGGGTGGATACACTTAGAAAAACAACAAATAGTCGGTAGCACTTTGAAGACGAACAAAACGTGTAGCTAGATGTTCTCAGGCAGGCTGGGCGTCATAGCATGCACGGGTATGACATCACATGGAGACGTCTTCACGCCTGGCAGCATCTCATATACAGGCGGTGGTAAATAGGCGGGACTTGTTGGAAAACCCGACAGCCCTACGTCACAGCAAAGGGACCGCTCCGTCCCAGCGCTGGTCCGCCACTATCCCAGCATGCCGCGCTCTACAGAAGAAGGGGCGGGGCCTTTCTGTACGCCGCTCTTGTATGCTCGGTGGTAGGGAGGGCGGAGCTGGTTGCTGGGGCAGGGGACAGAGGCGCCGGCGCTGCGGAGCCCGGGGGCGCAGGTAACGGCAGGCGCTCGGGTCCTGCACCCAGCGCGCGCCGCAGTCTCCTAGGTAGGGTCCGCGGCCTCTGAGGGAGCCGTGACCGTTCGTGGGGGCCGGGCTCGGTACTCCCTGCTCCCCCGCCCAGCCCGCGAGCCCGGCTTGCCGCAGCGCTTGTGGGGGAGCTGGGTGTGTGTCGGCGGTGGGGCGCCGCGGGCGGGGAGACCGTTCCCCTGAGCGCAGGGAGGTCAGCGGCTGGGGCCGCCCTCGGGGGAGCGCCGGGGGTCCTGACTTGTCGGAGGCCAGCCGTGTCCTTACCGCGCGTGAATGACGGGGGGCTGGTGGGCACCCCACAGAACGGTGCCACAGGCGGGGGGCACTCGCTGGGGTAGGGGACAATAGTCCGGTCCCTGTGGCAGCCCAGATGCTGCGAAGTGGGGAATAGAGGGCTCCTCTTAGTTGCGGATAAACTTGACCGGACCCCGTTCTCCGCCCATCGCCGCTGGGGCTTGGAAAAGAGGAGAATGTTCCATCTCCCCTGTGCCAGTGTGGGCACTTGGGGGGGGGGGGGTCTCCCCCTCCCCCAGTGTCTGTCTCTGCTTTTTGGCTCATCCAAGAAACAGAAGTAACCAGAGTGGTCAGTTTCACTGCTCATCTTAAAGAACCCTGTAAGAGGCAGGCAAAACTAAGACGACTTAGGTCAGCTTCACTCTTATGCTTGGCAAACCTCTGCTTATTACCTGAGTCATTGAGTTGTCTGAGACAGCACCATATACATTCACCTTAAGAACAGGATGCGGACCATATAGGTACAGACGTGGAAGATAACTTTTTTAATAAATAGAAGTTTTTTAAAAATGAAAGCTTAAGTTCCATAGAAATGCATGACTCCCCTACTTGACACTTACCTTATACAAGTGGAAAGTGTTAAGTAGGTGAGTGGATTTTCCAGGCACTGATTAATTGCATCTTTTTAATTCTTTATTGTAGAATATATCTCCTAAACTGTACTAATATTTTTAATCTAATATTTTATTCTTTTGTTTTTAGAGGACACATGACTTAAAATGTCTTCAGAGGTAGTTGAGTTAGTCTGTAACAGGAAAAACTTAAACAACAGTTTAGTAGCACCTTGTAGGAATTTTTTCTCATGTTGTGCCTTTTGAATAGGAAACTCAACAGAATTCAGAAAAGTGATCCATGTTGGAGAACTAGTATAAGTGAAGTCCAAAATTATTCTGTTGAAGCAATCTTAAAAATAAATTGTTTGGTTTTAAAACAAATGCCCTTTATTCTCCATCTTCAAATATATTGTATGGATCTCAAAAGGAACACTGCCTATAGCAGTGGGACCCAGACTACTTCTGTTATGCCTGCACATCCTACTCATAATTCAATCTGTCTTCTCTCCAGCTCCCTTTACAGGAGCTGCAGTTAAGAGCTGGGGGCAGAGGCCTGAGCAGGAACGACACTGGGAACGGAGCTGGGTGGTGCTTCCTAGTCCACTTCCCTCAAACATTCCTCTGCAACCCATAGTTTGGTGATTACAGGCTGAAAGAATAACAATCCTATTTGGCTCATGAGAAACTAATTTCAGAGTTTTAAATAACGAGTATATTTTGTATTCTGGGAAGAGTATTTTGATGGGCTTCAGCCTTAATGGGTTTGTCTATTCTGGCAAGCTACTGCACTATAACTCTCTCCCTCATGGGTGTGAAAAAACACCCCCCTCTGACACACACATTTTTTTCTACCATTGTAACACATTTGTTTAAACAACTTAATCGTAACTGGGCAGGCGATGAAATTTTTGGGTGTAAAAAAGTACAAAAATAATAAAGCACTGTAAAACTTAAAACAAAAATTCATGCATATATCTGACGAAGCAGGTCTTTGCCCACGGAAACTTATGCTCCAATAAATCTGTTAGTCTATAAGGTGCCATAGGACTTCTCATTGTTCACAAAAATTCAGTTTTCTCCAAATTTCAGTTGTGTTGATGTACCCCCCTCTGACTTCTTTCGAGTACCCCTAAGGGTACTCATATCACTGGTTAAGAAACACTGACCTAGAGTCTTGCTGTGTCTATACTGCTGCTTTAGAGTGGTGCCATGCCCAATGTTAGTTACAACTCCATGTCAGTCTTGCACTGTAAATCAGTGATTCTCAACTTGGGTACATGTATTCTAAGGATATGTAGAGATCTTCCAGGGAGTGCATCAACTCACCTTGATAGTTGCCTAGTTTTACAACCGGCTACATAAAACGTACTAGCGAAGTTAGTACAAACTAAAATTTCATACAAGGACGTGTTTATACTTCTTTATGTATTATACTCTGAACAAGAAGTACAATATTTATATTCCAGTTCATAGAATCATAGGACTGGAAGGGACCTCGAGAGGTCATCGAGTCCAGCCCCCCGCCCTCAAGGCAGGACTAAGCTCTGTATACACCATCCCTGACAGATGTCTATCTAACCTGTTCTTAAATATCTCCAGAGAGGGAGATTCCACCACCTCTCTTGGCAATTTATTCCAATATTTGACCACCCTGACAGTTAGGAATTTTTTCCTAATGTCCAATCTAAACCTCCCTTGCTGCACTTTAAGCCCATTACTCCTTGTCCTGTCCTCAGAAACCAAGAGGAACAAATTTTCTCCTTCCTCCTTGTGACACCCTTTTAGATATTTGAAAACCGCTATCATGTCCCCCCTTAATCTTCTTTTTTCCCAAACTAAACAAGCCCAGTTCATGAAGCCTGGCTTCATAGGTCATGTTCTCTAGACCTTTAATCATTCTTGTCGCTCTTCTCTGTACCCTTTCCAATTTCTCCACATCTTTCTTGAAATGTGGTGCCCAGAACTGGACACAGTACTCCAGCTGAGGCCTAACTAGTGCAGAGTAGAGCAGCAGAATGACTTTACGAGTTTTGCTTACAACACACCTGTTGATAACAACCTAGAATCATATTTGCTTTTTTTGCAGCAGCATCACACTGTTGACTCATATTCAACTTGTGGTCCACTATGACCCCTAGATCCCTTTCCGCCATGCTCCTTCCTAGACAGTCGCTTCCCATCTTGTATGTATGGAACTGATTGTTCCTTCCTAAGTGGAGCACTTTGCATTTCTCTTTATTAAACTTCATCCTGTTTACCTCTGACCATTTCTCTAACTTGCGAAGGTCATTTTGAATTATGTCCCTATCCTCCAAAGAAGTTGCAACCCCACCCAGTTTGGTATCATCTGCAAACTTAATAAGCATGCTCTCTATCCCAATATCTACATCAGTGACGAAAATATTGAACAGTACGGGTCCCAAGACAGACCCTCGCGGAACTCCACTTGTTATCCCTTTCCAGCAGGATTTAGCACCGTTAACAACAACTCTCTGACTACGGTTATCCAGCCAATTATGCACCCACCTTATCGTGGCCCTATCTAAGTTATATTTGCCTAGTTTATCAATAAGAATATCATGCGAGACCGTATCAAATGCCTTACTAAAGTCTAGGTATATGACATCCACCGCTTCTCCCTTATCCACAAGGCTCGTTATCCTATCAAAGAAAGCTATCAGATTAGTTTGTTTTAAAATTATAAGGAGTTCATTTGTTTTAAAATTATAAGGTAAAAACGAGGAAGTCATAATGACACCAGTAATAAGATTCTATGACAGTTTGGTATTTTAGGTCTGATTTTGTAAGCAGGTGGTTTTTAAGTATGGTGTAAATGAGGGGTATGCAAGACAAGTCAGATTCCTGAAAGAGGTATGTATAGTAGTCTGGAAAAGTTGAGAATCTCTGCTGTAAACAGATCAGTGGCATTATCCATTTTAATAAGCTGGGTTTTCTAGAAGCAGACAAGAAAGTAATAGTAAAAAAGGAAAAAAGTCTCTTAAAAAAGAAACAGGTGTTGAAGTTTTGGAGACCACATGGGATTTCATGGTTGCTTCATGCCACAGCTGTACAGTAGGACAAAACACTAATTCTATGTCTCACCATTGGACAGTGTTATGATTCATGACTAGCCAAACCTAACATTACAATAATAATATCATCTGCAAAAAATACTGTAAGGAAAGCAGATGAATCAGTTCATATCCAGTCGATATCAAGTGATCAGAAGTTATAGTTTGATTACTCAGTTATCTGTGTACCTGGAGATTGTCCTTCTTGTAACAAGTGCACATAGGAAAAACCTGTGTGTTTTGTCTCTTTTCATGATCCACTAATTTTAATAGATAGGACGTTAGTCCCCAGTACTGCTAAGACAGTAGTAATATCCTGTTAAGAAAGTTGGCTAAACCTTATATTCAGTGACTTTTTGTTGTATTTCTTTTCCTCTCAAGTTATTTAGGGATATGTATGTTTTGCCTTCTATATTGGGGTAGCTTGTCAGCATTATAACGGGGGCGCTGAACACTGTCTTAATCAGAAATTGGATTGTAATTTTTACAGGTACTATAGCCACATTGGAATACAGTCCTGTTTAAAAGACATTACAATCTCCAGTACCACTGAAGCTTACACACCGACTGAATGTGGGGTACTGTCCCCTGTAGTGGCACTTAGACCACTTACAGAGAGAAAGAATGAGCCTTATCTGAGAAGCAGCTGGATTTTAGCTCAAGCTGTAGAGAAGGGGCAGGAAACTTTTTTTGGGTTAGGGCCTGCTGACCACAGAAAAATCAGTCAGGGGCTGCACATAAGTGAGAGACAAACAAGCAACAAAACAAAAAAAACCCTTACTGATTGAGGAGGAGAGAGACACTCCCTGCAGTCCCCTCACACACTAGGGCTGTGTCTACATTGGTGCGATCTTGCGCAAAAGTGGCTGCTTTTGCGCCAAAAGTTGCTGCCTGTCTACACTGGCTGCGAGTTCTTGCACAAGAACACTGACGTTCTAATGTATGAAATCAGTGCTGCTTGCACAAGAACTATGATGTTCCCGCTCAGGAATAAGCCCTCTAGCAACTGTTCTTGCACAAGAGGCCAGCGTAGACAGGCAACATGAATTTCTTGCACAAAAAAGCCCTATGGTTAAAATGGCCATCAGAGCTTTCTTGTGCAAGAGAGCATCTACACTGGCATGGATACTCTTGCGCAAAAGCACATCTCTTGTGCAAAAGCACATGCCAGTGTAGACGCTCTCTTCTGGAAGAGTGTTTGCACAAGAACTCTTCCGCAAAAGAGTTCTTGCACAAGATCATGCCAGTGTAGACGTAGGCCAGATATTAAGGGGGCCCAGGCTAGTGGATTTTGTGTGCTCTAGCCCTGTGGGGAAATGGTGGGGGAGCTGGAGTGCCAGCATGGGCTCTCCAATGTTGGGGGGAGTACTGAGTCTTGGGGTCAGATCTAGACAAGCTACGGGCCATATCTGGCACCCAGGCCTGAGGTTCCCCTCCCTGCTGTAGAGACTCATGCATTAAGCTCCAAGGGCCCAGGTTGGGTTCTGCCTGTCAGTGTTACACCACCACTAAATACAGCTGTAGAACATAATCATGTTGGGGATGTCCCTTAACACAGGACAGATGTTACAGAACTTCCCATGCTATCTTAATTAGGGATGTGAACATATACCAATGTACACAGTTAACCGATGAGCCCAGGCTCATCAGATAATATCCCTCCCCGGCATACAAAGTTGCAACTGCTGACATTTTCAGCAGTTACATATTTACCTAAATAAATGCTTTTTAACATCCCTAATCTTAATATAGATGAGACAATACTGTGCTTGCTTGGGTACTTTGTGCTTTACCTAGGAATAAAACTAGGTTCTTACTTTCCTGTTGCTTGGAAATTCAATTTATTCAAGTGGGTAATGCTGCTGGTCTATGTACAGTAGGGGTGGGGAACATATGACCCATGGTCCGGTTTCAGCCCATTGTGAGCCTTGCCTCATTTCCTGGAGCACAAGCACTGGTAGTCCAACCCTTGATCCGCAGCAGGAGCAGCAGCAGCCCCACAACTCGCCTCTCCTCCTGGACTGGAGCAAAAATGCTGGCAGCCCCTGAGTCAAGTCAGTGAGGCTTTGGGTTTGTTTGGTTTTTGTTTTGTTTTGTTTTTTGCTTGTTGAAAGCCAGGTATTGAGGGTTGGCTTGGTTTTATGCCTTTTGGGAGCAGGCCAGTGAGGATTTTTTAAAATTTAATTTTATTTGTCTCATTGTGAGCCAGGTCAGTGAGACATTTTTGTGTTTTGTTTTTCTTTGCACTTCTCACTGATGTGTGGTCCCCAATCAAAAAAGGTTTCCCCCTCACGATTTACAATATAAGGTTCATATGGAATTGTAGTTAACACTAAGACTCATGCCTATGGAAATACTCTCTCCACTATACAAACTAGATATATTCATTTAAAACTAAAAAATGCTTTGTAAAAATGACATGGGTTTCCAATTTACTCAAGATATTTCTTTCATGATTTAATCATTGATTTGAATTTTTTAAAATCAAACATGTAAAACTAAGTTGATTTTGTTGCAATTGCACTTTTAGTTTAAAATGTATAATGCTTCTCGTTTTTATGACTGACCACTATTGATAGGGTATCTTATTTTAATTTTATAAAACTACTATAGGTGCAAAACATAATATTGAAAACTAAATTCCTTATCCTGTAGACATTTAAGCAGGTATGTGTGACTAGTTCCATTGATTTCAGTTGGATTACTCATGTTGATGGATGCATTTGCAGTAGCAGGGAATATACTTGTATTTTTTTAAAAGATTTTTGTTGTTGTTGTTGTTGTTGTTGGCATAGATTCTTTAAAACTTCAAAACAAAATTGCTTTACTGTTAATAATAATAACAGGTTAGTTAGACTTGCCACAAAATTGTTATGAACTTTTTTTATGTACATGCAAGCCAAAATCTTAAACAGGTGCCTAAAGTTAAACGCTGAACACTTAAGTGTCTTCAGAGTCCTGTTGATTCCAAATTGCAAACCAGGATGGAGTATATAGACTATTTGGAATCTTTGAGCTTTCATGACCTGTAGAAATTCCACATATTAAAAGCAGTGTTGGTTACATAAAGACAAAGCTATTTGTTTATCAGTTTTGTGTTCGAGTTTTCATTCTCTCAGGAAAGATGTTAATGAATCCCTGGATCTGTCATTTTCAGCATAGATGGGCATTTTAAGTGAGACAATTAATAGAAAATCTGTAAAATTGAAATTCTGCTAACATTTTGGAAACAAGACAAACAATATTCATTTTAGCAACTTAGAGGATTTTAAAAAATATTGACATTTTGAAATTTGATTAAAAATGTTTCATCATAATTTTATCTATTTTCAAAGCTTCCACATTATATGTACTCAGTGTACAGTAAAAAGGCTTTGACAAACTCAGCCTAAGATGTGTAAGTGGTTATTTACTTCTTGCATGTTATCCATAATTAAAATCTGGGCTAAATTGTGGTGTCAGTTTTGTAACCCCATAGTTTGTTTCTGTTGAGATTGTTGACCATTATAAGTGTACTCTGCAACTGGTAAATACTTTGCTGGATGCACAAGAAATAATGGAATGCAGCTCAGTCTCATAGTGGTGTTGGCTTTGCTAGGATAGTGGTAATAATACAAAATTGGTCTCTGAAGTAGGCATATATGGTGTCAGATATTCACAGGAAGAAGATCTGATGAGTAAGAAATTATTTTTATGTCTTTACGGTTCAAAGTAGAACCCCACTTGAAAGCCTTGGAAAGGTAAAAACTAATGCATGTCATCAACTCCCTGGTTTTCCTACACTATGTCCCCTCTGGGAGTTTTTGTAGCATAAATGATGTTTTAATATTAAAAGCAGTTGAGCTTTTAATTTTGTGCTGCTTGATTAGCTCTTACTACATGTTCACAAACCAGTTGTTCTACAGGAACTGATAGCTGCACTGTCAACATGAGATGGCCAATGACACAAGCTTTCTTTTTCCTGCTCAAAATGTTGAAACTGACATTTTATATACTGTAGTATATAGGGTTATTTATAGTTTACTGTGACTCTGTTGACATCTTGAGGTGTCACACAAGCCTGCATTCAGAATTGCCTTTTGAAAAGGAGCAGATAAAGAGGAAATTGTTTTTGGAGTGGGGGGGAGGGAGAGAGAAAATCCTTGCAGACAGACTTGTTAAGTATGCAGTCATTTCATTTACAGCCATGAATAGTCATTAGAATAAAAAAATCTAAGCCTAGTAAGTGAGAGAGAATTTTTGTTTCTCCATTCACAATTTGACAGCTGTATTTTAATAAAGCAGTTCATTATTTCATAAAGCTCATTCATTGGGTGGTAGGTTAACTAATTTGTTCATGGGTTTTCTATTCTTCAGACTGTTTGACATTGTACTAGGGATGTGAACGGGTAATGTGTTAGCCAGGTTGAACTGTCCATTCTTCTCAATAGGGAGGGCTCAGTCACACAGATCTGCTTCTTTCAGTTTTGGTTCAATTCTCTGGCCTTTCCTTTTCTGTTCTTCTTCCTTTTTTTTTTTTTTACTGCAAGTCATCTAGTCTTCTGATCTCACTTGCAGTCTTTTAGCAAGTCATCCTCTGGCTGTCTCAATTTATCTCTTCCCCTGTTCTTGTAGGACTCCCCGCTTTTCTCCTCTTCCTTATCTTCCCATCTTCTGTTACTGCCGGCCTCTCCTTTTTCCAAATCAGCAAATCTATTCCTCAGCTTTTTGTTTTTCACTAGTTGATCTTTTCCCCTGCCTTATTCTCATAGTCACATGCTTGCATTGTATACTTTGTTAATCTAGCAGTCGAATCTCACTATTGTGTGGTCCAGCATACATCTTCAAATCTTGAGGCTTCCCTTCAGTCTCCTCCTTTCCTTCCCTCCATCCACTCGATCCCCTTCAAAACTCACTTACAGTTTCTATCTGCATCTCCAGACCTCAAATCTTTTCTTGCATTGGATTTGTACAAATGAATCACTTTTTAGCTATCCTCTCCTCAATGATGTACATGTCACAGCTTTTACATCCAGCCATCTTCATTATATCTTCCATTCCTCTGCTATCTATTATTGCTATTTTCTACAGCTGTCGGGCTTCCCTCCTAAGCTTCTGTCAAGAAGGAAACCCTACTACACCACCTTTTTGTCCCTTTTCAGCTCTGTTTGCTACTTTGTGACACTGCATAAGTAACTACATAGAAATACCTTTGCTGATCCAACAAAAAGAATCCCTAATACATGTAAGCTCAGTTGTTTTCTGCTCATTCCTTTTTGTATCGTGGGGTTCAATTGCCCTATGGAGTTCTTAAAGATTCCCCTTGTGTTGGAAGACCATCTGTTCTCTAGGCTGTGTTACTTGTTCTCACTTCACTGTGTAACAAGTGTGTTAGTAGGGTCACCAGGTATCCAGCCAAAAGGGACCCAGGTGGCACCAGTCAGGATTGTTGACTGGGCTAGTGAAAGTTCGGTTGGGAAGAATAGTTCCTACATAGCAGCGCCCCAGGATATGTCGTGCCCCAGAAGCATCCAGAAAGGCTGGTTCCAAGATAGAGGCCGTGGGGAGGGGAGGCACAAGGCTCCACACTGTCCCATCCTGAGTACTGGCTCCACACTCCCCATTGGTTGGGAGCTGAGGGTAGTGGGGCTTGCAGGTGAGAACAGCGTGTTGCAGAGCCTCCTGCCCTCCCCTTCTACATAGGAGCTGGACCTGCTGACCACTTCCAGGGTGCAGTGTGGTGCCCCAGAACAGGCAGGTCCCAGGTAGATGGCCTTAGCACCACTGACCAGAAGCCACCCAAGTAAGCTGAGCACACCCTACCTTTTGCCCTTTTGCCCGTTAATCCCCAGCACAGAGCCCCTCTCCAGAACAGAGTCCTCAATCCCTCCTGCACTCCAACCCCTTCCTTCATCCCCAGCCCCACTCCAGAGCCCTCACCCCCTCCCACGCTGACCTGCTTCATCCTGGATTTCCTTTCTGCACCCAAAGCCCCCATCTAGAGCTCTTACTCCAACCCTTTGCCCCAGCCCAGTGAAAATGATGGTGGGAGAAAGCAAGTCACTGAGGGAGGGGGATTGTAGTGAATGCAGGGGCAGGGCCTTGGGTCTAGGGTATTGGGTTTTGTGCCAATAGAAAGTAACCCGATGTATTGGGGTGGTTGTTGGAGTATGCTGCTGCTCTGTTCCCTCGGGACTGGGGGAATCGTGTCCTAAAGTTTTCTAATTTGTGCTGAGACATAACCAAACTGGACAGTGGCTTCCTCAGGATGACAGTGGGTGCAATTAGAGACTGACTAGTCAATTGTACTCTCCCTATTCCAGAGGCACCAAGCAGAACTTGGGTACACCTGAGGATCTGTACTTGTATTTTGGTTCTGTTTAGTACGCAGTGATAAGAAATAGGGACTTTGAAAAAAAAAATGCTAATTTTGGTTCTTGAGCCAGATTAAGAAAAGGCTTAGCCTGGGGCCCTCGGCTGCAGCCCCTAAAGCCCTGTGTTCTGGCCCAGTCCTTACTGGTGAGGGATAAGGGGAGGTGGCCCGGTGCGCTGCTATTCCTCCTCTCCTCCCCGCCCCCCACAGCTGGAGCACTGTCGCTGCGAGTGCTGGGAATTGGGGCCAATGAGAGCTGCAGGCACAGGTGCCTGCAGGTAAACACAAGTCACATGGAGCCACCTCTTCCCCCCCCCCCACACCAAATGGAACCATAACAACTCCCTGCCCTGAGCCCCCCCTTATACTCTAAGTCCCTGAATCCCTCCCAGAGCTAACACCCCAACCCTGAGCCTACTTAGCACCCTAGCTCTTTCCTAGACCCCATACCCCAATCCTGAGCCCTCCTGCACCCTAAGTGACTCATTTTCAGCCCCACTCCAGAGCCCACATCCCTAGTCAGAGTGCTCATCTGCTCCCACATCCACTCTCCTGCCTCAACCCGCAGCCCCCTCCTGCACACTGAACCCTTCAGTTTTGACCCACCCCAGAGCCTAGGGGGCCCTACAAAATCTAATAGCTGTGGGCCCCCAGAAGAGTTCATCTGGCCTTGCCTGCAATCTAACAATTAAATGTTCTACAACTATGCAGCAAGTCAGTTGGCTGCACCACCGTACTATGCAGGAGACACTGACAATATGCATATGATTATACTAACTGAACTTCTGAGCTTATTACCTTCATCACCACTGTATTTGAGAAAATCACAATCTTTAGTCTGTGAAACAGATAATTGACTTGCCCAAGGTCATGCAAGGGTAGAGATTCGAAACCCTGTTTAATTGGTTAACTGGTGATGTTTAAGAGATAATTGACTTCAAATAATTGAATTAAAGGGCGGCAGGCAGGGTCCACACCCCCACCAGTTCGTCAGGAACCAATAAGCATCACTTAGTTAACCTTTCACATTTCTATGCAAGGAAGTCTGGTGGAGCAGGAAATTGAATCCACATCGTCTGAGTCTCATGCTAGTGTCAGTGGACCATCCTTCCTTAAGTAATATTGCACAAAAAGGGTCTTGAACCATGAAACCTTAGATTGAAAGTCCGATGCTGTACAGCTCAGTTATTTGGGCTCGTAGTCAGGACTGGTAAAACCTAATCCAACCAGACATGGCTTATGCTCTGAGCCTAATTGAACAGAATTTGGAACCCTGATCCCTATGTGAATCTTGGTCAATGTTGCAAGACTACAATATACTGGATCTGAGAAACCAACTTCAACCAATATTTTATATTGTAAATATGAGGTCAGGAACATATTTGCAAGGAATTCTAAACCACAATACTACAACAAACTGCCCCCGACTTGCGATATGATTGGCTCCGGGGATAACGTCAGAAATCGGGGGCATCGTAACTCGAGCCCACATTTACAACAGGCGTCATATGCCGTCGTAAATGTGGGGCCGAGGACGTAAGTTGTGGGATTTCGGCACCTTCTACACTTATGGAAAAGCTCGTAAGTGCGGGGGGTCGTAAATCGGGGCATTGTAAAGCGTGGCCTCCTGTACTTTGAGATCCTATTTATTGCTTCTCTGATTCTTCTTTAGTCTGTTATCCCATTATATACTCTTTATGTATTTGACCAGTTTCTTTTTGTCCAAACTTGGCTATATTTTCATCAAAATTTTAAATCAGTCTAATGGTGCATAACATCACTTTAAATTGTCATATATTAGTATGTATTAAGAAGTATTTTGAAGCAGCCTGTGTGCTGAAACAACTCCCCAGTCTTTACTTGCAGTTTAAAACTGCATGCTTTCTGAATGATCGGTTTGACTGCAAAAGTCTGTGTGGTATTTATTAAACTTCTCTCATCCTTAACACAATTTTAATTTCATGCTCTGAAGGAAAATGAATGATGTGATTCACTTATCTCATTAATCATTTCTTTCATCACTAACTGAGTCTCTGGAGTTCCCCATAAATCATATTAAACTCTTAGTAGAATTTCTCCCTGGAGGGTTCCCATTTTGCCTCTCTGTTATATCCAGGTTCAAAGAATCCACTGGTTTAGAAAGACACGTGAACAAACTTTTTCGTACAGCAGACTTCTGATAATCCGGCACCTTTGGGACTCAGGGGGTGCCGGATTATCATATATGCCGGAGTATCAGGAGGTACTCCGGCAGGGGGGCTGTGAGGGGTCGGGTGGGGAATGGCACGTTATGGGATGAACTAGGTGCTGGTGAGGGGCAGCGCTGTGGGACCAAACTGGCAGCACCCTAGCTCCTCTGCCCCACAGCTTCCCCAAGTCCGCCGCTGCCAAAACTGACCAGCAGCGGACTTGGGAAAGGGCGGGCAGAGCAGCTGGGGTGCTGCCCGATTGGTCCTGCAGCGCCGCCCCTCACCTGAGCAGCGCTGCGGGACCAACCCGGCAGGACCCCAGCTGCTCTGCCCTAGGGCTTTCCCAAATCTGCCGCTGCGACCAGGGGTGGACTTGGGGAAGCCGTGGGGCAGAACATCTGGGGTGCTGCCGGGTTGGTCCTGCAGTGCTGCTCAGGTGAGGGGCAGCACTGCGGGACAAACCCAGCAGCACCCCTGCTGCTCTGCCCCCGGCTTTCCCAAGTCCGCCGCTGGTCAGTTTCAGCAGCAGAGGAGTTGGGGAAGCTGTGGGGCAGAGCAGCTGGGGCGCTGCCAGGTGCCGAGCAGTGGGGTGAGGGGCGGTGCCGTGGGACCAACCCGGCAGCACCCCAGCTGCTCTGCTCCGCACCGCTTCCCCAGGTCCGCAGCTGGTCAGTTTCAGCAGTGGAAGCAGTGGACTTGAGGAAGAGGCGCAGGGCAGCTCCAATTGTCTGGCTAGCCGGAGCATTTCTGGGTTCCAGTTGGTGCCGGACTATTGGGACTGCTGGACCACTGGATGCTGGACAATTGGAGCTTTACTGTAGTAGGGTACCTAATTACTATTCCTCAGATAGTTGGGTTTAAAAATAAATGTTTAAAGATTGTTTTTCTTTACTTATTATAAATTTCCTAGCAGATTAGGAAATTTAAAACATCAAAGAAAAAAATCTGACTTGTACATCATTAATGCTGCCATACTCATTCTGAATTTCACTTATCCTGCACATGTTCCCTTGCTAAGTGAGTTTCACTTTCTTGCTCCATTGGATTAGCACAACAAATAGTCCTATGATATCCTAAGAGACTAACAAAAATATATAGCATCATGAACTTTCGTGGCTAAAGCATACTTCATCAGATCAGTTGGAAATAACAGAAACCAGTTTGGATCCTACAACTGACAGGTCTATGTTAATGAAGCTAATTAAATAGGCTGGATATGTCCCATTCATAGCTTTTAATGTGAAAATGCGGCCGTTAAAGGAAATTGGCTTTGTAATGCATTAACCAGTTAATGTCTTTATTTAAGGCCAGGGTAACAGTGTCAAATTTGCAGTAGGGATGTGAAGGTGTAGCTGTTTACACGATTAACTGATAAGCCTGGGCTCATTGATTAATCCTAATGGTTACCCACAGTCCTCCTGCTGCCTTTGTACAGGCAGTCCCCGACTTACACGGATCCGACTTATGTCGGATCCGCAGTTACGAACGGGGCTGCCCCGGAGTACACGGACTGCGGGACCTCGCGGTCCTGCCGCCCGTGTACTCCGGGGCTTTCTCCGCGTCTCCCTGGTCTGCAGACCAGGAAGACGCGGAGCAAAGCCTCGGGGGGGGGGGGGGGGGCTCGGGCAGCAGGGCACCCCAGGCGTGCCTGGGCTGCCCGCTGCCGGCTTCCCCGAGGCTTTGCAAGCCGCGGGGGAAGCCGGCAGCGGGACAGCCCAGACGCCCCGCATTAGTAGATTGGGGTATTCGGAATCTACTTCCTCGAGCAGTGACTGAAATTGATGGTGATTAAGGGCTTGGGCAAGAATCCAATTGACAATGTGAACAACCAGTCCTATTACATTTCCGAGTTCAGTTCCACAAGATTGCGCACAAAGTGCCTTCTGATGCACAAACTAGTGAAAGTTCAAAAGTGGGCAGTTCACTGTTCTGACAAAAGTAAGGAATCCCCTGTATTTGCTGACAGTGTTAGGTGCACCATCTGTACATGCAGACATAAGCTTATCCAGCTGTGTTTCTTTCTCGTTTACAAAATTTATCACAGTTTTAAGGATGCCTTAGCCCCTTGTTTGATTTTTATTCATTGGTAATATCTCAGTCATTTCTTTGTGCACAGCATTTCCATAAATACATCATCCCAGAATACACAACTGATTAACGTCACATACGTCAGTTGTCCTGTCCAAAGCAAACACAAAATAAGTAGCTGTACTCAAATTTTGCATTCGTTCCTTGTTGGTTGGATGGGGTATTTTCACAGCTCTATCATAAACTGTTTTTGGGGATAATGGCATGTCTTGAACTTTCTGTAAAATGTTTGTGCTTGTTGTGAAAATCGTCAAATAGTTCATGATGAATTTTTAGCATGCATCTTTTCACATAATACCCATCAGTGAAAGGCTTCTCCTCTCAGATAAAGCTGTATGAGCCTGCAAAACTTGCAGAGTTTAAGCTCCCACTTTTTCCCCCTCTCCTAGCAGGCAATTTTATCCAATGTTCATTTTTTGCTTCAGCTCCTTGCAGGCTTTTTTTCTGTGTGTCACCCTCAGGGTATTTTGTAGGAAATAACTCATGTTTTGCCTTGAAGTTTGTTTTGTTTGTTTTGTTTGTTTTGTTTGTTTTGTTTGTTTTGTTTGTTTTGTTTGTTTTGTTTGTTTTGTTTGTTTTGTTTGTTTTGTTTGTTTTGTTTGTTTTTGTTTGTGAACAGTCTTTCACTTCAAATGAGACAGTGTGGAGATCCAGACCTATCCATAAATACATACAAGTCTGTCTACTCCTTTTGAAAATTTCTGTACTTGGCATCTCTCTTTCTCTTCACCATTTTTACTGTTAAGGGTTTACAGAGTTCATAATCACGTATGATGAGGGAAAGTTTTCTTGACCAATCAAATAAAAAGAGAATATGCATGACTCTCATGAGTGGAGAGGATGGATGGATGGTTGTTAAAACGAACAGTTAAAGGTGAAATACACAAAAAAAATCATCTTGACATGAGTAATTACACATTTTTAACATTTGGAATTAATTTTTCAATTTAATTTAAAAAATAGTGTGTATTTTGGGAATGACAAAAGAACTATATTTGGTTCTGCACTGAGCCATATTTGGCTCTAGAGCTGGGCTACTCAACTTTGGAAGCCGTGGGAGCCACAAGGATACTCATAGCACATGCTGAAGGCTGCAACTTAATTGTGATTGCATATATCTTTGCATGTATATGCAAATAGCTTCTTGCACGCTGATGGGCATGAATACAAAGATTAAGGTAAGACTACACAACACACAGGCCCCATTTCATAGAATAATAGAACACTAGAACTCTAAGGGACCTCGAGAGGTCATCGAGTCCAGTCCCTTGCCCTCATGGCAGGACCCAGTACCATCTAGACCAGGCATGTCCAAAGTCCGGCCCGCGGGCCAATTGCGGCCCGTGTTCCGGTTTAATACGGCCCCCACTTCCTCCCCCTCTCCCGGCTCCCCGGCGCTCTTTTGAACTGGCGCGCTCAGCGCACCGCTTCCAGCTGCGCCGCCGCCGCCCATGGCCTCCGCGGTCCTAGAGCCTGCCCTGTAGGGCACGTCCGCAGCCCCACTCCCCCGCTCGGCTGCGGGTTCGCCCTGCCCCCGGGCCGCCGTGAGACCGGCATGCCCTGTGCTCTCCGCCCGCCTCCGACCCCGCGGGCCCTCCACCTTGGGGCTGAGAGTGCGGGGACGGCCCTCACGCATGTTCACTTCTTCAAATCTGGCCCTCTTTGAAAAAAGTTTGGACACCCCTGATCTAGACCATTCCTGATAGATGTCTGTTTAACCTGCTCTTAAATATATCCAGAGATGGAGATTCCACAACCTCCCTTCCAGTGTTTAACCACTCTCACAGTTACAAAGTTTTTCCTAATGTCCAACCTAAACCTTCCTTGCTGAAGTTTAATCCCATTGTTTCTTGTCCTATCCTCTTTTAGCCTAATCCAGAGACTCAGCACATCTGTCTCCTATGTCCATCTCTACCTCGTCCAAGTATATACATTTTTAATATATAAGGCAACACCTCCTCCTTTTTTCCCTGCCTATCCTTCCTGAGTAAGCTGTACTCTTCTATACCAATATTCCAATCATTTATATTATCCCACCCATCTCTGTGATACGAATGATGTCATAATTGTGTTTATTTATTAGCACTTCCAGTTCTTCCTGCTTACTACCCATACTTCTTGTATTTGTATATAGTCATCTAAGATACTGATTTGATCTTGCCTCCTAGTTCTGCCTGGCCCCTCCTTTTTCTCTGCTATTATAGCCCACACTCCCTCCCATTTCTGATCCATATCCCAGGTCTCCCATGTTCTTCACTTACTTACCTGTGGGCTTTGATCACCTGCCTCCGTTGAACCCAATTTAAAGCCCTCCTCACTAGGTTAGACAGTCTGCATCCAAATACGGTCTTCCCCTTGAATCCCATCCCTACTTAGCAGTCCTTCTTGGAATAGCATCCCGTGGTAGAGGAACCCAAAGCCCTCTTCTCACCATCTTCTCAGCCAGGCATTTTCCTCCAGGATGCACCTGTCTCTGCCTGGGCCCCTATCATTGACAGGAAGGACTGAAGAGAGTATCACCTGCACTCCAGACTCCTTTACCCTACTCCCAGAGCCCTGTAGTCACTCTCGATCTGTTCATTATCAGACCTTGCAGTATCATTAGTGCCCATATGGATGAGTAGCATGGGATAGTAGTTAAGAGGGCCAGATAATCCTCGACAGTGCCTCCGTAACATCTCAGATATGGGCCCCCGGCAGACAGCATACCTCCCCAGATGACATGTCAGGGCGACAGATGGGTGCTTCCGTCCCCCTCAGAACACAGACTCAGACCACCACTACCCTACGTTTCCTCTTTGCAGTGATGGCAGCAGACCTCCCAGCCTTGGGGGTATGAAGCTTCTCCTCCTCAGCTGTAGGGGGTGATTCCTTATCTCCTGTATCAAAAAGAGCATAACAGTTTCCCAGTACCACAGTGTGAGCAGGGTCTGCTGCTAGAAGTGACCAGCTCCTAGTGTTCCCCCGAGCCATCGCCTCCTCCACCAGTGGTGAGTCAGCAGTCTTTAAGTTGGTTTGCTGATATTAGTAAAATGCAGTATTTACGTGATTTCCACCCATATGACAGCACTTTTAAAGAGCAATTACAGTCCAGGAACTTAATTACTAAAACACATATCAACAGAAGAGCATTATATTGACTACTTTTTTTGTTTTGGCTCCCGGCCATGTGTTGACCCCACGTAAATCCAAACTGCACTTCAGGCTGCAAACAAACAGGCCCCAGGCAGCCCACGGGCCACATGGTGAGCAGCTCTGCTTTAGAGCCATAGGTTGCAGACCCCTGCTTCAGAGCCTAAAGAGAGTGGAGTTGAAGTGGTGGTTACAGTGCAAAATCAGGGTGATGGTAGTGACTAGAACAGGGGCTGAGGGCTGTGTGGGCAGCAGGGCCTGAAGGGGCCAACCATAGAGTAGAAGATGCCGGCTAGGCACTGACATGGAGTTTGGTTGTTTGCTGTACTTGAGGCCAAAGCCCTATCATTGCTTGTGGTGCCACAGGGATCATGCCACGTGTTTGTATTGGTGCTAGAGATGGGGCAGTGGCTGCTTCTACTCCTTGGAACCCATGCTGATAATTGACTCCCTCCCTCACTCCTTGGACAGCTCTGCCAGTCCTCATTTGCTGTTGCTGACGAGAGAGGGAATCGGTGACTGAAGAAATTTGTTCTAGACAGCTGTTTAATATGCATACAGCTAGAATTACTTCTGTGTGCAAGGTCAGTTAGTTGTAATTGCCAGGTTACTTAGATCTTACCCCCCATGATCTCACCTACCATGGTATTTACCCAAATGTACCCTCTAAGGATGAATCTCCTATGAAATGGCTATTGTATGTGCCCCAGATGCGTTCAGGATTGTCTAAATTTCCTTGCAGGCAAGCTCTTGGCTCCTGTTTTTCCTATAACATCTTAACATTTTCAAAGTTCCTGTGAGGCTGTATACATGCAAGACACTTTAATTAAAAAAAAAAAAAAAAAAAAAATCTTAACTATACAGGGGATTTCCACCATCAGTGGCTGACCACCAGTACTAATCTTTTAGCAGTGTTCCCAGTCTCAAAAGTTCAAAGGTTGTTTATTAGCTTCCTTCCCCAAGAACGTCTTAAAATGAGATGTTTTTTCAATGAGTGTTTGTTTTATTTCCCTTCTGTTTCTGGAACCTTCAGGGGCACTAAAATTGGGCATAAAATTGCACATTCAAGTTATTTGAATATCTGTCTGTGGGCTGTAAGGCTTTTGAAGTAACAGACTAATATGATGAATGGAGGCATTTCATATCTCAGTTGTTTGTCTAAAACAAGTCTCTGTTGTATGCTTTTAATGTTGTGGAAATTGCTTTTTTGAAACTAAAGGCTTGCATGCTACAAAATCTGAATAGCTCATGGGAGGTAGGCCTTCTCATTCTCTGACTGTGCTAAGGGTGATATGGTATATTCTGATGACTTTGTAAAAGCCAGAGTGCTTGGTGTTGGCTTCAGAATACTCCCAGTCAAAACACAATGCACTAAGTAATTAGGCCTATCCATGTTCTTGATTCTACAGAGAGCTTTATGTTAATGTTTTATAGCTCTTGTCTGAAAAAGTTTGATTATTCACATAATTTATAGCTGGAATGTCAAAATGCTGGGAGTTCGGCGTTGTAATTTAGTGAGGGACCTGTTTTCTTCCACTTGAATGCATAGCCAATCACTGACTCATAAAACTGAAGACACTTGCAGATTTTACAATTTAACTCTTGTTTTCAGATTCTGATGAGATTATCCAGAGTGTAGAAAATATCATAGAAACATCAAAGCATGGCTTCTGAACCTAGGAGTTGCAAGGACACTTGTGGTGATAGGATTCCCATTTGCCTAAAAGGGAAAAGGTGCTAGCTAGATCACTGGGGGTTCTGGTGACTCTGGGACCTCTTATTATCAGCTAGCAGAGGACATGTGGTGTGCATAAGGTTTTATAGGCATCTCCTGGTTTAGATAACTGCATAATAGTTGAACCAAGAGTGGTAGGTGATGTCTCTACCAAAAGCCAGTAGCTCACTGTTGTAATCCTCATTATGAACTATATGTACAGCTAATATTCAAAGAATATTGTATCTGTAATAATGTTGTTTTTACAGATCAATGTTATTAAGGTCTTAAGGCTAAGGCAGGTCAATAGGTAGGTGACTTTTCAGAAATGATCCTTTCAGGCAGGAGGGAAGACACTTGTCTGGCGATTTTGTATATTCTTCAGTGTATGCTTCACAAGGCATGCTTGTTGGCAGGGATATGCTTACCCATACGCAGAATATGCAGTTGCTTAGGGCTCCCAAAAATTTGGGGCATCAGTGATTTTTTTTTATGTCCACCCGATCACTCTGTTCTGTGGCTTTGCTTCCTTCAGAGAGGATCTAGTTAACGTAAAACTGAAAAAGCCTGTGAGACCTATTAGCAGAACACTGATCCTGTGAAAGAGCAATTCAAGTAATAATGAAGCCATTTAACAGGCATTGGGCAATCCTATGTGTACACAGTCTGTTTCTGAATTTATTGTATTAGTCTACAGGACCTTAGTTTTAAAGCAAAAAAGCAAACTTTAAACTATTTCATTAGTGCGTTGCTGTAGATTATAAAATCACATCTCTAAAAAAAATTGTGAACCCTCCCGCCTGGGACTGTCGTCAGTAATAGGGGCACCAGTTTAACAGTACTACCTAGGGTCCCATAAATCCTAAGGATGTCCCTGTCGGTCTGCATACTGAGACATGTAGACTGAGAGACTGTGAAGGCTACGCAAAAGAGGAAGTCTACAGGAATAAACAAATGAGTGGACTGTGTTGTTTATGAATCAAATCAAACAATAGGTCTTTCAATGAGAAAACAAGCTGACAGCATGAAAGAGGATCACACTTAACCTGGCTGTAAAGTGATAAAGAGTATTTTGGATGAACATTACTGTAAGACTTGAGAGTATCTTGTTATCTAAAATTAGACTCTAGATTTCTAGAATGAATGTTATGATTTTACTTTATATGTAACTATTTGTTTCCATCTAACAATTGAGATATGTATCTTAAAGTAATTTTTGTTTGATTTCCTCTGTTGCTGGGCTTTGGAGATCTTGTTTTTCCCATTCCTATCACTTGTTCACAAGTTTTGTTTTAGTCTAAATAGAAGCCAGAAAATATTTGGGAAGTGGGCAAGGGAACTCTCCTTG
Source organism: Pelodiscus sinensis (assembly GCF_049634645.1). NCBI lineage: Eukaryota > Metazoa > Chordata > Testudines > Trionychidae > Pelodiscus > Pelodiscus sinensis. The sequence goes on along the minus strand of NC_134718.1, from coordinate 33,095,347 downwards.
CTGGCTAAACACTGCTTTCCCTCTATTTTAAAATGGAAAAGGTCATCTGCAGAATTGCATATGGTAAATACTATGTAGTATTTACTAACACCACCTTAGATGATTAAAGCTAAAAATATCATTTTTATTACTCTGCATTTCTCTAAGTTTGGACATTGAAAATCAAATCCCTTTCAGTTTCTTTTTTGTAGTTGGATTTACTTTCTGATTGTTTGTGAAACAGTGTTTACATTCCTTCATCTTTTGCTTTTACTATTAAGTGGTGCAAAGATCAAGTACTATGAGAATAGCATTGCTTTAGCAAAAGAAGTGGCATCAATGATTGTTGCCCAAATTAGTTACGAAATTAATACACAGATTTTTTTTCTTTCTGAATGATCAGTAGTTGGATATTTTGGACACTTGGACTGTTTTCAAGAGGTATGTGACTGATCAGTGGATATGAACGTGAGAGCCAGTCAAAGCTATTGTATAGCATACTAAGAAATCTTGGAAGTTGCTTAATTTTTTACTTACGAAATCAGAAAATTAAAACCAATTAAAATGTGAAAAATAATTATCACGTACATGCCAAATAGGAAAATAAATACCTATGCACCTTATTGATAAGTTCAAAAATTGGACAAAAACAGGTTTCAGAGTTAACTGTCTACACTGTTTCATTCCCACATTAGATGTTGTCTCATGCTAAATGTATCCATTCAATGATTGTTTCCTTTTAAATACTTTTAATTAAATAAACAATACTGGGAATTGCGTGATTAAAGTCTCCTATAATCTCCCAGATATAGATTGAGGGGTAAGTGCTGCTAATAATGGTAGGACCCAGCTATTCCTGGATGTAATAACCAACAGATTTCTTTACCAAATAGTCACTTGACCAACAAGAGGAGGTACCATTTTAGATTTAGTATTGGTAAGCAGTTTTAGAAGAGCCCCTCGACCCCAGCTCAGAGGTTCCCTCCTGTACACTGAACTAGGGATGTAAGCGACTAGTCGACTATCTCATAGGCAAATGCTTATCAGACAGTCAAGTAGCGACTCGATGAGTCACTTCTCACCTCTTACTGCCTCTATCAGAGAGAGGCATAAGAATGGCCGTATTGGGTCAGACCAAAGGTCCATCTAGCCCAGTAGCCTGCCTGCCGACAGTAGCCAGCACCAGGTGGACTGAAGACAGTGATCAAGTGATTTGTCTCCTGCTATCCTTCTCCAGCCTCTGACAGAGTCCAGGGACACGATTTCTATCCCCTGGCTAATAGCCTTTTATGGATCTAACTTACATGAAATTATCTAGCTTCTCTTTAAACTCTATTATAGTCCTAGCCTTCACAGCCTCCTCTGGCAAGGAGTTCCACAGGTTGGCTACGTGCTGTGTGAAGAAGAACTTTCTTTTATTAGCTTTAAACCTGCTACCCGTTAACTTCATTTGGTGTCTTCTAGTTCTTCTATTATGGGAACTAATAAATAACTTCATACCACTCATGATTTTATCTACTTCTATCATATCCCCCCTCAGGCTCCTCTTTCCTAAACTGACAAGTCCCAGTTGCTTTAACTTCTCTTCATATGGGACCCATTCCAAACCCCTAATCATTTAGTTGCCCTTTTTTCTTAACTCTAAGGCCAAAATATCTTTTTTGAGGTGAGGAGACCACATCTGTACACAGTATTCAAGATGTGGGTGTACCATAGTTTTATACAGGGGCAGTAAGATATTCTGGGTCTTATTTTCTATCCCTTTCTTAATAATTCCTAAATTATTAAGGGTTAGGGGACAGGAGCAGGTTCCACCCAGCATTGTCTCCAAGGTGCCTGCTGCCCCCTTCTGCTCCCCCCCCCACCTCTGTCAGAGGCAGCAGGGGAGATAGGGGATGCTGCTGCTCAGGCAGCAGCCTCTGTCCACGGCCAGCCCAGCCACTGCAAATTGAAGTTACTCTGGCACCAGCCCCTGTTGTTCATGGTGGATAGCTCTGTCCACCACCAGGGGCTGCTGGACTTATTGTGAGGCAGGACTGATCAGTCCCAGCTTGCGCTGATCACTACACCTCTACATTTTAAATGTGGTAAGAGCCCTGCGGTTCTTACTACATTTAAAATGCAGAGCTGCAGTGCGGGTGGCTCCGGAGCTGGCACGAGCCAGGACTGCTGAGTCCTGGTTCAAGTTGGCTCCTGGAGCTACCCTCACTGTGGCGCTGCAGAGCGACGCTTATCAACTAATCGTATAGTCAATACAAATTGTACCAACTATACAATTAGCTAGATAGTCACATTTTAACCATCCATACACTGAACCCCTCATCCCTCGTGCTTCCAGGCAGAGCCCTCACCCCATCCCGCTACCATCCTTTTTGCCTCAGTCTCATGAAAGTGGGTGAGGGTGGGGGAGAAAATGAGCGATTGGGGGGTGGAAAGGAGCATGGAGGGAGGGCTTTGGGGCAGGAGCGGGGCAAGGTTGTTGGGTTTTGTGAGAGTAGAAAGTTGACTAACTTTAATTGTTAATTGCCCCTCAGTTTTCTTTTCTCAAAACTAAATATTCCCAGTTTTTTCACCCTTTCATTATAGATCAGGTTTTCTAAATCCTTAATCGTTTTAATTTCTCTCTCCTGGACTTTCTCCCTAAATTGGTCCAGAATTGGACACAGTACTGCAGGTGGAGCCTCTTTGTTCCTGAGTAGAGTGGAACAGTTGCCTCCTGTGTCTTACTTACAACACTTCTATTAATACACCAAATTCATATTAGTCCGTTTTTGCAACTGTGTCACATAGGTGACTCTCAGTTTATGGTTCACTATAACCTCAGCCCAGATCTTTTAAAACAGAATTACCATCTAGACAGTTACTCCCCAGTCTGTAGTTGTACACTTGATTTTTACCTTTCTAAGTGCTTTTTACTTGTCTTTATTTAATTTCAACTTGTGGAATTCAGACTAATTCTTCAATTTGTCAAGGTCATTTTTAGTTTTAAACTTGTCCTCCAAAGTGCTTGAGACCCCTGACAACTTGATGTCATCTACAGATTTTATGAGCCTGTTCTATACTCCATTATTCAAGTCATTAATGGAAATATTGAATAATACTGAATCCAGAACTGACCCTGGCAGCACCGCATTAGGTATGCTCTCCCAACTTGACAGCAAATTGATGATAACTGCTCTTTGAATTACGGTCTTTTAACTATTGTTCACCTATCTTATAGTAAATTCATTTAAACCACATTTTCCTGGTCTGCATATTATTTTCATAAGCAAAATTGTGTCAGAAACCTTAGTACTGCTTCCCCTCCATCCATTAGGTCTGTAATCCTATCAAAGAAGGAAATTAAATTGGTGTGGCGTGATTTGTCCTTGACAAACTGTCAGTCGACGGTCAGGGCAGTGAGTGGTGTGTATGTGTGTGTACTATACACGCGAGACTTCAACTGCTGAGACCGGGGTCCCTTGCAGTGGGCAACTTGGAAGAGGTTGATGGGTGCCCCAATAAGTGTACAGAGAGAGCTTATTACACTTCAGATTTCAGCTGCTAGAATTCCTAATTCCTTCGCAGCAGGCAGCCTCGGGGAGGCTGAGAAGCGCCCCAACGGATTTTGCCACCTGGGTGTGACACAAATCCAAATGCCCAAGCTCTCCCTATATCTGTCCCTTTATGACTGGCTGAAGTTCTTTTAAATTGTGCTTGGTTCTATTACAGCAACTGAAGGAGTCAGGTTAAAGCTTAAATAGTTACAGGTTTATTTGAGGAAGCTTATAAATCATATGGTTGCAATGGCTATTGTTCTATTTCTTAACTGCTGGCAAATATATATATATATATATATATATATATATATATATATATATATATATATATATATATCTTTAAAAAAATGGTTACAAGGAAAATAAAGATAGAAAATAGAAAATAATGGTACCAAATGACAGCTTAATCTTTAAAGAGCTCTATTCTATGCATGCACTAAAACAAAAGGACACATACAGGTACAATTTTTACCCCTTTCTGCGTCACTCGGTCCCAGCGTGTCAGGCCAGGATCGGTCCCTCAATTCCTCGGAAAGATGAAAATATGAGGTGGGCATCCCCGTGGACCTCGGGAGGTCAAACACCTAACCCGACCAGCAGGTAAATGGTAGATTGACACTCAAAGTGACTGTGTGCTGGACCCATCTTATATACCCATTGGGTCACGTATTTTCTCTTTCTTATCTGTAATGCCAAATGATGCTGGTCTGTCTTTTGTGAGACCAGTTCTTACAAGGGAGTTGTGAACTTAATTTACACTTGTTAGAGAGAATTGAGATGATTAAATTGGAAGTACTGGACATTTTTTTCTCAGTGGGAAATTCCTCTCCCAGGGACTGTGTGTGTTCGAATCAACATGGGTGCCAGCCGGGCACTTCTTGCAGCCTCGAGCTTAGCTTATTTCCTTAATTGTTACTCAGAGTCAGCAAAACTCGCATATCCTGGTCTCGCATCAAAGCAGATCAAAGCTTAATGGCTATGCTGATTTTCTTATTGTTCCTTCTCTGCTCTGTATACAGACATCTCAGAGGGCAAGCAAGATTGTTTGAGATGGGGGGGGCTGTCTGGCTACACAAACCTATACTGACTATTCCTTATAACTTTGCTAGCCTTCAGATGCTTGCAAATTAATTAATAATTTATTCCAGTTGTGGAGGGAAGGCTGACTGGACTATAATTCTCCATGTCCTCCTTGACCTTCCTTTTCGAACATAGGGATTATGCTTGCCCTTTTTCAGTCTGCTGGGACCTCTCCCATCCTCCAGGAGCTCTCAAAGAATATTACTAACTGCTCTGAGATTGCTTCATCTAGTTTCTGAAGTAACATTTGATTAATTTTATCAGGGCATGCTGATTTGAATACACTTCAGATGTGCTTCAGCATGGTCCATAATCTGCATGGCACGTTGAAACTTGGAGGGTGCCTTGTTGGTTCAGAAATAATGTATTTGTTTGGCATGGTAGATGAGACCCGGACACTTCTCCATTTCTCGGTTGGATGCAGACACATGAAGGCTGTGTCTACATTCTTTCAAGTAGGAATAAGAAATCCTCCGGAAAAGGCTTTATTTTCCAGAGAATCACATCTAGACTGGCGCTTTTTTCCGGCTTTTCCCCAAGCCGGAAAAAAGCGGCAGCCATGTTAATGCAAATGCTGAGGGGGATATTTAAATCCCCCGCGGATTTGCCTATTCCAACATGCTACATTAGCATCCCTTTTTCTGAAGGGATGCCAGTGTAGACGTAGCTGAAGTGAGCACATGTAGTCCATTGTGGCTTGGGCAGTTTCAGGCATTGAGAAGAGGGATATGTTGTCTGATCTGTTGAAAGGAAAGTTCTAGGTAGTCTTTGGATGTTTTAGTTCTCATACTGTGTCTGTATTTTGATGTATAGTTGGGAGGTTTGATGTTTGCTAATGCAGAAAACCACAGTAGAAGTGTAAATTTCCTTGATGATTCTCATGGTCTAATTTGATTGCTTATTCACAAGTTGGGTATGGACCTTTCTGGTCCACACAGGTACATGGTACTCAGCAATAGGGATGTCAATGTGTAGTCGACTATATGATTAATCAATAAGCCTAGGCTTATTGGTTAATCTTGTTGACTACAAGCATTTCCCCATCCCCTTGCTGCCTCTGTATCACAGACATCAAGGTGGGGGAAGTGGGAGCTGGTGCCTGTGAAGAGCTAGCTTTAAGCAGTTTCCTCACAAGCACTAGATCTGCCCCTCCCATCTCCACTCTGATAGGGGGTCGTCCGGAGCTGATACACACGGGGAGCCAGCTTTCAAGCCAAGAGGTGCAGCATCTGGTACTGGGCACGAGCTGGGAATCAACTGATTCCCGGCTCATGCACAGTGCCTGCTACCCTCTGCTCCGTACGGAGATGGTGCTGGGAGGAACTAGCTTTTAAGCCGGCTCCTCCCAGCATTGGCTTCTGCTCCCCCCCCCCTACTGACTCAGAGGCAACAAGAGCAGAGGAATCAACTAGTCAAGGGACTAGTCGACTGATAAGCTTTTGTTCTGCATCCACAGAGCAGCCTCTGCCTGCAGCGAGCCTGGGCCCACCGCAGGCGGAGATTGTTTCGTGGAAGCAGCTCCTGTCTGCGGGCGATTTGAACTCCCTGTGGACAGAGGATGCTCTGCGTCCCACTTTGACCCCCTATAGACAGGGGCTGCTGCCGCCCTGCACTGCTGCCTCTGTATCAGCCCACTGGCTGCCAGATCCAGCCCCGGGACTATTGAATATTTGTGTAACCACTAAGATATCAGGCAGTTACATAACCATTCAGTTACACAATAGCTAACATCCCTATTCAGCAACTGAATACACTAAGGCCAAGGCTGATATTCCTAACACTTGGCCAGTTGATCCCAAGTTTCTTCCCACTTACAGGCAGTCCCCGGGTTACGTACAAGATAGGGACTGTAGGTTTGTTCTTAAGTTGAATCTGTATGTAAGTCGGAACTGGCGTCCAGATTCAGCCGCTGCTGAAACTGACCGCCAGTTCTGACTTGGGGTTCTTAAGTTGAATCTGTATGTAAGTCAGAACTGGCGGTCAGTTTCAGCAGCGGCTGAATCTGGACACCAGTTCCGACTTACATACAGATTCAACTTAAGAACCCCAAGTCAGCTGCTGCTGAAACTGATCAGCGGCTGATTCCAGGAAGCCCGGGGCAGAGCAACTCTGCCTCGGGCTTCCTGTAGTCAGCGCTGGTCAGTTTCAGCAGTGGCTGACTTGGGGACACCTGGGGCAGAGCAGCTGGGGTGCTGCTGGGTTGCTCCAGTAGCACCGCTCCTCGGCGCTACTGGACCAACCCGGCAGCACCCCAGCTGCTCTGCCCCAGGCGTCCTGATTCAGCCACTGCTGGTCAGTTTCAGCAGCGGCTGAATCAGGACGCTGCTGAAACTGACCAGCAGTGGCTGAATCAGGACACCTGGGGCAGAGCAGCTGGGGTGCTGCCGGGTTGGTCCAGTAGTGCCCAGAGCGGCGCTGCAGGACCAACCGGCAGCGCCCCAGCTGCTCTGCCCCAGGGTCCACAACAAAAGCCTGGTCTGCTGTGGGGGGGGCACACTAGCTGCGCTCCCCCCGCCCCCCAGCAGACCAGGAACACGGGGAGCAAAGCCGCAGTGGCAGTGGGGTGCCGCACCTTGGGACCCCGCCGCGGCTGCGGCTTTGCTCCTGGTGTCCCTGGTCTGCTGGGGACCGTCTCCAGCAGACCAGAGACACCAGGAGGCAAAGCTGCAGCCGCGGCGTGGTCCCGCGCCTCTGAGGCTTTGCCAGAGCAAAGCCTCGGAAGAGCGGGAACCCGCTGCGGCTGCAGCTTTGCTCCCGGTGCCCCTGGTCTGCTGGAGACGGTCCCCAGCAGACCAGAGGCACCGGGAGCAGCTTTTCTCGCCCCGGAGGTCGAGGTGGCGGGACCGCTGCCTGCGAGCTCCGGGGCGAGAGAGCCCCGTTCGTAAGTGCGGATCCGACGTAAGTCGGATCCGCGTAAGTCGGGGACTGCCTCTACTTCTGAATAATGTTAGTGGGAGTCTTCGTTTTAGAGCAGGGGTGGGCAAAATACAGCCTGCATGCTGAATTTGGCTTGCCAAACCACCGGATCTGGCTCATGGGAACCTCCATCAGGCTCCCTGCCTGCCCCGTTATTGCTTGGCACTCAGAACACTTCTCTGAATGCTGCAAGCCCAGTGGGAGAGGAAAAGAGATTTTGCACACTGTGTCCACTGTGAGCAAAATCCTTCAACTCCCATTGGCCAATTCCCTGCCAGTGCGAGCTGTCTGTTTGCAGGACAGGCAATGTGCGAAGCACTTAGGCTTTCTATGGGCTGGCAGTGTGCAGACTGAGCTAAACATGACTCCTGCAGCTGGTGCCAGGTGCGTGGAAGGCAGGACCTTGGCTGAGGAATCAGCTGAGTTGTTGTCTGTGAGCTGCCCAGGGAAGTGCCTGCCAGCCAGAGCCTGCCTCTGTCATCCCAGCCCCTCCCTTCCTCCAACCCTCTGCCCCTCATCTTCATCCCTATCCCTTTTAACCCAAACCCTCTGCACCCCTTTTCCTGCACTCTCATCCCCTCCCAGACACTACACCCTCTCCTGCACCCTAGTTCCCTACCCCAGGTCACAACCTCCTTCTTCCCCCTGTGTCCATTCCAGATCCCTTATCACAAACTCCTTTTTGCAGCCAACCTCAATCCCAAACCCTTGACCACTTAACAAATACAACCCTTGACCACTTAACAAATTCTTAGTGGCCCCGCATCAGAAATTATGGCCCACTCCTCTTATAGAAGCTACTTTCTTGAGGTGATCATGAAAGATCAATGGGTTATCAAGAATGACACTAAGATGTTGGCTGTGTGTCATAATGCACAGTTTCACCACAAAACTCGACAGAGTATTTGACTCTGTTGTCAAAGTGGAAAATAGAGAATATTGACTTGCCTGGATTTAGTCTCAGATCTCACTTTTGAAAGCAGTATTCCATTATTTTAAGGTCTGGTATAAGAGTCACTTCAAGACATGTGGGCCTGAGATGCAAGTGCCAAATCATCAGCACATGCAAACTTCTGAATTGCTCCATATCACTCCTGGAGACAGTACTGGGTCTTGTGGTGGTACATTATTCAGAATGTGAGAGTTTCTAGTTTGACCTCTGATGCATATGAATGTCACCCCTTCAGCCAGTAAACATAGTGTTCAGCAGCTTGAGAATCCCCACACAAGGGATAACTTTGATGAACTGAATTAGCATACCATATCCTTCAAAATTGTGTAATAGCTGCTGATACATTAAAGCAATGTTGGTCAAATCCAACCTCAGTGTTTGAATCAAGGCCCTGGACCTGATTATAACAACTTCAGTGTGGTTGAAAACCAGCTTGCTCCTAGGATAGGTTGGTGTCCATAGTAGGCATGATTTAGATCAGAATCAGATGCTTTATCACCTTGTTTAGTGCTCAGGAAGGAGATTGCGTGTAGTGGGGGATTTAAAGTATGAAGGATGAAAGACAAATTGTTGTGGTTCTGTTTTAACTTGAACCACGGGGCAACTAACTAGGTACATATTTCCAGAATTCCAAAGGTCAGCTTTCTGTCTAAAGAATGCATTCTTGCTATGAGAAACATGTTTAGTGGTAAATATAAGATTTGTATGGAATCAGTTTTGTTCATAGAGCTGATATTTAATTACTGAGAAAATGCTACAACTCTTAGTCTTCCGCTAAGTTAGTTTATTTGGTTTTTCTGCTAGTGACAAAATATTCCTCTCTTGGGGTATGTCTAGACTACATTGTTTATTTGAAAAAACTGCCCTTTTTTAAATAAACTTCATCTGCAATTGCGTTCTTTCGAAATAAATCAAAAGAATGCAGAGGTTTTTATTTGTGACATGAGTAAACCTCAAATTATGAGGAAGAACGCCTTTTTCGAAAGAGCTCTTTTGTAAAAAGGCGTGTGTGGACATAGAACAGGGACATGTTTTGAAAGAAGAGGCAATCAAAAAAAGCACAGGTGCCCTGGTGGCTATTCTGTGAATAATAATCAGGGCTTTCTTTTGAGAGAGCGTCCATGCATTCTGGACCCTCTCTTTCAAAAAAGAAGATGGCTTTTTCTATCCGGTTTTGAGGTGTAGATGCTCTTTTTCAAAAGAAGCTTTTTCGAAAGACCTCTTTCAAAAAAGCGTCTTTCAAAAGAAGCTTGCAGTCTAGACGTACCCTCCTGACAGTACAAGTAGCTGTAGTTGTCTTTTATCTACAAGAGATATATCTTTTGACCTAGGAAAATCCTTGAATTAAATGTAGACTTCAGTTGTACTTGTTGGGTCCTTCTGAACAGAGGTTTGGAGTAAATCCGTTGGGTTTATCTCCTCTAAATGCTAATAATGTGGCTGAGTCTTTTTTCCATTCAGCATAATAGTATCCTATGTTGATTTGTATTACAGAATAGGGATGTAAAACTTGAGTCCCAAAGGAGCAATTTTTAAAAAGGTAGATGTATCTGAAACTGAGTTAATGTGGGAAGTGTTTTGGTTTAGCATCTAGCTGATGCTGTCAGGCAAATTTATACTATGCTCTTTTGTATAAACATAACAGTTTATCAGTAACAGATTACTGTATGCAAGTGGGATAGTTCTGAAAAATTTAGGCATTGCAGAATTGCAGCCATAATGGTACATTAACATAAGGCTTCCTTCTCATTTCTCCCCAAACTTTCTTGATGGAAGGCTTAAGATCATTTTGTAATGATAGTGAAAAAAGTGACTATCTGGTGCCTGCTTTTTCACAGTTCTGTCTTATACAGTTGGAATGAGGGAGAGAGACCTAAATCAGGGGACAGAAAAATGGTGGATGACTTTTTAACTTGTTACTAATTTTTTAGAAAAAAATAGCACTTGTATAACTTCTCTGAGTTTGCATATGTAATGGCAACAGTTCCCAAGAGAAAGTAGGAATTTAAATGTGTGGGATGGAATCAGTTTGAATCTGAAATGAAGGCCATTCTTCTTTATGCAGTGCATGTGAAAGATTTGTGGAATGATACCTGATAGCCATTGTTGCATACAGTATTTCACTGAGGTTTTTATTATCAATTTAAAGGTTCTTTTTAAAAAGGAATATATAAAACAACATTAATGCCAAAATAGTTTACTTTCTGGCTGGTGTTTATAGATGAACATAAAATAACTATTCAGATTCAATGGTTAGAGGAAATACTAAATGTTATCGAAGTTGCCCATAAATCTGAAATTTAGGGGATAATTAGAATAACCTTTGTATCTTGAGCCACCTTGTTGCAGATCTGTGACCTAAGATGAGGAAATCACAGATGAATCTCACTGCTTGATTTCCCAATGAAGTTGCCTTCAAATCTGATGTTTGATATCAATAGTTTGAAAACCTTTGTCTGCACGTCTGACTGGCATTTGTCTTGCATATACCTTTTAAGATCATGTTACATAAATGGTTCCACATAATAATGTCACACACCCATCTCTGTATATCTGTTAAACTTCAGTTTTCACTTGATTCATCTGACGCAGCGAGGTCCAGCCCATGAAAGCTTATGCCCAAATAAAATTGTTAGTCTTTAAGGCTATGTCTAGAATATGCTGAAGTTTCGAAAGAGGATCTGAAAGAGGATTCTTCTGATCTCACTTTCAAAAGTGAAAGTAGTGGGACACAGGTTTTTTTTTTTTTTTTTTTTTTTTTTTTTGGGCAACCCCCCCCCTTTTCAAAAAGCCGCTCTTCCTCAAAAAATGAGGTTTACGCAGCTTTTCAAAAAAGGGGGGGTTGCCAAAAAAAAGTCCCGACTACTTTCACTTTCAAAAGCTCCTCTTTCGAAAATGAGATCAGAAGAAGCTATGCAAATTCTTGCAGAATTTGCATATTCTTTCGAAAATTCAGCATAGTCTAGACGAGTCCTGTGGTGCCACAATATTCCTCGTTTCAGTCTACAAAGAATCCATTAATCCAAAGCTGTCTTTATCACACATCTGTTGAAGGCTGACTCTTTACATATAAAGTTGAAATGCCTCATGCTCCTTTTCAAAAGTCTGGGCAGTCTTGCCCATGACTTCATTTTATATCTCTTCTTCTAAAGCTTTGTCTTCTCCTCTCGTTCCCTGGGCTTCCATGGTCTACTGTAATCTGCATGGTTTCTCTTAACACTGCTCCATACAGCTGGAATGGCCTCCTTTATTCTATGCTGCTCCCTCAAATCTTCTCTTTATGAAAATCTACTCTGTCCTTGGTTTCTACACCAGTGCTGCCTATTCCTCCTCTCTTGCCACACCTCACTCTGTTTGAAAGAATCAGAAGTGACATGATTTGTTCATTATTTTTACTAACCCTCATCGCTCTCCTTTTGTTGTTTCATGTTTGTCTGATTTCAGACTAAACTATTTAGGCAGGAATTATATATTTTTACACTGGAAAAATGCCTTGCGTAGTTATGGTTTTATGTAAGTGTTTAAGAACAATATATTGCTTTCCCTCCTAAATTGATACCAGCAGTTGACATCTCAATATCCATAACTATATACTATGGTAATTTGAGAGGAAAAATAAATACATTTAAACTAACTCCGGCTTTTGGGACGTGTGTGTGTGTGTGTGTGTGTGTGTGTGTGTGTGTGTGCGCGCGCGCGCCACAGTTAGAAAACATAAACAAAGCTCCAGCTATTCCCTGTGGGTCCTGCATTATTGGTGGATAGTGTTGGCTTCAGAGGCTCTCTGTGGCCCTCTACGCTGCCTTTTTCTTTTTACTAGAGGCAGGAACCACAGCCTACTGAGCCATACTTATCACAAGCTAGTTGATAAGTTTGGGGTAAAATCCCCTCTGGAGTTCTGATCTCCCTTCTCAAGGCAGAGGTTGAGATGTTGGAGGGAACCCGGCCTGCCCACTACTCTGGGTTCCAGCTCAGGGACCTTAAGGCCATGGCAACAGGCAGGGTTACTGCCACTCTGAATTTGGTAGCTTCTCCCTGGACCACGCCCCCAAGCTATCCCTCCCAATACCTTTCTTTTGGTACCTGTTTGTCAGTCCTATACCCACACAGCACTTCTTCCGTGCTGTCCTTCATTCTTTTCCTTCCCTGTTTCTTGCCTGGGGGAAGCCCTGTTAAAGTGGCACCACAGGCCTAAATTGGCTTCAGGTGTCTAATCAGCCTGTAGCTTCTAGCAAGCTCTAATTGACCCCAGGTGCCTGCCTGACTATGCTGTAGTTAGGTATTGGGCTTTCCTTTTCTCAGGGAAAAGAGAGCAGTTCACACAAGCCCCAGCTTCCTCCATCAGTGTGTGGCAGCCAGCTAATCTGGGTCTGTCTCACAACACAAAGATTTGTTTCTGCAAACTAGTCCTAATGTTTTCATTATTAGAAGCTTACAATTTAGAGAAGCTGCAGTGCTGGCCTATAGCACTGTATTGCTGCTTGTATTGTAAAACACTAATTAAGGAGTGGGCAATAATTTTTGACCGGGGGCCACTTCAGAAATTTTTGGGCCACCTTGGAAGGGGCGGGGCCTCTGGCAGAATGGGGAACCTGAGTGGTCTGTGGGTGGGGGAGCACGTGAAGTCTCCGTACCACCCCCTGCCAAGTTCCCTATATGTGCTCTTGCTCCCAGCCTTCTGGCAAGTGGTGCTTAGAGTCAACCAACAGGATTGACTCTAAGTGCCGTGTGCTCCCCCATCCCTAGGCCCTGTTTAGCCTGGTGGTAGGGGAATGGCAGGACTGCTGCAGGCCAGATCAACCCACTTGGCAGGCCGGATCTGGCTCACAGAGGCCCTTTTGCTCACCCCTGCGCTAATTGGATCTGCAGGTGCCATTTTGTACTGACTTCTGTGAGCTCCTCTCACTTTGTCTTGATCTTGAGTGGGTCAATAAACATTTGTGAAAAATGGTAGAGAATGTTAAAAGCTAAGGAGAAAAAATGAAATTGTTTTAAGAAATTATGAATTTCTCAACAGGTTTTCTCCCTGAAAATATGATAAAGGCCTTTTCATATTCTGAACTTTGATACATTAATCCATCAGGAGAGATTTTATAAGAGTGAATTATATCAGTAAGGATTTTTCTAAACACAACACTTTTATTCCGACGTGCCTTTTTTGAGCTTGCACGCTGTGGAAGTCATTTTTATTTGAAATGTTTCTATTTTTGTTCTTCTTCTCTTCTGGGGATGGTGTCTTGTTCTCAGATGCAACCTTTGAAGTTTATTGATTTTACTATTTTAATAACATTTAGATGGGTAGCTCAGTTTTCCATTTTTCTCTGCACAACTATTTCTGTTCAGGGCAGTGAAGTAAGCGCACATTGTGTTTTAAGACATACTTGATGATGTATAACGTTTTAGAGCAGAGTCTGACGATTGAGCTCTGTAACCCCTTCTCCCCTGTCATTTCTAAAATATAACACAGAGCCTTCTAGCTTTTTCAAGAAATTAAAACTGTGTTAGTTTTTAGCTTGCCTTCTAAGATTGTGTCTTATGAAGAATGTGTTGTGTTAATTTATAGTGCTTACTTCTACGGCCCATTTCCATCTGTAACATAATGGTAGTTGAAGAGAAAAGAACAGATATTTTCTCTTAATATATTAAATGTTTTGGAGAACTTAGAGTGAACAGTTCTGTAAGGAGAGTCAAATAGATGGCTGAATCGTGATTGCAAACTGTGTCAACTGGCCTTGTGCAAATTAGTAGTAACTGCAGTTAGAGAACCACTCAGTAAGTAACGTAGCCATAGCTCTCTGAAAGGGATAGTTTGTTTCAAAACAAATTATCACAGAAGATTTGTGGTAATATGTTCATTTTGTGTGCTTCATTTGTTTGTTAAAAATGAAGGGTGTATCTAGTTGGAGACTGCTTTTAGAGGCCTGCCTCCTCTCTTTCTTTGAAAATGACTGATGGGTGGATGAAAAAGGTTCCTAACAAAGGATCTCCATGAACTGATAAAATTGGGTAGAAAGGACAAACGTTTCTCAATCACCATTTCCAGTATAGTATTTAAAATTGTTTCCACTGATGTTGGTTTCATGGCTATTGTAATGGAGCCCTCATTCTGATCAAGGACTCTAGGAGCCACTTTTACAGTAATACATATATTAAATAGCAACAGAATAACAAATTTCAACACTGATTCAGGGGGACTGTTGCTGACGTCCCTTGTCAGCCACAGGTCTGTTGCCTTAGTGTGAATACTTGTTGGAGGGAAGTGTCTCATGTTGCACTGCAGGGATTCCTTTGGTTGACTCAGGTGTGTCATTGACCATTTCTCAAGAAGTCTTTGTCTTTCCTTTGCTGTAGTGACAGTCTTGCAAAGTGGTGGTCTTTGCAAATTGGTGGACTGGAATAAGGATGAGATTTGCAATTCTTGGGCTTGGAGGAAAGAAGGGGAAAGTAATGAAAAACTGTATTGCTTTTGTAATGTGGCACTTGCTGCAGTACTTAACAGTAGCAATTTATTTCCCTCACTTGATTAGGATGTTTCGCCTTCGAGTTCTTGCCACTGTGGCAGGCCTAGGAGCTATTTCCCGAGGTTACCATGGAATGGCACATCTCACCAGAAGCAGGCAAAGACTTATGATGGCAGCTTTCATAGGAGCAACTGCAGCAACAGCAAGTGCAGGACTCCTATGGAAGAGGTAAGTGCTCTCAGGATTCATTCTTGTATAGAACTTCAACTTTCTGTTATTTTGGTGCTGAGTCTCACTCCCCCAGAAGAAAAAACGAGGAGTGAATTTTACCTTGATCATAAGAACAACCAAAGAGTAGGCAAGGCAGCATCACTGCCTTGAGTTCCAGTGTGTGGAGGGGAGCAGCTATTAAGTGGACATACATCAGGACCTCTTATCCTATATGCAGCAGAATAAGACTGAGGGTGTTTGGGACATTAGCCGAAGCTTGACTAGATTGTTTGCTTACATGGATATACTGGACACAACTCCTTCAAGGTTTCCACATGTTGTCACTCCTGTTCTAGCTACAGAAGGGCTGTGAAGCTGTCATGCCCTGCCTACTGGCTGGGAAGCAGTTGATGTATTTTGACAGAATATCTGAGTAATATATGGTGCTTTTATCTCTTGGGAAGTCTAGTGGAATATAAACTTATTTCATGAAACTTGATGATTCATAAAATATGAACTTGAAGCATATATAAAAAGCTCACTTTCTGCTTAGTTCTGAGAGATTTATGTATCCTCTTGCATCATGTTAGATTTAATTTGAGTACTATGAGCTGAAAATGTATAGTGCAAACTGTAGTTGTAGCATGAAATACTTCCTTCTGCTCATGCTTCAGATGAGGCACTAAGGTTACTTTGTGACCAGTGTAAGACACCATGAAATTACATTTTCATAATACAGGTTGGACCTCCCTGGTCCAGCACCTCTGGGACCTGAGCAGTTCTGAACAAGGGAGTTTGCCAGACCAGGGGAACTCAGGCCTTCAGGTTCTCCTTCACTGCATCTGGCCTGTCTGCCTGGCTTTGCTGCCCCAAGCCCTGCTCCTAGGGCTCTGCTCCCAGCTGCCTGGCCCTGTTTCCAGCTGGGCTCCCCGTTCCTGGCTGCCTGGCCTTGTGAGCTGCTGGCCTGCCAGACTGGCTCTGCTCCAAGCCACACTGTCTTTGTGGCTGGGGCAATCTGGTTCAGGGGCTCTCTGATCTAGCAACACCCATGGTCTTGCCAGACTGTAGGTGTTGCTAGAGCAGAGAGGTTCATCCAGTAGTGAAGCGTGTGTAGGAATACTCAGTGTGTCAAAAAGTTAGCTTCCATTGACTCTATTTAGAGCATGGCACATAACCAAAGCAAGCAGTAAATATCCCTGAGCTTCCACTTGAATTAAATGTGAAAGCGGTGGGGAATCACTGTTATCACTGTATGTTCAGGCTCACTACAGTGCAAATACTGTGCTTAGTCAAAATGTGATAGCATCACTGAGAGCATATCTTCTTTTCACTTCTAATATTTATCTTGTTTCCAACAAGGTGGGTTCACTTGCCTTTTTTTTTGGAAATATGACAAGCTGTGAGAAGCAGTGATGTAATATCTCATAGTTGCTATCTACTATTTTTTGTTCTGGCGAAATGACCCTACTTATCATAAACATAAAAAGTTGTTCATTATTTTTGGTACTCCTATAAGTGGCAAAATTTAACCTCCTTGCTAAACGGTGTCAAGAATTAGGGAGAAAGTACCATGATTTGCACAGTCTCTTCTGATGTTACGTGTTGCAATTGATCCGTGTTTATACAGTGCCTTTCAACTTGAAGGATCCCAGAGTACTTTACAGACATTATAAAATCATGTTCTCAGTACTGAAGTGGAATGCTGCAGTCATTCTGTGTCCATAACAAAGATGATTGTACTGTTACTTATCTCCTTTTTGGATGGAGAAATGAATAGTCTCTCCTTTTAGAACTACATTGAGAATATTTTAGGTAGGCATAACATAATTATTTAAATTAGATTTTGGCTAGGACACAAGTTCACATCTCTGCTCCTGGGGAAAATGCCATTAAAATAAACAACCTGTCAGGTATTAAATTTTAAATCTTATTTGAATGATGACACTTCCAACGGCACACAGAGAGCTGACAAAATCACAAACATAACTGGTGTGACAGCATATGGACACCAGTGCAGTTTGGGGCTCAGGATTTCCTGAGTTCTAATAAACCTAGATATGCTGCTAATTTTTTTTCTTCCTCTGACAGTTTCTTAATTACCATAGATAGGTTATTGTTTATAAAGTCCTTTGACTGTAAAATGTTAGATAAGCATCAAATATTCTATATATGTATTAATTGATATTTAATTAGATATGTGCTCATGGCATTAATGTAGCGTAGGGATGTCAACGTGTAGTCGACTATACAGTTAACTGATAAGTCTAGGCTTATCGGTTAATCTTGCCAACCACACATTTTCCCCTCCTCCCCTTGCTGCCTTTGTATCCGAGGCAGCAAGAGTGGGGGGGGGGGGGAGCGGGAGCCAGTGTCTGTGAGGAGCTAGCTTTAATTAGGCTTCCCACAGGCATCGGATCTGCCTGCCCCCACCCCCTTCAGCACTGCTGCCTCTGATAAAGAGGCAGTAGTGCGGAGGGTGAGGTGAGGGGGAGTAGGCTAGAGCCAATAAGTGCCGGGAGCCAGCTTTCAAGCCTGCTACCCATGCCTATCATCTTTGCCGACCCACTTCTGCCTCTCCCACTGCTGTCTCCTACAGAGGTGGAAGCGGGAAGCAGGATCTAATGCTGGCGGGGGAGCTGGTTTAAAAGCCAGTTCTCCCCAGCACTAGCTTCAGGGTGCCGCCTGCCTTTGCCCTGCGCTGCTGCCTCTGATACAGAGGCAGCAGAGTGAGGGAAGAGGGAGGCATGCTGAGAGTGCACTGGCTGCAGACCCCACCCTTGGAAACTATTGAATAGATGTGTAACAAATAAGATTTCATGTAGTTAACACAAATATTCAGTTACATGATAGCTATCATCCCTAATGTAGAGTAGGCCCATAACTCAGTGAGGGGAGAAAAATTGTACTAGTTAGCCTCCTGAAACTAGGATGGGAAGCAAGGGGCTTAAACTGCAGCAAGGAAGGTTTAGGTTGGACATTATTAAACACTTCCTGTCAGTTTGGTTAAGCACTGGAATAAATTGCCTAGGAAGGTTGTAGAATCTCTGTCACTGGAGGTTTTTAAGACCAGGGTACACCAGGAGTTTTCAAACTTTGGGTTGCGGCTTGTAATGTTAAGCTGTTGGCTGGCTGCAAGACTCTTTGTTTACCTGAGCATCTGCAGTCATGGCTGCTCGCAGGTCCCAGTAGCCATGATACACCATTCCCAGGCAGTGGGAACTGCTAGAAGTGGTGCAGACTTGGCCGCCACCACTTCCTTCAGCTCCTGTTATCCAGGAATGGTGAACCACGGCCACTGGGATCTGTGAGCAGCTGTACCTGTGGACACTCAAACAATGCATCTCGCAGCCAGCAGCTTACCCTTAAAAGCCGTGACCCAAAGTTTGAAAACCTCTGGGTTAGACAACTGACAGGGATGGTGTAGAATAGTACATTGTCCTGCCTTGAGTGTCTGGACTAGAAGACTGCTCATGATCCCTACCAGTCCTATGATTCTCTGTTGTTGTTTACTTGGCTGCTGAACCCAAGAAGTCACTTTATCTTGTCAATGACAAGTTGTTTTGGTGTAGAAAATAGCTTACATAGATGCGACAAAATACTAAACAGACTTAAATAATTCATTTTAACCTTGTGTTTTAAAAACAAAACAAAAAAAGAGAAAATAAACTGCCATGATGTTGTTTTTCAGTTTTTTGGGACAAATCCCAGGTGTGCTAATCTTACTGGTCATTTTCAGTTGAAGCACTTCACAGTTAAGGTTCTTTCTGGAGGCTTGGCAATTTCAAGAAATGAGTTCAGTTGAATGTATTGGAACAGGAACAGATGTAATGACAGCCTATGTTGTGCATAGTGTTGCATATTATACAATAACTACAACCAAACTACTTATAAATTATTATATAAATAAGATTTTAGTTGAAGGAACCAATAAGATTACAGAAGGTGGTGCTGTAGCAGCGGGAGTATGGATCACATCTTTCTCAAATCTAGGATTCCGAGAACAACACAAAAGATAAAAGGTTGAGATAACATGACCTATGAAGAAAACTTTTAAAAGCCATTTCCCCCCCGCCCTCCCAAGAAAGCATGTTTAATCTTGAAAAAAGAAGTCCTGTGGATGGAGTGGGGAAAATGAAGAAGACATTGATAGTTCTCAAAATACTTTACTTTAAAGTCGCCTAAGGAGAATTGTGATAAATGGTTTTCTGTCCTCTGATGGTTAATTTACAGCAAAGGGAGGTTTAGATTAGTTAAGAAAAACTGTGACACTATGGATAGTTAAGTAGTAAAATAGTTACCAAAGGAGGTTTTGGAATCCCTATCCTTGGAGGTTTTTAAGAACAGGTTAGATAGACGCCTGTCAGGGATGATCCTTCCTCTGGACAGAGGGATAGCCTATATGACCTTTTAAAGGCTCTTCCAGCCTTAAATGGCTATGGTTCTATATAAAATGTATGCAGTGGGATTCTTTTACAGTGGAAATTTTTTTCACAGAAGAATTTCACTCAAAAATAGTTTGTACATTACAGTTCATAGAAACAATTGAGGACTTGTCTTTTGTTATAGCCAAATTTATTTTTAATAAACAGTATACATATTAGGGATGTTCGAGTGTAAATGACTAACCATTTAACCAATAAGCAAATGCTAATTGGTTAACGGTGTTGATTACACTCAGCAAAGCCTCTTCCCTGGGGTCCAGGCAGGCAAGGACTGGCAGCCCTGCTGCTGGGGAGGAGGCTTTGCTGTGGGCTCTGTAGTTTAAAGCTACACGGTTACCCTATTATTCAATTTTTATCATCCCAAATACATATTAATACATAAGGACTTAAATTATGAAAGATTTAAGGAAACATCCTCGTAGATGGGAACAATAGTTGTTTTCAAAGTGATTCTTTGCATAAACTGTTTTGTTAGAGCAGTCAGCCTTCTGTAGGAATGATCTGATACAATGCTTGTTTCCTTCAATTAGTTAAGCAAATATGTTTTCATTGTTCTATGAAATCTTGGTGTGCTGCAAAGCTGAAGACTACTGGGGGGCCTGGATCTCTTTGAGTCTTTTTTATCTTCACAAAGAAGCATGCTGTCTTTGATGGAGTGTGACACTAATAGAGAGTGTGTGGTTTCTAGTATTCTGATTAACTTTGAATGGTCTATTTTTGAAGTCAATGCACTTGATCATGAACTAAATGAGATGTCCCTCTGGGATCCTTGTCAGCAAAATGTCAGCTGTAAAGCCATTCTTAAAAAAAGATGACTATTTTTTAAAATTATGACACACACTATAGAACATATACATTGTAATATCTTGAAAGGTTTTTTAGAGCTGCTTCCTGCATTATCATGAAGATTTATTTAGTCTCCTAGGATAATGAAAAGCTATTTAAAGGTGTATCAGTGACTTGGTGCTACTGCCATGTAAGAGAATTCAGGTCTGGTAGTGACCGAAGGAAGATCTTATGCTTATCATACAACAGGAAAGTGGGAACCTTGAAGGTGGTGGTGTTCTCCTGTAGTAAATATGGAGATATACCTATCTCATAGAGCTGGAAGGGACCCTCATGACAGGACCAAGTACCATCCCTGATAGATTTGACCCAGATCCCTAAATGGCTCCCTCAAGGATTGAGCTCACAACCCTGGGTTTAGCAGGCCAATGCTCAAACTACTGAGCTGTCCTTTCTCCTAAGAATGGTGAAAAGAAGGGTATTTGACCTAGCATGCTTCCTAGTATTTGAAAGCTTTGCAACATTGAATCTTTGGAGATAGTCTTTGTGGACTATGGGAATTATTCCATGTTTACATAAGGCAAATAAGAAATAGGGTTGTGTTATAACTGGAATAAAGAAATTAATTCAATCATTTCAGGACCTCCAGCTAACTTCTTTCTTATGCTGAATTACTGCCTAGATGGGAAATGTAAGCAAATTGTTTTGGGATGTTTTTTGTTCAGTAGAGTTAGGTATTGCTTATACTTGGTTCCTGGACACCCCCTTCCTGCCATTACAAATATAGAGGACAAAATAAAAGCTATCCAAAGAGGTAATTAGAGATCAGGGATTTGAATGCATTGCCGAGGATTTAAATTTTTATGGATCAAGAAAAATAACAGACATGCTAGATAGGAGTAATCAAAGAGAAATTGCTGTTGATTTTATCTCTGAATCCTGTTGTGGGTTCTTCCTCTAGTAATCCTATTGGCTCTTGAGACAAAACATAGTCACTGAATATATCATAAGGCAGAGTAGCCTCATTTTTGTTAAAAATAGTTTCCTTAAACTACAGTACTAATTATTTATCTAATGTGCGTATTACTGTATCTAAGCTGTAGCCACAAAATTTTTCAAATGTCGCTATTTTAGTCAATTGGCTAACTTTTCAGATGAATCACAGATCATAACGGGGAAAAAGAAATACTTTTAAATGTCACATCATAGAAATGGAATGAGAGAGATGTCAAAAGCAGGACTAGTATCTCTGCTGTCTGCTAATTTTTAGGTTTGGCAGATACTGTATTTTTCTGTATCTGGCATAAAGCAGTAATTATTACTTCATTAATATTAAGCTTTCATTAGATATCCTAGTGCAGAAGAAATCCTGGAATTCAGGGCTTGAAAAATTTATTCATTCTACTACTGACAAATGGGAAACTATCTTGGTAAATAGGATGGAGCTTTACTAACTTTTTTCCCCTCAGAATTGAAATTTAACGTTTAAAAACAATCTTCTAGTCCTTATAATGGCAAACATCTTGACTGTGGGCTGCTGGCTGTCTGCCCCAGCCCAGGAAGAACTACTGTCTTTCCCAGAATCTATGTAGGGCCTTCCTTCAGGGCACACTTTGAAGAATAAAAGTAAGTCTCCCTAAGGAACTATTCCCCTGACCAAAGTAGCTTGCAGAGGCCCAAAGGCCTAGCCTCTTGCGCTGCTCCCTGCTATTCCTGAACCAAGCAGCAATTTTCTTCCTTCCCTCCTGCAATTTTCCTCCTCAACTGAGCCTTTTGAGCCTGACCTGGTATTTGGAGGGACTTACAACCATGAATGCCAACCTCAGGTCAGACTCGCAAGCAGAGTAGAGACCCCAAATTGGTTTTGTATTCTATAATTGGATTTCACCAGTCCAGAAATGAGTGTGAACTCCTAAAACACTGTAACAGTCTTACCATGGAACCAGAGGCAATCTACTAGAGCATTCCAGTCTACTTGCAATCCAGACTAGCTAGACTTAGTGATAAATTGTCACTATACAGGCAGTCCCCGGGTTACGTACAAGATAGGGACTATAGGTTTGTTCTTAAGTTGAATCTGTATGTAAGTCGGAACTGGCGTCAGCCGCTGCTGAAACTGATCAGTTTCAACCGTGGCTGAATCTGGATGCCAGTTCTGACTTACATACAGATTCAACTTAAGAAACCCAGGTGTCCCCAAGTCAGCTGCTGCTGAAACTGATGAGCGACTGATTCCAGGAAGCCTGGGGCAGAGCAACTCTGCCTCGGGCTTCCTGTAGTCAGCCGCTGGTCAGTTTCAGCAGCGGCTGACTTGGGGACGCCTGGGGCAGAGCAGCTGGGGTGCTGCCGGGTTGGTCCGGAGCGGCGCTGCGGGACCAACCCGGCAGCCCCCAGCTGCTCTACCCTAGGGGTAGGCAAGAAAAGCCTGGTCTGCTGGGGGGGAGGGCACTAGCTGCACCCCACCCCCCAGCAGACCAGGGAGACGGGGGTGGCAGGAGGCCCAAGTCCTCCATGGCTTTGCTCCGTCTCCCTGGTCTGCTGATCTGGGAGATGCGGAGCAAAGCCGCAGAGCACGCGGGCAGCGGGACAGTGCAGGCGCGCCCGGGCTGTCCTGCTGCGGGCGTGCTCCGAGGCTTTGCTCCCCATCTCCCAGGTCTGCTGGTCAGACCAGGGAGACGGGGAGCAAAGCCGCGGAGCACGCCCGCAGCAGGACAGCCCGGGCGCGCTTGAGCTGTCCCCCTGCGGGCGTGCTCTGTGGCTTTGCTCCCCGTCTCCTGACCAGCAGACCAGGGAGATGGGGAGCAAAGCCTCGGAGCACGCCCGCAGTGGGACAGCCGTGGCGCGCCTGGGCTGTTCCGCTGCGGGCGTGCTCCCAGGCTTTGCTCCCCGTCTCCCTGCAGACCAGGGAGATGGGGAGCAGCTTTTCTCGCCCCGGAGGACGGGGGCAGCGGACTGCGGCGCATCTGGGCGTCCTGCTGCTCCCATCCTCCGGGGCGAGAAAAGCCCCGTTCGTAACTGCGGATCCGACATAAGTCGGATCCGCGTAACTCGGGGACTGCCTGTATGCCAAATGTAGCAACAGTATTCAGGTTACTCCCAGTCCCAAAGAACCAGTCAGTTATCTCAGTCAATTTGTATCTTAGAACTCACACCAAAGACAACACTTGTAGTCAATCCTATAGTAAACTCTTAGGATTTATTAATTAAGAAAATCAATGAGAGTTATTACAGGGGTAAAGTATGGCAAGCATATTTACACAGATGAGTTGGTCTGTTTTCCAAAAGATGACAGAGTTGTAGTAATCTGTTAACCTGGATTGACCCTAGTGATCTTTGCTTCTGTTTTGTAGCTCTAGCCCTGAATGAGCCCAAACTGCAAAAGAGATGACAATTTTTTTCAGCAGTTCCCCCTCCCCCCCCCCTCAGAATTCATATCTCTTTTGCACATAACTTGCTATGAGTGTAAGGGACAATTACCTAAATCAGGCCTTGGCTATGTTATGTGATAAGGTTGATTTTTTTTTTTTTAATTTGCATTTGATGATGTGAAGTTGCAGGTACCTGGCCCCACTGTGCATAAGAATTTGACATAGGATGGCTACTGTCAACCTTGGGAGTGATGCTCTTAGGGTAGCTGTCCCACAGTTCCTGCTGCCCTTTTGCATTGTGGGTTATACTCCCAGTGCATGCTTGGACCAAAACTGCAGCAGGTGGTTCTGGGGACATGTCAGCATCCCATAATGCACTCGTTTTGTCCCTCTCCTCTCTGAAAAGCAACAGCAAACAGTCTTTTCGCATTCTTCTCTCCCCCTCCCTCCCTCCTGATGATCCATGCAGATACCACAACAGGGTAAGCACGGAACCCATTCAGCAGCAAAGTATTATGGCAGCTATATTAAGCATGATGTGCCTTATTTTGGAGTATATCCACAGTATATCCAGGGAGAGCCAGAATGAAGACTAATCTCAGGAGGCCATGAACATACTCTTCTGCAAAGCACTTGAGTTGAGCAAGTGGCAAATGCCACTGGCATTTGATCCTTTTGGCACATTGGAATGTCAGTTTTGGTGCCATGAAACAAGTACAGACTGGTGAGACTGCATACTGTAGTTATGCAGCTATCGGACAATCAGCACTGGCTGCAAAACTTTTGCTTGCATAAGGCCACTTTCATGGAAGTTCATGAATTTGCTTTCTCTCGCCCTGAAGCACAGGAATACGAGAATGAGACCTGTTCTTACAGTTGAGAAATGAGTGGCAATTTCCCCATGGAAGCTTGCAATACCAGATAGCTACCAGTCTATTAGGAATTAGTTTGCACTGGGGAAATCGATAGTGAAGGCTATTGTGATCCACGTAGTCAAAGCAATCGATACCCTTCTCCTATGGAAGATAGTGACTCTGGGAAATGTGGAGGGCTTTGCTGTGATGTGGTCTCTTGAGAGAGCTGGAATTTTTCATTCCCAGACTGGAAAATTACCATAGGAAATGTTAAAATGTCAATGGAATTCCTTGAAGACCCAACCTACCTCTTGCTCCTGTGACTCATGAAACTTTACACAGGCAGTCTGGACTAAACTAAGGAGCAGTTCAACTACAGACTGAGCAACTGCAGACTGTTAGTAGAATGTGCTTTTGGGTGTTTAAAGGGAGGGTTCTGCAGTCTACTGATTTAAGTTAGACCTCAGGGAAAGCAACATTCCCATTTTAGTGGCAGCCTGTTGTCTGTTCCATGAGATCTGTAAGAGTAAGGAGGAAAGTTATATGGCAAGGTGGGTGGCTGATGTACAATGCCTGGCCAGTAATTATGAGCAACCAGTCACTAGAGCAATAAAGAGAGCACAGTAAAGGGCACTTCAAATGAGAGAGACTTTGAAAAATAGCTTTATGAATGGCCAGACGGCAATATGAAAGTCATGCATTACTCTTAAGCAGGTGCCCCTGCATTAAGTGTGCATGCCTTTAAACTCACACCCCCTTCAACACAAGCAATAAAGAGGCTGTTGAGAAATGTGTTTTTTATTTAGGGAACCATAGCAGGGATAGAAATGGAGTTCAAGGCAGATGCTTCAGGGGGTCTGTGATGATAGGTATGAGAACAGCAGCCTTTTGCTCCAGGATGCATCTTTGAGAGTTGATGCTGCCCTTGACTTCCCCCTCATCTTCATGTTCTAGAGCCCCTGGGAGAGGGGGCTATAGTAAAGAGAGAATGTGGGTCCCCAAGACTGGAGGGAGTGCCTGTGCATGTGGAAGGAAGACCTGGAAAGCTGTCATGTGGTTCATCACATCTGCCATGACCATTAATACTCCTGGTTCTTCACTTCCAATTCCCTTCATGCTCTCCTGTCCACACATTCCATTCTCGTTTCCTACAGTAGTGTATTACTACAATCACTTAATCACTCCCTGTCTAAGTGGGCAGATTGCATTTGAGCCTTGAACATGTCATCCCTACTACATTTTTCCTTAGGATTTGTGCTAGCTGGACAACTGGCAGAGCCGGAGGGAGCCTGCAGCATGCTCGCTGCTGTACATGCGGTAACGAAAAGTGAAGGGCAGACTTTACAGGAGATACATTGTTGAGAGTAACACCTAATCTCTTTGCATAAAAGATATACAGACAAAAGAGATGTTATGTACAAGGCCACGGTGATTTAAAGCACTCACTAGCCGCAGGTACGCCATGCCACAGAGATATTATGGGAGCAGCTGGACTTGATTTGGTGGCAAGCATGCTAAGGGACAAGCTGGGGCTCAAGCCTGCGGGAGGAGTGGGACCAGCCATGGCAGCAAGGCAGAGGATTATGTGGTGACGGTATGTTTGGCATCTTCCATTTGCTGGGAGAGTGTAACTTTCCCTTTCCACAGGAATATGTGGGCAGAAGGTGGGATCTGGGCGAAGTGGTATGGAGGGGTTCAAGCCATGTTTCATTAGGGATGAGCAAATGGAAGTTTATTGCAGAGACATCAGTTAAGAGCTTTCCCTGCTTCATCCAGGTTGTCATGCGTGAGATCAGTCTTCTCCAAATGGCACAGAGTGATAAGGAACAGATGCTGACTGAATGTTGCCAGGAACTTGTTGTCACGTTACTGGATTTTGAGGAGAGCAGCCAGATCACTGATGCACCCATAGATGGGGGTGTTGGCCCCAAAAATGGTATAAAAGGGGGCCGTGTGAGGTTGTGAGCTTCTAGTCAACGTCTGCTAATCCTATGTACGCTGTTCATGTGTTTGTATAATGTCTGTGTGTGCAATTATAAGCATGTACTTGTATGGATACTGAATATTTCCCTGCATGTGGTTGAGCATTGGGCAGGGCCCGGCCTATGGACATGCTAATCAGCGAGGCCCTGTGGGACAATGGCACTCGATGGGCCAAGGACACACCTAAAGAATGAGTGGTGACTCATACCTAAGGGCTACCAGCAGGCAACACAGGAATAAGGTAGACCAGGTGACCTGCTGTAGCCAAGAAGAGACCAGGAAGGAGGGATAAATAGGCCATGTGGTGGTCTCCATCTTGGTTCTCAGCTCAGCACTTCATCCCAGAGGCAGCATTGCAGGGATCGAAGAGCTGGAAAGACCTGTGAACCCATCCTGATTCTAGGATGTGCAACAAGAACTTTTAAACCAGCAGCTGTAACATCTCTGCTAGAGCCTGCATCGAGAACTAGGAGATTCGGTGCATGTAATGTACTATCCTTTAACAACCTCTCGCATGCTTTTCTTTCTTGTGATAATAAACCTTTAGTTGTTAGATGCTAAAGGATTGGCCCAGCGTTATTTGTGGGTAAGGTCCAAAGGGTAAATTGACCAGGGATCTGTGGCTGGTTTCTTGGAACCGGACAGAACTTGTTCGGGGTAGGTGGGATTGGGTGCTAGGACCCCCCACCTGTGTATGAGGCCTGGGGCCATCTGGGGCACGGATATTGCTGAGGTGTGGGAGGGGTTTTGCTCGTGAGGCTTCAAGCAGGCTGCTGGAGCGCTCTGTGGGACTGGTTTGTGGCCTGTTCGGAGAGGTCACCAGTCTGGGGGCTGTAAGGAGCCCCAGATTTGAGCAATTCGCCCTGAGCGGATGCCCTCAGCTGTGCCCAGACATGGCCCGGTCCGTTACACTTGTACCTTGTGCTGCAATGACATCAGACCACTTACTGCTGGCTTGGCATGGAACAGAGTCCTACTGTGGAGGACAGAATAAGACAGGCCTCCCCAGAAATCTTGTGAGAAGAATTAAAGAGTTCCTCTGAGTTTTTTGGAGATGTGCAGAGGATTCCCACTCCATCTCCGGATATATTATCAAGCTGTTTTGGGGACCTCCCACTGTGTAGACACATTAGCCACCACACATCACACCCAAATGCCTTAACCTACTTGTAAGATGGGAAAAATGTGAACTCACCAGAAATGCCTTGCCTGACTGTGAAATGTCCTAGGAGAAAGGGATTGTCTCCACAGTTATAAAAAGGTCCTGGCTGTCAGTGAGATCAAGTGCCTCACTCACCAGCTAGCCATTATCCTGCTCCTCCTCATCCACACTGTCCTCCACACTGCTGCCCGAAGCTGCCAGAGGAGTGTCTTGGGCAGAATCCATGGACTGATCAGGGAAGCTGGTAGGGTCCTCCACTAGGATCACATGCAGCAGCTTATAGAAGCAGTGTGTTTGTGGTGATGATCAATACTGCCTGTTTGCCTTCTCTGTCTTCTGATATAACTGCCTCATCTCCTTTATTGTCGCCTGGCAGTGCTGGGCATCTCTGGCAAATCCTTTCACCCCATGCCCTTTGTGATCTTGGCATAGATATCTGCGTTTCTTTTGCTGGCTCATAATTCTGTGAGAACTGATTCCTCTCCTCACACAGCAGTGAGGTCCAGGATTTTCTGCACTCTCCATGTTGGTTCTTGCTCGCAAACTTGGGCATTCATGTTCAGGTGTGCTCTGAGATCTGCTCATCATGCTGGCCACACAGGAAATTAAATTCAGAATTTCCCAGGGCTTTTCCTGTGTACCGGAGAGTAGCAGAGTCAGGGCAGTCACAGCGGGGCCCTGAGGGACACCTCTCAGAGGCCAAAAATGTCAATTTTCACAGAGCTGTGTCTGCGCTACCATAAAGTCGACCACGCAAGGTTGAATTTAGTGTTACTTCTCATGAAAAGCAGGAGTATCAAAATCAACTTTAATGGCCCTTAAGGTCAAAGAAATGGGCTTGGTGGCATGTCTCGTTGTTTAGAAAATCAACCTAAAGCAGCTAAGTTCGACTTGAGCTCCAAGTGTAGACCAGGCCTAAGTATTTGTATTGTGATGTCCCTAAATGGCCTATTCAGTTTGTATTAGCCTTTGTGATGGGCAGATGGCCTCTCCTGACTGAAATCACATTTTTAGAGCAAGCTTTTTTTTAAAAAATGTTAGAGCAAAAACTTAAATATTACCTTATGGCAGATGTTAAAGGAATTTTAATTGAGATGCTTCCAAGTTGCTGCACATTTCAATATTAAAGTCTAACCTTCAACTACATTGTTATAAGTCCAATGCCCATCTGAACCATACTAATACTAAGGCCTAAACATTGGTGAATCCACTGTTGCTGACTGTGCCTGAAGTGGATGAAAACCAGACAGTTTTTCATTGAGGTGTGTCCCTGTGGGTGCTCCACATCAGGTGTGTTGGTGCATACCTGTGCCATGGATTGGAGTCTTCAGAGCCACAGCTTCATCAGGCGAGGAAGATATGCTTGTATCAGGAGAAGTATCTGGAGATGGGTCAGTGTTGTGGGTATCCTCTGTGTCCTGTTGACGCTGCAGAGATGGTGATTGTGGTGGGAGAGAGAGTATTGTGGCATGTTTCCTGGTATACGGCCATCTGATAGGACTGCCATGGGTTCCAGTGGTGTCACTGTGTTGGAGAGGGCATTGGAAGTGGCATCCATGGACTTCCATACCAGGGTGGCAGGTCTTTGTCTGATTTACACTGGATGAGTTCTGGCAGAATAGATGGAATGGTCTGTAGGGGGAGAGTTCTGCGGTGAGAGAACGATCTCCACATAATTGTCATTGTCCTAGCTTCAGAATTATTCTGATGAAAGCATTTGGTGTGGTGCTGGGATGCTCGGAGAACCATCAGTACCGAGGAAAGGCAAATTGAATGTGGAAGAAATGAATAAGTCTCTGTGCTGGAAGTATTGCAGTGCTGGTGTTGACAGTGCTGTGGCTGGCTGCACTGAAGCCATTTGCGGCGCCAGAAGTTATCTTGGTATTCAGCGAACTGGTGCTGTTGGTGGTGTCGGTAGCCATCTCAGGAATAGTAGTCCACACTGAAGATGCCTGTGGTGCTCTTGTGGCATCATTGGTGTCTGCTGGTGCCAGTGGTTGTGAGGCAGGCAACTTAAAGCCTGTGGCCTTGGTATGGGGTTTCTGTACACCCAGTCTTGTAGTGGTGCTGGAGACATCTGGTGGTAAGTGTTTTTTTGGTGCCATAGGATTCTGTGGGAGAGAGGCAGCTCACCTTTTTTTGCAGTTTTTTTTTTCTGTGTCTGAGAGGCCTCGGAATCTTGTCCTGGGTTGGAGGCAAGGCGTAATGATTTTTCAAGCAGTGAAAGTTTGAGCCGTAGGTTTCTGTACCAACGAGCTCTTGATTTTAGTTTGTGCAGTGGGGGCACTTTTGAGAGACTTGCGCTTCCTTGAGACAGCGGACACATTGTGAGTGTCCATCTGACACTGGAATAGGATCGTTGCATGAGGAGCAACCTTTAAACTGTGGTGAACCAGGCATAATGCTGAACTATCTAACTAGAGAAAAAAAATGATGGAAAAGGTTTTTTGTTTGGTTTTTAAACAGGGAGGAAAGAACGATTAACTCACTGCCTAAACTAACTAAGAAAGAGATGAAACAGGTTTACTTAGCTAGCTATACAGAGCAAGGTCAGGAACACTGCAGAGCTCTGTCTCTGGCCGGAGATGATAGAGAAGGAACTGAGTGAGGGGTGGGCTCTCTGCATGCACAGCCTCACTGCTCTGAAGACTCCGATCCATGACACAGCGGAGCACCGACACACCTGATGTGGAGCACCCACGGGTGCGCTCATCTCAAAGACCATCAGTTACTACTCAGGTGAGTAACCTCTTCATATACTGAAGGATGATCAGGACTCAGTAAGCATCGGGGATAATGGTGAACTGCATGTGTAGCAAACCAGTTTTAGCTAAACTCCTCTGAAACAGGTGGGAGCAATAGATACTTACCAGGAGCAGAGTGAGGACAGCCAGGTGACAAAGGGGAGGCGGGGGAATCGAAAAAGGAAACCCACGGGAACACAATGAGGAAAGGAGGAAGCGGAAGCAAGGGCCAGGAGAGGAGGAGGTCACGCTATCTGTATAATGAACTCCATGAGGAGCAGAGACCAGAGAGCATGCAACAGCCTCCATGAGAAGGGACAGCCTACCTGCTTCCTAGCATGCTGCCATGTTTGGTTGGACAGGTTCCTGGAGACTTCATCACATGACATAATCTTAAATTTAGAGATTAATCCTGGAGTCTGAAGAAATTAAAGATTATTCTGGAAGGTTGGCAGTCCTACTCCATGGACCCATATGGTTCCCCAGGTACCCACAAAGGAAGTGTGAGCTAGGAAGTGAGACACATCATGGTTTCAGATGTGCGTGTGGTATTATCTGTACTCTCTGAACTTACTCATGTAAAGTATTGAAGAGCATGAAGGTGTTACTCTGTGCAGAGTGTGTTAACTGTTCACAACCACTGTGTCCCTGAGAGGATTAAATTGTAACCAATTGCTTAGTTCTGAGAGGGGGCATGCTTAAGTACTGGGGAGTCTGAAAGGTCAGTGCTGTGCTCAGAGGGTCAATATGTCTGGACAGTGGTTCCTACTCTCCAAAAGGTGGTTCCAGATAAAAGATCTGTGCTGTGGGAATGTGCCTAGCAACCCTAGGAGTGGGACAGTGGCTGAACTCTGAGTTAGGCTTCTGGGACGTGAAACACTCAGGGATCCAGAGTAGTAGAGGCTTAGATTTTGCTTATAGTAGTCCTAGACTATGTCTGCACTATAGGTTGGACCTGACTAGTTCCAAATGAGGGATTTTGTTGAACCAGGGAAGGTCATTTCTGACCCCCTGACACAGCCCCTCCTCCCCCGCACTGGGCTGGCCTGCACGCCTACCAGATGGTTCCCTACCTGCTGCTGGCCCAGTGGGCAATCGTCACTGCTGCAGCTCCAGTCACACAGCCACACACTGGGTCTCCCGGCCCTACTGGACAGTTGCACACTGGGGCATGTGACCCCATTGGGCAGCCACACCCTGGGTCTCCCAGCCTCGCTGGGCAGTTCCACTGCCATGTGCTGGGCAGCCTCACCAGTAGCTCGCTATGGACAGCCCGCTGCCCTGCTGTGCCTGCAGGATTCCCTGCTGCTGGCCCTCCACTGGGTTCTCTGTTCCTGCAGCATCCGTGCTGGACTGCAGAGTGTCCTGGTTTAGAGAGTTTTAACCTGTATACACTTCACAGCAGCACAGTTGCACCATTTCAGATTCTCCTGTGCCACTTGAGGGCAACAGAAGAAAGCTCTCCTGTCCACATAATTAAGCTACCCCCAATAAATGGTGTGTTTTTTCTCTCTCTAAATCAGGGGTCTCCAACCTTTTTACACCCAAGATGACTTTTTAAATCTCAGAACAAGCGAAGCTCTACTGTTCCACCCTTCTCCCAAGACCCCACCCCTTCCTTGAAGCCCCACCCTCTCTTCTCCTCCTCCATCGCTTGCTATCTCCAGCCCTTATACACTCTACACTGCTACTTCCCCCCCCCCCCCCAATTCTTATGTAGGAAGAAGTTTTTCCAACATTTTGCATGTCTAGACTTGACCAAATGTTAGAAAACCCCCTTCTTTTGGAATCCCCCCTATTCTTCATGGAATGAGGAACATAGGGGTTACTGAAAGAGCATGTTTGCTCTTCCACTAAAAAAATTGGAAGAACATCCCTGGATGCGGAAGAGTTTTTTCCGGGATATCTCTGGAATATCATACCCTCACTGGGTTGAGACAGGATATTTGGGCTCTGGGGTGGGAATGAGGGATTTGAGTGTGGGAAGGGGTACGAGGTGCGAGCTCTGGGAGGAAATTTGGATTCAGGAGGAGGTGGAGAAGAGGACGCTGGCTTGAGAAGGGGGCTCCAGGCTAGAGAGTATGGGGTCAGATGGAGGGTTGCGGTACTAAGCAAGCCACAGGCTTGTGGCTGTGAGGATGCAGGAATTTCAGTTGGGGTATGTGAGAGGCTCAGGGCAGGTGGTTTCAGTGTGTGAGGGGCTCAGATCTAGGATCTGGGGTGTGTGTGTGGGGTTTGTTGGCCAGACTTCATTTTTAAATAAAATACTATGTTAAACACAAAAAGTTTCTCCATTGTCTTTATTTATGAGAAGGACAGGGAACCTTTTTTGAGTCAGGGGATCACTGACCCACAGAAAAGTCAGTTGGGCCACACAAGGGAGATGCGCAAAAAAAAAAAACCCACGCAAAAAAACCCACTCCTCCCCAAAACCCCCCAAGTCTCATTAATGTGGCCCCAACTGTGCTGGTGGGAGCAGGGGACCCCCCCCCCCCCCCGCAGCATGGGAAGACTCTCATGAGTGCCTCCCCTGGGGGTGACACCCCCCCCCCATGGTGCAGGGAAACCCCTGTGTGAGCCTCCCTTGGGCCAACTCCCCCCTTCCGTGACACGGAAACCCCCATGTGCGCTTCCTCCAGGGCCAACTCACCCCTCCTGTGCCACAGGGAAGCCCCCGTGCTGCTCCTCCAGGGCCGACGCTCCCTCCCACAGTGCGCCTGGCATGCCACAGACATGGGAGAGGGGAGCAGCCAGCGCACTTCTGGAATCCCCAGAAGTGGCGCAAAGCTGCGGGACTTCCGCCCACCCCTCAGGAAGCCGGCACTACCTCCATTGTCACTGGAAATAGGTAGTGGGGCTTCTCGGGGTGGGGGGGCTGAACGCCTCGCGATCGACCGGTTGGTGACCATGGCTCTAAACTCGATCGACAAAGGTGCTAATGTAGACGTAGCCCAAGGTAGTGCTCCTTTGATAGCACAATCGATAGAGGATGATCTTTGATAGTAAGTCTCCATTGCTAATTTCTCTCATGAAGACAATAGAGAACTGAAGTTCCTTAATTTGGATTTTGTATTACTTTTTATGTGACTAAATAGAACTGATATTGGTTTTCGCAGCTTTGGTGTCAGCTTCTTGCTGTACTAGGCAGCCAGTGTTATGATAGGAAGTACTCCAAATTCCTGAATGCACAGCTTGCCAGGAACATATTTCTGTCATTTTTAAATGGCTATCTTTAATCTAATTTTTCATATAATATGGTATTTTTGGCTTTTAAAATTATAGCTCTCAAAATATCAGAAATTTGCATAGTACGCTAAGAAGTTTTACATTAAATCTGGTATATTTTCCTTTTGATAGCTTAGGAAGCTCATCCTTACTGATAATAAAGGATTAAACAAGTTATGTTTGTACCATTACATTTATGCACAGTTTTAGGATAAAAATTGCTCAGCAGGAAATATTTTTAGGATTTACTAGATGCTTGTAAAAATAGAAAAGATAGGTGCTTATTGGAGCAGAAAAGGGAAGAATAGTAATTGTTACATATTGTTTGGGTATGCACTTGGGTAATTCACTTCTGAAATAAAGTAATGAAATATTATGATTAAAGGTCTAGAGATCATGAGCTATGAGGGAAGACCGAAAGAATTGGGCTTGTTTAGTTTAGAAAATAGAAGACTGAGAGGGGACATAATAGCAGTTTTCAAGTATTTAAAAGGGTGTCATGGGGAGGAGGGAGAAAATTGTTCTCTTTGGCCTCTGATGATAGGACTAGAAGCAATGGGTGTAAATTGGAGCAAGGGAGATTTAGGTTGGACATTAACCACCCTGACAGTTACAAAGTTTTTCCTAAACACTGAACTAAATTGCCTATGAAGGTTGTGGAATCTCCATCACTGGAGATATTTAAGAGCCATTTGGATAGGCATCTATCAGGGATGATCAGATGGTGCTTGGGGTCCTGCCATGAGGGCAGTGGCCAGGACTTGATGATCCTTTACAGTTCTAGCATTCTATGATTTATGTATTGTTTTAGTGTGAGACCTCTTCAGATACCCTCACCAAATCCCACAGTCTAATGATTTTTCAAAGTCTTAGAAAATCCAATTAGATCACAAGTTCTTTTTTGAGAATTGCTACATTTAAAGTATGGGTTCGCTTGTGATTCTGTATGTGGTCTATGAATTGTTTTGTTTCCCATTGCTAGATTCTTCTTGTTTTCATCCATGTACAGGAAACATCCGATAATCTGGCACCTTTAGGACCCAGGAGGTGCCGGATTATCAGATATGCCAGAGTATCGGAAGGGGGACTATGAGGTGTCTGGGATGGGGAGGGGTCGGCGGGAAACGGCGCAGCATGGGAGAGGGCGGCGCTGCGGGACCAACCCGGCGGCGCTGCGGGACCAACCTGGCATCACCCCAGCTGCTCTGCCCCCGGCTTCTCCAAGTCCGCCGCTGGTCAGTTTCAGCAGTGGTTGACTTGGGGAAGCTGGGGGCAGAGCAGCTCCAATTGTCCGGCTGGCCGGAGCACTTCCGGGTTCTTCTTCGAGTGGTCCCCGTGGGTGCTCCACTCTAGGTGTCGGGCTCGTCCCGGCGCCCCTGATCGGAGGCTTTTCGTACTTGTAGTCGGCCGGACCACGCATGCGTGGCAGGCTTCGTGCGGTTTCCTCAGTCACGTGGTCCGGCCCCTCCGCCAGTTCCTTTCAACCATCCTAGGCTGCTGACGGAGATCAGAGTCTCTCCTCAGAATTACCTTCTTTCTGTAGAAAAGTTAAAAGAATTTCATTAGTTTCCTCACCTTTTACTTCGTTAGTTAGTGCTTGTTGTTTAAAAAAAAAATTGTTATATTTATATTTATATAGTCCAAGTTGGACATAGTTAGTTAGTGTTTTGTTATTAGTTCGTTTTGCTGTTGGAACCAGTTACTTCAAAATGCCCGGTTCCCTGGGGTTTAAGAAATGTTCTTTATGTAAAGATCCCATGCCAGCATCCGACGGCCACGATGTGCTCACTGTTCCAAGCTAACGGGTAGAGCACGTAAAGACAGGGACATGAGGCTGAAGCTCATCCTGTTCGATAAGGCTCTACAGCCTTCAGAAACGCCTCAAAGAGATCCCCCTATGGAGCGCAAGAGGAGGTCTTCGCCGTTGATGGGGTCAGCTCAGAAGAAGGGAAAGAAAGTCTCCCCGGCGCGATCCCTGGCCGCAGCCCCTCTATCTAAACGCACTGAGGGTGACCGACCCAGTATCTCCGGAACGGGTGCTCAACCCGCGAAACAAAAACCAGAGACGCATAAGCCGGTGGTGCGCTCCTCCTCGGTACCGGCACAGTCAACTGCTGTTAAGGCTACAGGGAAGACATGGGAACTGTCGGCTCACGGGTGGCTGCCTATGAAAGTGCCTGACTCAAAAGCTTCGGCACCGACCTTGCACCGGCACGGGAGACATGGAACCGCAGCCGGCACCGCTTCAGTCGGCGGCACCGACAGAGCAGGTGGCACTGGGGCACCAATCGCCCATGGCACCGAAGGCAGTGCCGAGTTGCAGTCAATCTGCGGTACCGGAAGCGGCACCGCGAATTATTACGAAACCGGCACTAGCGGACCACCGCAGCTTGGTCCTGCCTGAGGCACCGTTATGATCCCTGGCTTCACTGGTGTGGCAATCACCGATATTAGTACTAGATGATGGGGATCAAACCTCCAGGCATTCCTCTATCGATGAGCCTCCAGCCATGCCTTCGGCCGTACCTACGAAGGCTCAAAGGAAGTCGGCTCCGAGAAGGGTGTCCCCTTCTCCTTCGCCCATCTTTTTGCCGGCACAGTCTCCCTCTCCTCCAAGATACCATTCTCCCAGGGAGTCTCGTTATCATTCCAACCCGCGTTCTCTGCACCGCCACTCGAGGCACCACTACACCTAGGTTTACAGACACCCCATACCACATTTTGGGATGCATGCTTCTAGATCTCGTTCACCAACTCGTTCACCCTCAAGATCTTATGGTAGTAGATACAGCAGTGCTTACTCATCCAGAAGACCATCCCCCGATGGTTCCTATCGACATGGAGGTGGAGATCATTTTTCTCATCATTACATAAGATCTCGTTCTCCTCCTCACTCGTGCCATTGTCATGCTTCGCTGCATAGACACCAGTCCCCCATGGGCTCATTACAACAGGCAGCCCCGTTGCCCAAGACTCTGACGATTGCCTCCATTCCTCCTCCTCCTCCTCAGTTGTCTGAACCAGAGGATGGTCAGATTTCGGACGAGGATGTTCCTCCGCGCACAGTATCTCCAGCCGACATTTCCTCATCTTCACCGGACGAGGCAGTATTTCAAGGAGACACTTCACCCCCGGATGACGGTCGAGAATTCCAGGACCGTTTCAAACGGGTGGCGCAGACACAGAATGTTCAGATGACGGACGTACAGGCCAAACAGTATAGATTGCTGAAAAATTTGCACCCCAGGCAGCAGTCAAGAGCAGCACTTCCCATTGACGAGCCATTCTTGAACCAGCCTCGGAGATCTGGCACACCCCGGCTTCTGTCCCACCTACATCGAAACGGGCGGAAAAGAGATATTTCGATCCGTCCAAGGGTTTGGAATTTCTTTTTACGCATCCCCAGCTGAATTCCCTGGTAGTGGATGCAGCCCTTAATCGTGCCAAAAATCCGCAAGTAAAAAATGCAGCAGTGGAAAAAGACGCCAAGAAACTGGACATTTTCGGGCAGAAAGTTTACTCTTCCTCTACCCTCCTTCACATCGCCAACTACGCGGCACTTCTGTCCAACCATGGGTTCGATAATATTGCCAAGTTGGCAGGGCTTGCCCAAAACGCCTCCGAGGAGGATAAGGCTATACTCCGAGCCGTTGTACAGGAGGGGTATGCTTGTTCTAGGGCTAGTCTTAAGATAGCCATGGATGTTGCAGACACTGCCGTAAGGTCTATAGCCACCACGATATCCATGCGCAGAGCGTCATAGCTGGCTGCCGCTGGGGCCCCTAGAGATTTGCAAATTGAAACTATTTGCGGACAAAACAGATGAGGTATTGCACACTGGCAAAGACTCGCGTACAACTCTTCGTACTCTTGGCATGTACGTACCACTGTTCCATCGCCGAAGGTACTTCCCGTATCAAAGGTGATATGATTTTCAGTTTCAAAGACAACAACCTCGTCCTTTTGATCATACTCTGTCCAAACAAAGACCTCAGCGTAGACGTCCTCAACCATCTAGGGCGACCAATGCGCCGCACGCAAAACAACAAGTTTGACTCGCCCGTCGAGGGCGCGATTACACCAGTTGTAGTTACCACCACTGCTGATGCCATACCCATCTTCCATCATCGCCTTCGGCCTTCTTACCATCGTTGGGCCGAAGTGGCCACCGACAAATGGGTGTTGGAAATAATATCAGGTTTCACCATCCCCTTTACTTCTATATCCCCTACCCATCCACCAACCCCGTCCCTTTTCAGGGACCCTTCTCACGAAACTCTTATGGCAGGAGGCTACGCGCCTGCTAGCTATTGGAGCCATAGAAATGGTCCCGGAAGAGTTCAGGGGGAAAGGTTTTTATTCCCGTTATTTCCTGACCCAAAATAAAACGGGAGGGTGGAGACCGATTCTCGATCTGCGTCAGCTTGACAGTTACCTGCAGAAAAGACGTTTCAAGATGGTAACTCTAACCACAGTAATTCCATCTCTAGATCACGATGACTGGTTTGCGGCCCTCGACTTACAGGACGTGTATTTTCACATTACGGTCCATCCGGCACACAGACACTTCTTACAGTTCGTGATAAACAACGACCATTTCCAGTACAGGGTCCTCCCCTTTGGCCTGGCGTCGGCCCCCAGAGTTTTTTCAAAGACTTTAGCGGTCGTCACGGCATACCTCCATCGCCAGCATGTTCTCATTTTTCCGTATCTGGACGACTGTCTTATAAGGGCACCAACACATCAGGAAACCATGCAAATGGTCTCGTTAACCAGAAGCACGTTCGATTCTCTCGGTCTGATAATAAACGAACAGAAGTCAACCATTGCTCCAACACAGAATATAAAGTTTATAGGGGCAATCCTAGATTCTATCACGGCAAGGGCATACTTGCCCCTAGACAGGTTTCAAGCGATACAAGACCTACTGAAGGTCCTCGACATCGCCCCAACTGTGTCTGTCCATACGTGCCTTCATCTTCTAGGCCACATGGCATCTACCACGTTCGTGGTCCCATATACAAGACTTCACTTCAGAAATCTTCAACATTGGTTGCGAAGAGTAGACGTCCCACAGAAGCACAACATTCACAAGACGGTTGTTGTGCCACCTCATGTCCGCGATTCCCTATGTTGGTGGAAACGCTCAGAGAATCTCCTTTCCGGAGTCCCATTCCGTCGTCCTCAACCCTCCGTGCTTATAACAACAGATGCATCCCTCATAGGCTGGGGGGCGCCTACGGACAGCGAGCGCGTTCAGGGCAAATGGTCCTCCACAGAACAGACCTATCACATCAATCTCTTGGAGTTGCGTGCCATCTTCCTAGCATGCAAGCATTTTCTCCCATGCATATGGCACGCCACCATCCGGGTATTCACAGACAATGTGGCGGCAATGTACTATGTGAACCGGCAGGGGGGTGCCAGATCTCGTTCCCTCTGCGCAGAAGCGATACGGTTGTGGAACTGGTGCATAAGGAACGTCATAACCATCACAGTGTCATACTTACCTGGCATCAGCAATGTCATTGCGGACTCGTTGAGCAGACGATTCCCAGTAGATCACGAATGAGAGATAAGATCAGACGTCCTGCATTGCATCTTCCGCAGGTGGGGCATGCCGAAGGTAGACCTCTTTGCCACAGCACACTATGCCAAATGTCCCCAGTTCTGCTCCAGAGCAGGCATGGGAAGCAGATCTCTGGGTGACGCTCTCCTGACCACTTGGCGCATATCGCTCCTGTACGCATTTTCCCCCGACAGTCCTAGTCGCGAGGACTCTGGAGAAAATAATGCTTGAGCAGGCGACAGTCATTCTCATAGCTCCGGCATAGCCAAGACAGCCGTGGTACCAGCTCTTGTACAGGATGTCGATATGCCCACCATGGCCGCTCCCTCTTCACCCAGACCTGTTATCTCAGCAGGATGGAGCTCTCCTGCATCCCAGACTCGAGTCACTTCACCTCACAGCGTGGCTGATAACTGGCTCAAACATGACGAACACCTTTGTTCACAGCGAGTTAAGACTATTCTCATGAGCAGCAGGAAAGCTTCTACTCTGAAAACTTACCTGGCAAAGTGGCGTAGATTTGTTCATTGGTGCCAAACTCGAAACGTGCAACCTCTTGTGTCTTCTCTGCACCTGGACTATGTCCTTCACCTTCACAATTCCGGTCTCTCCATGTCTACCCTGAAAGTCCACTTAGCAGCGATCAGTGCTTTCCACGAGCCTCTGCAAGGTTCCTCGATTTTTTTCCCCATCAAATTACAAAGAGATTTTTAAAAGGTCTGATGAACCTACACCCATCTCACAGACCCCCTCCACCAGCCTGGAGCCTCGATCTGGTCCTGCTCACGATCATGCATCCTCCCTTTGAACCGTTGGCATCAATACCGCTACGAATGTTAACGATGAAAGTTGTATTTCTACTGGCTATCACCTCGGCACGCAGAGTTAGCGAGTTAGGGGCATTAATGGCAAGTCCTCCCTACACATCCTTTTCAAAAGGCACAGTGACATTGCGCCTACATCCGGCATTCATTCCCAAGATAGATACCTCTTTTCATATCAACGAACCTAT
The DNA here is from genome assembly GCF_049634645.1 of Pelodiscus sinensis. Taxonomy (NCBI): domain Eukaryota; kingdom Metazoa; phylum Chordata; order Testudines; family Trionychidae; genus Pelodiscus; species Pelodiscus sinensis. Next base: position 33,055,065 of record NC_134718.1, on the reverse strand, counting down.
AGTTTTGACTGCCTTTTATCCCAGACCACATGCTTCTCCATCAGAGACCTTGCTTCACATGCTTGACGTGCGACGAGCACTCGCTTTTTACATAGAAAGAACGCGCTCTTGGAGACGTACGGACAGGCTACTCGTGTCCATAGCGCAGCGTTCCAGAGGCAATCCTCTTTCCAGTCAATGGATAGCTAGACTGATTACCGATTGCATTTCGACATGTCATTCGCTCAAAGGAAGGCCTCTCCTTTCTCAACCTATTGCTCATTCCACTAGAGCGGTGGCCACTTCCACCACCTTTGCCCGAGGCGTCCCTCTCAGCGACATTTGCCAGGCAGCCACCTGGTCCTCTAGCACTTCTTTCATTCATCATTATGCTATAGTATGGCGCTGGGCCCTGGACGCAGCAGTAGCGTCTGCGGTTCTAGCCTCTACGAATAATCATTGACCCGGTGCGCATCTTGACTACTGCTTTGTAGTCACCTAGAGTGGAGCACCCACGGGGACCACTCGAAGAAGAAGTGGAAGTTACTCACTTGGTGTCGTAACGATCGTTCTTTGAGATGTGTCCCCGTGGGTGCTCCACGTCCCGCCCTCCTCCCCGCTCCGGGTCTGTCTCTTTTGTCTTGTTACAGATTCCGGACAGTGACCGGAACTGGCGGAGGGGCCGGACCGCGTGACTGAGGAAACGGCGCGAAGCCTGCCACGCATGCGCGGTCCGGCCGACTAGAGCTACGAAAAGCCTCCGATCAGCGGCGCCGGGACGAGCCCAACACCTAGAGTGGAGCACCCATGGGGACATATCTCGAAGAACGACCGTTACTACACCAGGTGAGTAACCTCCCCTTCCAGTTGGTGCCGGACTATCAGGAGTGCCGGACCACTGGATACTGGACAATTGGAGTTTTACTGTAGTTTTTTTCCTACTGGTGTTAGAGAAGTTACACGCACTTAAAGCAAGGGCTTGTGAAGTGAGATGCATGCTGATTGCATACAACATTGTGAAAGCCATGTGCTCCCTATACTTCCAATCGAAGAACTGCTATAGTTCACTCAGTACACCCTGCAAATTCTAGATAAGTTTAATTAGGGTAATTTTGCTTAGGTGATCGTCTTGGTTGACAACCATGTGGCCCACTGAGATGGAGGCCACTCATGCAGACCACTCACTGGCCTAAGTTGCCTGTCCCCAACCTAGAAGAATTTACAAAACTGGAAGCCCACAAGAAGGGAGCTATAGATTGGTAATCTGAATTAGACTTGTGAAATGGGAAGAGGATTGTCTCTTTTCATAAACAAGCATAGATGGCTATAAGAAGTGTTTTTTGTCATAGTCTTTTAATAAGCAGTGTATATTATATGTCTGAAATACTTAATATAAATCTCTCTCATACACCACACTGATGGCAATAATAATAAATATATTCAAAGGTGGGTTTCACAAGCAGATCCTATGCCAGGGTGGAGAATAATTTTCACAGGGGGGCCACTTGACAGATTTTGGTACCTAGCTGTGGGCTGGCTTTGGGCTCCCGGAAGGGGTGGAGCCTTGGGCAGAAGGGGTGGGGCTGAGGGCTAGAGAGAGAGAGACAAAGAGCGTGTGTGAGAAAGAGACACACTTTGTGTGAGAGACAAACTTTGACTGAGTGTGTGCGGCAGTGCATATGTGGGGGGGTACAGACTGGGGTTTGTAACAGTGACAGTGTGTGTGTGCTGGCTGCTACTGAGGTGAGTTTCTGATAGAAGCCATGCTCTGTCTCTTTTTAAGGAAAATTTGTCCTGCTCTGTTGTCTCCCCCTCTCTGCACTCCTCTGAGTCACTTGTCATCCACACTTTCAGATTGCAGCAGCTCTGCTGACTGTGTGTCTCCCTTCCCCCTCTCCTGCTTTGCAAAGATGGGAAACGGGAAGAGGAACACCCTGACTTCAGCAATCGCTCTCCCCTCCATCCCTCTTGCCCCCTGCTCTGCACAGCTAGCAGGAGAATCTTGGAAGTAGCTCATCTGCAGCATAGAGCAAAGTGCAGGGGAGGGGCAGCTGAACATGTTGCTGGCTGTAAGTATGCGCACTCAGCTAATCAGCTGGGTGGGCCAGAGAGAAATGCTTGGTGGGCCAGATCTGGCCCCCTGGCCTGATTTTGCTCACCCCTGTTCCATGCAGTCTGTCTACTGCTGTTTATAACCTGCATCTTGTTCTAACTTTCCACACCAGCATTATTCTGTGCTATCTTGGTTCTCACGTCTTCACGTACAATATGCTGTTTCAGCTTAATTGTTTGTTTGTTCTCTCTCTCTCTCTCTCTCTCTCTCTCTCTCTCTCTCTCTCTCTCTCTCTCTCATATTCTCTTGGTATCTTTTAGGATTCTCTGCTTGAGCCACTCCTCTTTTCTACTTAGGCTTTCTCTGTGTTCTTTTTAGGGAGAACATTATCTGTCTTCAACAAACCCCTTTTGTCCCCTCACTCCTTTTCAACAACTTCGCCATCTTCCCATTCAAAGATTGATAATCTCAGGTCTTGTCTGTGCTAGAAAGTTTTACTGGCATAGCTATTCTGGCAAACCATCCTAGTGTAGAAGTATTGAACAGATTTGTGCATTCATACGTTTTGGTATAAGCTAAGGATTTCACTATTTAAACACTGCTTCTTAAATGTCAATTAAAAAAAAAAGTAAAATGTAAACAATATGGCTACCTCTACACTACAGAGTTTTTGTGCAAAAATGGCTGTTTTTCTGGAAAAACTTGTAGACCATCCAGACTACAAGTGCATTTTTGCTCAAGAAAAAGTACAGTAGATTGTCAGAAGACAGGGCTTTTTGTGCAAGAGTTATTCCTCTTTCTGCAAAAAGGCATGTGTGGACGGATAACAGGAAACCCGTGTCAGAAAAAGCACAGGTGCTCTGATGGCCATTCTGTGAACGGCCATCAGAGCTTTCTTGAGCAAGAGCATCAATGGCAATGTGGACTCTCTTCCTCCTGCAAAAGTGCAGCTTTTTCGTAAAAGCACATGGCCGTGTGGATGCACTCTTGCACTAGAACTTTTTGCAGAAGATCTCTTTAGCAAGAAGTTCTTGCGCAATAGACATAGCCTATGAGTGCCCTCTGGTGGCTAATTTAACACCTGTAGCTTCTTCTGATGTTAAGTAGAGTGTTGGTTAGTCAATTATTAGATTTTCTGATATTTGGGGTATTGAGCTGAAATACTGCTGGAATTTTTTGTTAATTCCTTCCTTTGCTGATAAACATTTTCAGCACTAAGTGTGAAGCTGTCACCCGAAATACTTTTCTTTCCTCAATAATATTAAATAAAGTTCTCTGGAAACAAAATATAACACTTTATGCATGATGGTAATTAAGTAATCTTCCTCTTTATTTTCCTGATTTAGTAGTCAAGAAATAGCCCTAACTGTACTAATTTTAACTTGAATATTTCAAGTATTAATTTTCTATTGTTGTGGGTTCTTTTTTAAATTTTGTACTAGTATCAGAACTTTAAATGACTTCACTGGATTTGAGTTTTTTTGGTATGTGATTTGATAGACAGTATCTGCTAGGTTGAGTCCTACTTAAGATGTCCATGGTCATCTGGGTTCCTTGACTGATTTTTATTTCTCACCTGTTTACTACATTGCTCACCTACTGTCAACCCTCTTCCTGTTTCTGGCAATAGGCCTGATTTGGGAGGTAACTGAAGAGCCCTGCAAGACATGTAAGTAGTCCTATTGTCTTCTTGCTGCATTGTAGGACTGAATCCATATGCTGCACAGTAACAAGCAGCAGTTGCGACAGTGACTTCAAATAATATTATAGTCATCTGACGTATCTATTTCTTGACATTTTGAGATTAGTGTCATTATTACCAAATAATCTAGGAAAGATCTGTCATACATGATGAATAATTGTTCAGAGTTATTCTTCCTCCTCTGACAGATACTTAAAGTCTCTCTCTTTAAAAATAAGTTAATACTTGTGTAGCTTGTCAAGACAATGAAATCTCAGGCTATACAGTAATTCCTCATTTAACACTATAGATATGTTTCAGAAAATGAGTGTGTTAAGTGAAAACATGTTATGGGGGTCAATTTTCCCATTGAAAATAATGGACAAGGTGGGGGTTGCGTTTCAAGCGGTGGTATCTGTTGGGACTGGGACATAAGATTGGGGGAGAAAGGGGACTGGGTTACAGCAGGGAGGGGAGGTGTTTGGCTCTGGGGGAAGGAAGGGCAGGAGAGGAGAGGGGAAGGGGATAGGGTTGGGAGTATGCCCATGTGTCGGGACTTGCACCGTGTCTAGTGAGGGAGGGTCGCTGGGGAACGGCGTGGTGAGTGTCGAACCCTCCACCACTTTGCAGGGAGGCGGGGGAAGCCCCGTGCAGCTGCCGGCAATGGGCCGGCTGGGGAAATTGTGTTATTCCGGGGAGGGTCGGGTAATTAAAAAATTCCCTAAAAGAAAAAATCATGCTATCGTGAAAACATGTTAAGCGGGCATGTGTTAAATGAGAAATTACTGTACTACAGACCGTTGCTGGGATAGCTGTCAGCGGTGGGTTTTGTGACAAATATAGTTTTCCCAGCAAAAGCCCCTTGGCAGGGACAGTAATACTGACAATAGTTTTTTTCATTTGGGTGGTAGAATAAAGCTATATCAGTATAAGCATAGTTTTTGCGAGTATAAATTGCAAATAGGTGATGCAAGGAGTGATTTCCTCTGGCAGGAGCTGCTCCGGCCAGCTGGGCCCTCCGATTAACCGGTTACCTGGTAAGCATGCCGGTAAGGCTGATGCTTATCGGGTGACTGTTGAACATTGACATCCTCACTAGCTATATTGGTAAAGCCTTTGAAGTATAGACCTAGACTTCATGGAAAGTATCAATACCAATTCAGTAATTTGCACATGATGTCTTACATTGTTTATTATGTGCCTTCTGGTAAATGCCTGCACTTAGGTACCAGCCATCTGCAAAATCCTTTCCTTGGGAGCTTATTATAGAAGAAGATGAGCAAAAGATGAAAGGGCGGGACCAGATGAGCAGCAATGTGTAAGCTTTTCTTGCTCATCAACAGAAATTGGCCCATCTTCTCTTTTAATGCTGTGGGACCAGCACAGTTACAATAATACTGCATACAAGATGTTGACTTATTATTTTGTAGTAGCAAATGCAGCAGAGTAGCCTGAAGCTAAAAACTTGAATTAAATTGAAAATACAGAAAGTTTAAACGCTAATATAATGTACATTTTGAAACATAGAAGAGTAGGGAGAATGGATGAAATAGTGAGTGAGGGGGAAAAAACACATGGGTATTTCAAGAAATTTTATTTTCCTATTATTCCTTTCTCCACAAAGTTTATTAAACACATTGAATAGCTTTATTCTGCTGATTGCTTTTAAGTTATGCATGTTATCATACAAAACTTAATGACTACATATTGGTCTTCAGTAGGTTCTGTGTAGGGATCAGAGATCCAACTTATTTATTCAAAAAGAAAAACTTGCACAAAATACAGTTTAATAACATTAATCTTTCTGCAGTCCATTTAATATTGTCATTTATTTTTGATGACATGAGATGAAAACCAGTCTTTTTGTGGATAAGTATTTTGTGTATAGTATTATAAATAAGTGCCCAAAAGACCAAATCTAGATTGGGGCACCATGATGCTGGATGCTGAACAACTACTGTGGAAAAAAATAATTTTTACTCTGAAGAGTCAGAAGATAAAATAAAGAATAGGGCTGGTGTTACAATACGATGGGTTTAATTACAGAAGTAGGAAATGCAAATGAATCTGGTGAAGAATAGGTCCCACTTTCTTAGATACTGTCATAGACCCTAGTGAACACTATATGCTGGTCACCCACTAGGACTGCTGTTAAAGGAATGCGTGCCTGTGCGCTTTGGATTTTCTGGGGTGTATTAAACGTCCATTTTCCAGAACCTCAGCAGACTGCATCACCCATTCATCTGCTGGTGTAAGTAGCGAGGAGTCCTGTAGCACCTGTGGTGTAAGTACTTATCCATGTAAGACTAAATGATTTCCCAAATGTTTCAAAATGACCTGATCTAAGCTCGTCAACTTTATACCCAAAACCTGACTGTCTGTAGTAGCACTTAAACCTACGATTAAAAACAGCGCAGCTTCTCCTCTACAGAATGTACTAGGACTTTCCATGCTGGTAAAATGGAACATATAACTTATTGATGGTAGCAGAATCAGAAAATGTGTGATTCCTGTCAATACTACATCTTTCACCATGTCCTGTTAGGTTGCTTTTACCACTATGTATGTTGTCAGACCAAGTCCTGCCTATACAGGCAGTCCCCGGGTTACATGCAAGATAGGGACTGTAGGTTTGTTCTTAAGTTGAATCTGTATGTAAGTCGGAATTGGCGTCAGCCGCTGCTGAAACTGATCAGTTTCAACCGCAGCTGAATCTGGACGCCAGTTCTGACTTGCATACAGATTCAACTTAAGAAACCCAGGCGTCCCCAAGTCAGCTGCTGCTGAAACTGATGAGCGGCTGATTCCAGGAAGCCTGGGGCAGAGCAACTCTGCCTCGGGCTTCCTGTAGTCAGCCGCTGGTCAGTTTCAGCAGCGGCTGACTTGGGAACGCCTGGGGCAGAGCAGCTGGGGTGCTGCTGGGTTGCTCCAGTAGCGCGGCTCCTTGGTGCTACTGGAGCAACCCAGCAGCACCCCAGCTGCTCTGCCCCAGGCGTCCTGATTCAGCCGCTGCTGAAACTGACCAGCAGCGGCTGAATCAGGACGCCTGGGGCAGAGCAGCTGGGGTGCTGCCGGGTTGGTCCGGAGCGGCGCTGCGGGACCAACCCGGCAGCCCCCAGCTGCTCTACCCCAGGGGTAAGCAAGAAAAGCCTGGTCTGCTGGGGGGGGCACTAGCTGCAGCCCCCCCCCCCCCCCGCAGACCAGGGAGACGGGGGTGGCGGGACCGCCCAAGTCCTCCACGGCTTTGCTCCGTCTCCATGGTCTGCTGACTTGGGAGACGTGGAGCAAAGCCGCAGAGCACGCGGGCAGCGGGACAGTCCAGGCGCGCCACGGCTGTCCCACTGCTGGCGTGCTCCGAGGCTTTGCTCCCCATCTCCCTGGTCTGCAGACCAGGAAGACGGGGAGCAGCTTTTCTTGCCCCGGAGGACAAGCCAGCTCTCCATAGGCACCACCTCCTACCCTCGCCCCCCCTTGCTGCTTCTGATTCAGAGGCAGCAGGGGACTGGTGTATGTGCGCGCATGTAGTGGTTATGATTAACCAATAAGTCTATGTATATTGGTTAATCATGTATAAGACTACACTCTAACATCCCTAGTATTTTCTTCCCTTAAGCAATGTAGAATGATTTACTACTTCCAAATCTATCACATATAATAGCAATCAGTGACTTAATGTAGTTGTACTTTTCTTCTGGTGGTGTTTATTTTGAAATCATCTATTCTCTCTTTTTATTTTTTTATGTAGTGCATGGAGACTGTCCACAGATGTGGCTGTGTTTTCCCTTGTGAAATATCAGTAAAGTAGCATTTTTATTTTTAAAACATAAGGAATTTTTGATACACCATTTTTACATTTTGTTGGTAAAAATGGAGACCAAATATGAACTTTTTTTGCTTGTTTAGAAGATTGTGATTTTTAGGGTAGACTTTGTATATGAGATGTTATGCTTTTCATTAGTGGTGTGTTTGGACTGAGCTTTTTTGATAGATTGAATTAAAAGCAAAGTGTACTAAAGTTCTCTTGTTGAATTCTGTTGTGAAGTTTGAGTTGCTCTGTGTATAAACTGTAGCCTGGAACTTTTATGCCTCGAGAAGCTTTCTTTGCTCTTTGTTCATAGTGGGTTGACAGTAAGGCTGACTGCGCAGTTAGAGTGAATTTTCATCTGCAGAGTGGGTTACTGGTGAAGCTCGTGCAACAAGAAAAGAGCTTGAGTGTTCTGCTTATGTGCAGTATTTCTAATTTATGGATAACCAGCTTCAGTCTTCATTGTTCCTTCACCCTTCAAATTCACTAGATTCATCCGTGGATGAAATATGACAGTCATCTGCTTGAAATTAAAAAGAGAACCAATTGAGCTGAGGCCGGAGGGCTGCTGCTTCTGAGCACTGCAATACTGAAAATATAACAGAATTCCTATGCCTTTCATCATTTGGTCTTATTTTTGGTAGGAGTTTTAAAGGTGTTCTGAAAGACACTTTTAATGTCAGAATCTTTCTCTCTCTCTTTTTCTTTCGTTCTTAAAAATAGCGCTTACTGCATTTCAGTGGTGGATTTTGTTTGCTTTTTATTGGTTAGAAGATAAGCAGATGTGAACTAGCCTAAATCAGTCTGTGATTCATATATTTAATTAGGTCTTTGGAAACAAACAAATGAATAATTAATATTAGTTTGTTTTGCAAGGGTGCATGAATTCCACCAGGAGGGCAGGGGGCTATATCAGTATTTGTTGCAGATTCTCAAATATCCTAAATTTCATTTGCTTTTTAATCCTCAAAATACTGAATTGCAGCCAGTGATCCAGTCTAGGAAGTGTTGTGCATGATTCTCTTTTAGAGCACCATTACCTATCAGTGTTAAATCACTTGAGCTGCTTTCTTTTCCCAAATGTGCCAAATACCAGGCGCTGTGTCTGGAAATGAAGAAGTGGAAATTTACCATGCTAACATTGGACTTTTGTACCCTGTTAGTACACTAGCATTTATTTGTTTTTGTTTTTTTAATAAATACTATAGCAATAGTACCCATGGACCCCAATCAGGATCATGGCCCCATTGTACTAATTGTTGTACCAGACACATAGAAACAGTCCCTGCCTCAAGGATTTTAAAAACTCTGGCATTTACAGTCAAATCTGCTGTTATTCCAGTCGGCTTGTTGGTTGAACCAGTGTTTAATATTGTATTTACGGTCCCAGTTAAGTTTCTGATTGATCACTGTTTTATTCCTGCCCATCACAGAGCTTATGCAGAAGCATCATCGTCTGTAAAACACAATGCAAGGACAGAAACTAATGAAAAAGTGAAGGACCAAGAAGAAGAGAATGGTGAGGATGATAGAAGGACTATTGAGTCAAATGGTGGAGGTACACAGCCAGAAGAGAAGAAGAAGAAACAACGTTCTGGATTTAGAGACCGTAAGGTACAAAAGCTTGTCACAAAATATGTTCTTTATACTGCTGCAGTTGAACAGTAATGAAACAGGGAGAGAATATAGGACAGAATTAAACTTTAAATGCTGGGAGTATTCATGGGTTTTCTTTTGGTATTTACTAGCCTTCATTTTCAAAGGGGACTAGTGACTCTTTCACCCCTTTTCTGGTTACTCAACTTGAGATGCCTTACAGGGGCTTGATTTTTGGGAAGTGTGGCCCTTTTGAAGTATCTCAAGTTGGGTACCAAAAAAGTGAGCTTCTCAATCACTAGTTGCTTTTGAAAAAGTAGGCTAGCGGCCTTTTACCTTGCTCTGTTAAAAAAGCAGTGATTAAAAATCTGAGAAGCATGGTATATTTAAAAATTGCATCTTAAGTGTCTTTCTATTTGTGGAGGGGTTTGGTATCAAGGGGCAGGACCTTTTTATTCCATGTGGTTATCCTCTCACCATGCCTACTGAAACCCAACTTCTCCCTCTTTTATCCATTTATTTAGTCCATGTTGATCATAAAAAATGTGCACCTATGTTTATTTGTTTGATTTTTCAACCCTCCTATTTGTAAACTAGAAAAAACACATTGTGACCTGCCTTCATTACTTGGTAGTCTTGAGGTCTTTGTACTGCTTAGAATGATTGGCAACACTAGTCAGTCACTAGCTGTTACTATCAATATGACAAGATTACAGTTTGGTCTGACAAAAAGACATAACTCGGTCTTAACAGGAAGCTGTATTTTTTTTAACTTCTCTGAATGCTTATTTTATTGTGCTATGTTTTATTTAGGACAACAGAAGAGCAAGAGTGTATTTTCTTCACATTGCCTTTTCTATAATTTGGTTCTGATAGTTATTTTGATTTGAAGTCCATATGCTCTAAGCTGCATTTCATTTGTTGCTAAATTGTAAGTGGGTAGTATGTAGTGGCTTAATCACTTTTCATAGGTTACACAGGTTTTATTTGGAGATGCCAAATTCTTTTTTGGTATCAATAATTAGGTGAGATAACTCAGTTAAATTCCATATACTGTATCTGAGGGTGTCTGCTGGGGTTACTGACTATTCTTTTTGCTGATGAATTCCAGTCTAACATCCTCGGCTGAAATTTTCACAACTGTCTAAGGGATGTGGATGCCCCATGTCCGTAAATTTTATTGAGAATTAGGAGTTTAACTCCATTAGGCAGTTTTGAAAATCTAAGCCTTCATCTGTACTAGTTTTGATTAAAAAACATTATTTTTCGCTACCAGCAAAGAGAAAACTTGTGATAGTACTGTTGATAGGTCAGGGGGGTTCTTATTGGCTTCCTCAGCTGTTGCTTCCAGCTACTGAAGACAGGAAGCATTTGTTGGCTAGTATGGATATTTATTTTAAATAATTAGGAGTCTTTTGAATTGCTGGGTGCAGTGGCAGTTGCCCCTTTTGCCCCTACCTGTCAGCAGGCCTGGTCAGGCTTCACTAGTAAAATGTAACTCAACAGTGAGAATCCCAGAGTAAATTAGATTAGATTATTTTCTATGTATTTGAGCGAGTTTGTTTCTGTCTGTCTATGTATCTGTTGAAGAACTCCTTCTAAACAGTTTGAGCAGGCGTGGCCAACCCATGGCTTGTGAGCTGTATGTGGCTCTTTCCCCTCTCCCCCCCCGTCAGTGCGGCTCGCGAAGCTGCCCCCATGCCCCCTAAACATGGCCCGTGACTCCTGGCTCCCCTGTGCTCACTGGGGTAGGGGAGCTGTCCGAATCAAAATGGTGCATCCAACAGGAGCCTGTTGAGGCCAAAAAGACTCAAAACCCCTCTTTTTTTTTTTTTTTTCTTTAATTGAAGTCTTAGAGTTTTAAAGCTTGTTTATCTCCCATAGGCAGTCGGTGATGGTAGGACTAGGGGACGCAAGCCCCCAGCCCCACACCGTCTACTGAGGCCCTAACCCCTCCAGCATGGAGAAGTTGGAGGGCACGTGACCCCTAGCCTCCCTGGCTCCAGAGCTCAGGGAGGGCGCAGGGCATGTAGCCTAGAGCAGGAGGAGGGCAGAGGGCATGAGGCCCATAACCACTTCCGTTCAGAGCACAGGGAGGGGAGGGAAGGCACTTGGGGACAGCAACACTTTGCCCTCAGGATGCCTACAGTAGGTGTTCTGTGGGTGGGACCAGATTGGCGGTTTGGGAAAGCTGTGCTTTCACCCGCCTACCACACCTGCCGCCCATGTTATCCCCTAACTGTTTAACAAATGCAATAAGTGATGAACTCCTAGATTAAGCATGACTCAAGTTATTTGGGCAGTGAATCAATGTAGAAGGAAGCTGGGATATAATCACCCAGCATCCATTAAAGACTGGTGCTGTGGTCCTAAACTGATGATTCTAGGGCACCTATCTTCTCCTGTATATGTGTAATTTGAGTAATATTTATATTTGTTTATAAATGAGAGAGGAAAACGATGATGAAGTGCTATTGTAGCTGAAGGTTAATGACCAGTAAAACAATACGAATGGTGTAACTTGTTTGATAATTAATTTGAAAAAGAATGTGTGTGCTGCATTAGGACCGCTCCCATATAGAGCTTTGTGAAGCAGTTATTAGGTCTTGGCAGGTTTTCTGCATTATGAGGGTTAATTATGCAGAGACTTCATTTCAATATTGATTGCAGTACGCAGTCTAATGTAAATGAATGTTAATGCACCTACATTACTATGCAGGCTGTATGTAAAACCAAACCGGTAGAGTTCCTGTTCATCATCATATGATAGATCTGAGGCCCTGAAAACACTGTGGAAGTGAACTGAAATGTTAGTTACAGTGAACCTTGGTTTATTTAGGTTTCATTTCATGACTACAGAAGATATTTTCCTTCAACCTGTCTCAGAGAGTGGACTTTAAGCTTCCAGAATTATGCTTCTCTCTCGTTGTTGTGCATGGGGGAATCCCTGCATGCTGTTTTTTCAAACCGTCTTTCTAATCTGTGAATATTTGCATTCTGCCCATTAATACAACCACTCCCTTTTGAGCCAGGTGATACTGTCCTGAGGGTTTAGGTCAGAGGTCATCAACTGGTGGATCCTGAGGAGTCTCATGGTCAATTGCAATGGGCACTTGGCAGGCTCCCTGACTTAGCCTCATGCCACCAGCCCATTCCCAGGAGCGGCCAGTGTGGCCCTGTGTGTGTGTGGTGGAGGGGAGTCTTGGTGTGCTCTTCCGGCCTGCAAACGCTGCCTTCCGCTGCTCCCATTGGCCAGGAACAGGAAACTTGTGGTCAATTGGAGCTGATGGGGTAATACTGTCAGAGAGGGGCAGTGCATGAACCCACTTGCTCCTATCCCCAGGGCCAAAGTGGTTTGTTGGTCCCTTCTGGAAGAGGTGTGTAGAGACCTGAACAGATAAAATCATCTGCCTGTGGATAGACATTGGTGTCCACTGATCTACAGGGCTTTTGTCCTAGGAGATGCTACAGGCAATGGAGAGGAGCGCAGTGCCACTGCTTGCTGGAGCTAGCTCTCTGCATTACCAGCTCTTTCTGGCCATGCAGCTGTACTGCTGCCAGCCCTGCTGCTACTCACATCTCCTGTCTGGGGTCATACAGCCCCCACTGGTGACAGGGCTGGGGTTGGCAGCACTGCGCTCCTCTCTTTTGGCCACAGTCTCTCCTGGGAGCAGAGCCCTGCAGATCACTGCATACTGATGTCTAACTGCAGGTAGTCCTTACTATCCTGCACACTCTCTTGTGTAAGGCTTCGCAGCACTGCCAACTTGGAGACACTGGTGGTAAGTGCTACCCTGAGGAAGCCCACACCACAACCCCCAGCATCCTCCCAGAGCCAGCATCCATACCCCCTTTGTATCCCAACCCCCTTCTGCACCGTAGCCCCCCATCCCAACCCTCAGCCCTTACCAGAGCCAGCACACACATCCCTTCCTGCACCCTGAGCCCCCTGCTGTACCCCAAGCACCTGCCCCAGCCCTGACCCCCCCCTTCTTACAGGCAACACTTCATACGCTCCTCTACCCCCAAACCTCAATCTTGAGCCCTCTCCCAGAGCTAACATCCAAATCCCCTCCTAAATCCCAGCCTCCTGAACACCACCCCCTGCCGCAGCCCAGAAAAAGTGAGTAAGGGTGGGAGAGATGGAGGGGATGGAGTGAGTGAGGCAGGGACTTCGGGGAGGGGCAGGATCAAATTCTGAATGTGATCTTGGGCATCAAAAGATTGGGAGCCAATGGTCTACATGTTGTCTGGAGCTTAGCTTTAAAGACTGCACAGTATCTTTTGACAAGCTTGCATTATCCAGATTATTGAAGTTTTCAGAAATAAGAAGAAATTGTTGTCGGAAGGATACCACTTGAGGAAACGTGAAATTCTTGCAACCTGTTGTGTTTCAAAAACAAAACAAAAATATTTTTTTGATCTGAAGTAACTGTACTAGAATTGACTTTATTCTTGGGTTTTGTACTGAATACAGATTGTTTTCCCTCTTGAAATGACAGAAAAATCCATACACATGCAATATGTGTGTAAAATGTAACTGCTAGTAGTATTTTTGTATCCTATTGTCTCTGTCCTATTCATCCTCTGTCAAGTGGTGAAATAGCTTCAGCTGAGCTGATGCAGTTGTGAACAAGTCTGTGTACAACATGAAAGAATAAAATCAATCTTCATTTTTGTATGAGAAAATTTCAGTGCTCAACGTGTTTTTCTAGTAGATTGGATTTGAGAATGGTCTGCTAGATATTGAACTCAGATATTTTTTAAAATTCCACGTTTGTCTCAAATTCCCTTATTTGTATATGTACTTGTCGCTTTCAGATGTTTGCCCCTTGATGCTTATCACTGCTAATTAGAAAGAAAGTTTGCACTTTTCTGATTTAAAAGAATGACATCTAACATCCTTCACTAAGTTCTTATGACATTTACTAAATTCATTGTTTTTAAAAGATGCATTTTCTCCTGTCTTTTTTTTAATATTTTTGTCCTTTTCTAGACCTATGTATTATTTCTTAATCCCCATGTAAATCACAAAACCAAAACAAGATTTCAGCAGGATTTTGAATTAATCCATTATTGCATACTTATGCTCTACACTGATTATGCATTCAGTGGACTCCTATCTACAGCTAGAATCCATACACAAGATATAGCTGGATTCAGACATCCTTCCATATTTTTCCAATAAATTGCTAGGTCAGCTTTTGCCTATTTTTCAGAATATTACCAACCTCTGGTCCAGTAAAGATGATTCACTGAAATACTTGCTCAGTTCCTCATCCACTTTTTTTTCCCAATCTAATCTTATTCGGTTGCTGTTTTAGAATATAGCAGTCAGGAAGCTGACAGAGGCTGAACTTTTATATCCCCTTACTCTGAAGCTATGTGTTCTGAACTGAGTTCCTGTGAAGGAAGCTTTCCGACGGCTTCTTAGGTTTTTACAGAGTGCTAGGACATGAGACACTGTCTTTTCCAGTTCATGCTTTGAGATCAGTTGTTGTTTATTCCAAGATGGAGGTAACAGTTTGCAAAAGCAGAAGAATATTTGACTGCCGGTAGTATAGAAATAATAGCAGTATCTGTCAACAAAGCCTCTGTCAACAAAAGCCTGCAGTCTAGACGTACCCTTGGTGTCTTATTGATTTTGTGATCATTTAGACTTTCCACTGACTTAAGTCAACTCTTACCGCATCTTAAAAAATAATGTAGGTCTAGAAAACAATTGCTTGTGCCACCACACTCCTACACCATCCACACATGGCAAATCTGTGTCCTGAGCCCGTCATACTCACAACCTTCTTGCCCTGAGTCCCTCACATATCCAGCCCAAACTCCAGCACCCCCACATCTACAAGCCCATGTCTTGCTCAGCACCTCAACTTTCCACCTGAGCCCAACACTCCCGAGCCTGAAGCCCCCTCCCCGAGCCAACATCCCCTTCTCCTGCATCCAAATTTCCTCCCAGAGCTTGTACTTCTCGCCCCTTCCCACACCCAAATCCCTCATTCCCACCCCACACCTCCTGTCTCAACCTAGTGAGAGTGTATAAGGGCTGGGGATAGCCAGTGATGGAGAGGAGGGGAACAGAGCAGATGAGGCCTCAGGGAAGGAGGGTGGGGATTTTCATGAATTGGTGGGTGCCTCTGGCACCCCCCCCCTCCTTTTTTTTTTTTTTTTTTTTTTTTTGCTTGACAAACCTAGAGGTTCCTTGAAAAGCTGAAAGGGTTCCTTGGCCAAATAAAATTGGGAAACACTGATCTACACAATATACATAGACGTAAAACGTAAAAACTTAAATATCTTGGAAACAGTAGCCAATCAGTTGTTTTAATTGTCATATTTGAATTCAAAATACATAATAAATAGCACATTTTATCTCTGAAGCAGATGACTTCTAAAAAATTGTAGACCAGTGTTACCTGACCCTACCTTCCTTTGGATACTTGAATCTGTTTATCCCCAGCTTCTCTCAGACTTTCACCTCAGAGTATCTGACCTGGCCTGAGTCTCGACTTCTGCTTTGACCACTAGGTCAGACTACCAACATCCCGGTCATGATACCAACTCACATGTTCTAAAATCATGAGTCAAGTCCCCCAAAATTGTACAATAATAGTACAATTTTTTAAAATAGCAAATGTAGTGGTCTTAATTTTTGAACATTGATGGTTCATGTTCTTAAATTTTTCTCCACAACCGTAAGAGCTAGAAACTTAGTTTTTAAAAAATGAATTCTGAGATTTTTCAAGTAATCACATGACTTCAGTGGGTGTGACTTGAGGAAAACATGAGACTTGAGATAAAATCAGGGCTGCCCTTACTATGAGGCGAATTGAGGTGGCCACCTCAGGTGCCAGACTGGGGGGGGGGGGGGCGCGCCACTAGGACCCAGAGTGTAGAAAATTGTCTGCTGCTGGTACATATGTATTCTGTCTTCTCTAGATGCACAGAGATGGTAGAGTGTCATGAGAGGAGTAGAACAGGAAGAAGGCAGACTTGAGACCTTTCTAAGTTTTGGCCCAAGCGATGGGCCATGAGGGCATCATTTGAGCTCCTTTCCTCAGGTGCCAAAATGTTGTAGGCCGGCCCTGGATAAAATATGGGATTTGTGAGAAATTCCTGAGAGTTTACACTAGTAAGATCTCTCTCAACAGTTTAAAATTTACATCAACCTAACTGTGTCACTCAGAGGTGGAAAAATTCACATGCCTGTGTGATGTAGTTAAGCTGACCGTAATTCTTGGTTTAAATGCATCTAGATTTGAGAGAATTATTCTGACAATATAGCTATTCACTCTAAGCAATGGATCAGTTGCAGTGACTAAAAACCCATTTCATTTCTGTAGTAAGTAGGGATGTTTCAATATTGGTTAATTAAATAGTCGACTAACCTCATGAATTGTTATCAGTTACTCGACCAGTCTATAGTCCTCAGAGGTGGTGCTGGCAGCCCCACTCCTGATGAGCCATCTGCCATTCCGAGGCAGAAGTGTGGGGTGCCAGGCAGGAGCTGGTCCGCGAGGGAAGCCAGTTTAAAAACCAGCTCTCCTCACAGACCGGCTGCCTGTTGCTCCATGCTGCTGCCTCGGATACCCTTTAAATGCAGAGCTGCAGCGGAGGTAGGTTCTGTACCTGGCACGAACTAGGACTGAGCCAGGCTGCTGGCCTGCCTGCTAAAATATTAATTGTGGGGGGGAAGGTGGCGGAATACGTGTAGCATTAACATAGAAGCTTTTGCTTATCAGTTAATATTATTACATCTCTAGCAGGAAGTGTAGCTGTGCTGATGTAGTGTAGATGTAGCCTAACCCCCATTGTGCAGCCATTGCCATACTATGACCGGTTCCAGATACAAAGTTTTACTTGGTCTCAATATGGACTAAGAGTTGGAAAATTCTTTTATGTAGTGACATGTGTTTAGTTTAATTTAATTTAATTTAATTTAATTTCTAGGTGATGGAATATGAGAACAGAATCCGAGCTTACTCCACTCCAGACAAAATCTTCAGATACTTTGCCACCTTGAAAGTAATAAATGAGCATGGAGAATCAGAAGTGTTTATGACACCACAAGATTTTGTGAGATCTATTACTCCCAATGAAAAACAACCAGAACGTAAGTAATATATACAGTAATTACATTTGGGGGTGATTTATGTAATGAAGAGTTCAGAATGAAGTTTTCATTGACTGTTTAGTCACCTTTTACATCTCATTACACAAATAGGTTGGCAGGGGACCGTCCTGTCTTTGTATGTGTTTATATTCCCTAACACAGTAGGCCCTGCTGCTGCTATGATACAGTTCCTCTAAATGCATGTACTTCTGATGTATAATCGTATACATAGAAGTAATAGAGTACAATAGAAATAGTTTCATTCAGCAGGTAATATATTGACCTTTTCATCAGAAGACTATAAAGATTAAATTTCACACCAGCACTTGGGTTTGTATGCACTGCACACTTTGCTTTGCAGTACTACAGGATAATTAGGAATGAGAATTTATTTTTTTCTTTTTTTAATATTTCAGCAGATGTCAGTGCTTGTTTTTAAGCATTTTTTTCTATTTTTAACTATTTAATTTGTCACAATTGCAGAAAATTGAGGGTTATGTCAGGCAATTTAATGACAGTAGATTTTGAGATTCAAAATGTAAAACTTTATACTGTCAAAGCACAAATTATCAACATTGCATGTCAAAATATACAAAATAAATATATGTAAACTCTAGGTTTCAAGAGGTTTTTTTCTTATTTTGCCTTTATATAAATTGTGATTACCGATGGAAATGTTTTTTATTTAAATGTGCATAGTGAAATCGATGTTTACTTATTTTTACTGATAACATTTTAATCTGCCCAGCCCTGAGGATAATGCTGATGTTACAATAAATGACAGTTTTCACAGGAAACAGTATTTACAGTGTCTATATATTTTCCTTTTGCCTGTTTCTTGTAGCTGTTCAGTTAAGTTAGATGTAGTATCACTGCTGAGGTAGGTTTAGGAGAAACTGTGACTTTGCACTCCATATTCTTCATGGAAATATGCTTATGAATATGACATAATTGGAATATGCTTTATGCAAAATACTTCATATAAAATATCATTAGGAAAGTTTATAATCTGCTGAGTGTGTATATTCTATTCTTACACATGTATTCTGTATACATTTTAGAAATTTAAAGCAAGGTCAGGGTTTGGTTGTCCCTGGAATTCAATTGTTTCTCATAAAATGGAAAGGGAGGAGTGTATGACAGTAGGAACTGTATACTTTGGAATGACCAAAGGGGACAGCAAGTGCCCCAGCCAGAAGCCACCGGTTGACATGTTGCTCCGCTTCTTGCCTCTGCGGTGAGTGTGGGTGTGGGGATGACCCCTGCTGCTGGGACCTGCCTTTTACCAGGACAGGCAGTGTGCAAAATACCATACCCCTTCCCCTCCAGACTCTGTGTTCAGAGCTACACGTGGCCCTTGCAGCCGGTGCAGGGGCATAGAAGGAAGGGATTCTGGTTGAGGAACCTGCTGGGCTTCTGTCCAGGAACTGCACAGGAAAGCGCCCCCTGGCCAAAGCCAGCCTCTGACACCCTAGCCCCTGCCCTTCCAACCTTCTGCCCCCTCATTCATCCCTACCCCCTCCCAAACACTGCACCCCAAACCCTTGCACTTGCTCCTGCACTCCTGCCCCAAATCACAACTCCCTCCCAGACCCTGCCTCCCCTCCTGTACCTCAGCCTCCTGCCCCAGGTCACAATCTCTTTATGTATCCCAGTCCTTTACCCCAAGCTCCTTTCTGAAACCAACCTCCATCACAGACCCCATATCTCCTCTATTAATATAGTGGAAGAACCACTTACCAAATTCTTGGAGTGGCCCCCCATCAAAAAATATTGCCTACCTCTGAGCTAGAAAAAGCTGAGCCTTTAGTAGGAGAGTGCCTGCCATGAGTTATGTGGAGGTAGCCCTCTAATTCCTGCACTGGAACCAATGAAGTGTCTGGTATACTGTGTGAGAACATAGGTGGTAGGCAGGCAGTAGCCCTTTCCTGTGTCTGAGTTTAATAATTTGTGGCCTGCTGCTTAAAATCAATTTGTCTGTCTTCATTTAACTGCTTAGTCTGCATCAACAGGGATTGATGTGCATTTGTTCTTTTTACCTTTAGAGGATAGAAGTACAGATGTTCCTGTGATTGCCTTAAAGTTAGTTTTTCTGTCTTTATGTATCACCTGCTGAGTAATAAAAAGATGGGCTACAGAGGGAAATTATATTTTTATTTACTCCTGAAATTGAATATAGTTGGCTGTGCTGAAGACAATGAAACTGTACAGATCCTGATGTGGAATTATGGAGAGTGAGTTGTTATCTGATAAAAATGAAAGGCACAATGATTATTTCCACTTCCTTCAGCAGCAAGTCTGCCATGATCTTGGTAATGTTGCAGGTTTTTTTTAAGGACTTGCTAACTCATAGGAATATTTAAAGGTGACCTGCAAATGATTTTTTTTTGCTCATACCCTTATTTGTTGCTTGAAGGAAAGCTCTGTAAATTTTGACGAGTATCAGAGGAGGGGTAGCGTATTAGTATTGGAGACATCTGATTAAGTGATTCTTAGCCTACAAAAGCTTATGCACAAATAAAACTGTTAGCCTTTAAGGGGCCATTGCACTTGTCATTGTATATGTAAATGTTATTGTTATGAAATTATCTTCTTTACTAAGTTTTACCTTTTTAAAAATACTAATAATTTCAAGTTTGTTCTTCCCTGGTTTTGGTGAGAGGGCTTCTCAAGGAAGAGGGAGGTGGATGTATAGTGTCAAAAATTGAAGATGACTAATTCTAATGAAGTTGCTTGCATCCAAAATTTAAATAAGTAATTGAAGCTGAATATTTGTCAATGAAAAGAAACAAAACATTCTTCTAAGCATCCCTTCTTTCTCTCATTTGTCCAGCTTTCTCTTAGTTCCTGTGTTGTTACCATTTCACTAGGTCTCAATTAACCTTCCAGTCTATACAAACCCTCAATTTCTATTGTAAACATTTTAATTGAGGCAGTGGCAACTAAGGCATGTCTTCACTAACCACCAGATGGATGGGCAGCAGTCACTCCATTGGGAGTCAGTTTATCATGTCTAGTATAGCTGCGATAAATCAGCTGCCAAATGTTTCCTGTCAACTCCAGTATGCCACCAGGATGAGAAGAGTAAAAGGAGTCAACAGGAAAGCATCAGCCGCGGACTTACTGCAGTGAAGATCTGCAGTGCGTAGCTCTAAGTACATCAAATTCAGCTACATTAGTCATGTGGCTGAAGTTGGCGTAACTTAGATCAGTGGCTCACAGTAGTGTAAATGAGACCCGTTGATGCACTATTTACAGGTTATGGTGGTATGCAGTAGTATTCAAGGCAAGTACTCATAAGACAAAGGAGTTTCAGTTTCTAGCGATACTTTTGATGTCATACTTCATTTTTTTATGATATTATATAGTAGCAGATGGTGACTGTTATAAAAGAGGGCTACATATGAAGAAAACGGATTGTGAGTTTTGTATTTATGTTAAAAATCTTAAGAAAGAACATTGTCCTAATATACGGCTAGAAAAAGCTGCTCAGATAAGTGACTCACACCCAAGGCCTCTGCCCACTCTGTACCCTGTCTCCCAGAGAGATGTAAAATCTAGTTTAATCAGTTAACCGGTTAAACATTATGTTTAACCAGTTAACTGCTTAAACGGGCAGGCGGGAAGAGTGTGGTCAGGCCAGAATGGCCCCTTTAATGCAAGCAAGGGGATGCTTCAGCCCCTGCAGGTTAACTATAACTGGTAAACATCACCTAATTAGGATGATGCTTACTAGTTAAGCATTCACATCCCTAATCTGCCACCCAGACTCTGCACCCTCATTTCCTGCCCTGAGCCCAGGTCTGCTGACAGCAATTCTGAGCCCCAGGGCAGAACAGTCAGTAAAGCCTCTGCTGGTGCCCAGTGAGCTGCGCAGCTGGGCATGCTGTCCTGGCACTGCCAGGGCTGCTCTGAAAAAATGAAGCAACTGCCAAAATACTAGTATGCTTAAGGACTTTTGCAGTTCATAAAACTGTCACTTTTGCATGCATATTATCTGCACGCATAGCTCAGCTTTAAAACACCAAACAAATCTGTGTTTCAGCTAGAAATAGTCATGCTTTCATGGCAAATATCAGAATACTTTTTGATACTGGAAAGGAAAGGAGAGTAGAAGGCATTCCCTCAGGGTTACACAGTTTCTCTGGAATGTCAGCTCTTCATCTGATTAATACTTAATATACATGGAACAGAAAAAATAGGTAATAAAGCAAGTTACAGTGCTGTAAAGTACTAGTGTGAGCCAGGCAATAGCACTGAGAGCTGTGCTCTCACACCTGTTAGCTATACCCCTTACAGAGGTGGTTTACATAGAGTGCTGGGAGAGCTCTCTCCCAGTGCTTGTGCCATGGCCGCACTTACAGTTTAAAGCACTGCTGCAGCCTTGCTTTAAAGTTACTGTTAAGTGTAGACATAGCTCCAGTTCATTTTGTGTGCATGTGTGAGATCCACAGAGCTCTCCTTATCTAAACTCTTTCTTTCTTTAAACAATTAACACCTTCTATGTCAACCTTGTCTGAAATGTAGCCATGCAAATGTCATTAGCTAGGCCTATCCACTAGGGAAGTAAAATCCTATTAAATAAGTTAACTGGTTAATCTGGCAGGGGCTTGTGGCCCGGCTGGAGTGCCCCTACCCATGGCACACCAGTGGCTGCTCTGGCTGGGATGGAGTACCCCCCATCTGCGGCGGGGCCCCAACAGGCTGGAACAGCCCCTCTGCTTGTGGCCCAGCTATCCACACACTTTTACTTGAGTATTCAATTCACTAAAGCTCCATCCTGCAAATATCTATGCATGGGAGCCCTCCACACGCATAACGGTTTACTGGATCAGTATCGAAGCCAGAGTGAATAGCATTAAAGCAGCTTCTTAAATGGCACCAATCAAAATAAATTCACAGATTTATTTCTTTTACCTGTACTTGCTTTGATTATTGTGCTCTATCCATAAGGTCACTTCCATGCAGCCACACCCCCACCCCTCCCCATATGGCAGCAACTCACCAGATAACTTGGTACCACATCTCTGCCACCTTCCCCCTCGTCCTGTGCAGTCTTCCCTTCCCCATCCCACTTAGCCCCCATGCTTTCTGAGCAGGTTCAATCGTACACAAAATCTGGAGCTTATTTTATTTGACAGTCTCTTCAGTTTCTTCTTTAGAACCAACAAGCTCACAGTGGTCTGGGAGACACGTTAGCACAGTCCACATGTTATTTACAGGATAGTGAAATAAAAGCTCATCCACCAACATGGCACAAGGTTAGGTAATCAACATAGCCCACGGCAGATTATTCAGAAGCATTAATTGTGGTTTCTGTGTGCCTCACACCTTGAAAAGGAACAGATTACTTTAAGGAAGGATAACTTCTGAAACTGCACACTGTAAATTCATTTGTACATCTGGGTTTCTTGACATGCACACAAATATTAGGGGGATGACTGCTCAGTTTGATACCCGCAGATCCAAAAAAGGCATCTGACAGTTCTCTAATTTTTCATTCAGCCTTTTAAATTAAGGACAGGGATTTTTACTGCATTGTCTCAGATAGGTCGAAGAGATCACAATGAAGTGATGAACAGCTCCATTTTCTGCTCTATGACCATTATGGATCTTTGAGTAGAAGGGGAGCATTTTATCAATTTTACTCCTAAAAGGTAACAGGAATCTATTCTTCACCTTACTGGACAAGTTACTTTTTCTTTCTTTTCAACCCCAGCTCTCTTTTCTCAGTCAGGTTAACAGGAGGATCTGTTAATTTATAAAAATACCGGCTGAAAACATGTGTTTTATAGTAAATTTTGGTCAAACCAGGAACTCAAAATCTCTACACTCTTGTGTGAATTACTGCCAATAATCTCAATAATCCAGTTATTCGAGAGTTCAATTTAAAGAATGTATTGTTTTTATTATTGCTGTACAAATCATTTGCTAGCCTTCCTATATTAACTATTAAGCTTTCATTGGTGTGCATAAGCTTGGTTAGGCTGTAGAAGTAGATTGAAATATGCCTTCTTCCTCAGCAGTATAAATATTATTTTCCTTCTAAGAATAAAATCCTTCTGTTCTGTGGTGATATGATGTGCAGAATATGTTAATATAAAAACCTTTTGGTTAATGCACTTTTTAATTCTGAATGTGCCTTCCATGTTTTTCCTTTTTATTTCTGAATTCATTCATATGTCACTTTACCCCCCACAAGAACTGGCGAAATTGATTTTTGGTTGAAGTATACCTTTGTTAATTCTGGGAGGAACAGAAAATTTTATTTAACCTGAAAATAATTCTTTTTTTAATTACACTCTGTGCCAGGCTCAAATAAACATGCTTGATATCTGGGTAAGGATTAGTAATGGGGTAGAAATCATTTCAGTTTAGAACATTAGGAAAAAAGGACTAGTAGAGACTAGTGGTGGATGTGGTGCTATCACTGTCTGTTTTGTGTGTTTTCTGTAGTTAAATAGGTTTTCCATGTTCATGCTGTGAATTGGACACTTTTCTTGAACCTCAAGAAAAAACATGTAGAAAAACAATTGATTTCCTTTCTTCTCTCTCTGCTTTCTAGTCATGTTACCTTCAAATAACCTGTTATTTTCTTTTAAATGCCTTATCAAAAAAGAAGCACTGCTCTAAAAGCATTTTAAATCTGTTTTTCCTCTTTCAGATCTAGGTCTGGATCAGTTTGTAGTGAAGCGGTATGATGGAAAGGTGAGTAGACTTGACATATATGGTGTCTTTATATCTATAACCTCTCTAATTTTCTATTTAAAGCTGAAATGAAATAAAAAACTGTCTTTGTTTAAGCTAGAACATAGTTGTATTTTTATCATATAGCTGAATAGGATGGAATGAACAAAAACTTGTAATGCTTATAAAATCAAAATAACTCCTCCCTGCTGGTGGGAAAGGGAGTTGTAATATGCAAAAGTCAAAGTTAGTTGAATTATCCACATAGAGGGTTTCATACAACCATATGAGGAAGTATCATCATATTTCAGAGAGAAACCTGCTAGATGATGATCATATTATAACATGATTTGGTCTGCTTATATGGATGGAACAACACTGTAACCTAGCTATTTTACAGCTCTGAAGCCATGTTCTTCCCTGTTGTAAATCTCCCTGAAATAAATGAAACCATATCAAGAAGGAATTTGGCCCAGAGCTGTAACACAAGTAGATAACATGGTTGAAAGACTGCATGAACCTTTAACACAGATGGGGCCAAGCTATGTTAGATAAGACCAATACTTAACATAGATTTATTTAGGTATATAGTTGTTGATCTAAATTAACTTTTGAGCACGCTACGCTATCTTAGTTGATAGCTGCATAAAAATGGGAGAGTATTCAAGCTCCCCTTGACAGCTTATTCTGCAAAAGTCTCATTTTGCAAAATTTGTCAACTCATGTGCAACAAAATGCCTTAAAAATCTCTTTAGCTGAGAAGGTAATGTTTGACCCTTACATTGCTGAATGATGTACCTGGCATGCAGCAGCGGATTTAGGGCAGGGTGGCTGCCCCGGGCCCCACGCTTCCCGAGGCCCTGCGCATGCGCCGTGGCGCCACAGCACATGCGCCTTGTCAAAGGGAGGGCCCTGCAATATTTCGCTGCCGGGGCCCCGCGGCACTCTCATCCGTCCCTACTGGCATGTAATGTTTCAATGTGATCAGATATGTCGAAAAAGTCCTGTAATTTGATTCTATAATTAAATAAAATCCTGCACAATTTAGATTTAAATGAATCTTAATTATTTGCCTGTTTTGCCTTCAATTAAATTGGTTTTTATTTAAATTTCAGTGAGGAGGTAGAGGGACAGAAAGCAGAGCAAGTAATCCGATAAATGGTTTTTGTCACTTATTGCATATGAGAGTTTCTGTTTACCCCACAGAGCATTATTCTACTTTGAAATAGGCAATCAGTAACTGTTTCCTTTTGGTTTTGGTGACTCTTAGTTAAAACTGAAATGTTAAGCACTTGTTTGTCCCATTCTTTGTGTTTTCATTATTTAAAAAAAATGGAATATCTATTCTGTGCCAAACTTCAATTATTTCTTCCTTTGTTTACTGATAATCAACTTTACAACAAACCACTATCATGGCTGTATTTTGTCAAGTTATCAAATAGAACAGAGGTTCTCAAACTTGATTGCACCGCAACCCTTCTGATAACAAAAATTACTACATGACCCCAGGAGGGAGGACTGAAGCTTGAGCCTACCAGAGCCCTGCTGCCCCAGATTTGGGGGCAAATCCAAAGCTCAAGGTCTTCAGCCTCAGATAGAGGCCTGTAACATGACTCTTGTTTTCCAGAGCTAAACTGGTCCAGAACTGTGGCTTTGGCCCTCGGCAGTGGGCTCAGGCTTCATGCTTCAGCAAGTCTAATACAGCCCTAGCCACTCTATTTAAAATGGGGTTTTAACCCACAGTTTAAGAACTGCTGAGATAGAATGTTGCCTCGGAATGTATATTAAACAAAAATGTCTTAAAGAAATTCTGACTTGGACACGATTTTGTATAGCTTTTCCTCTGTTCCTGAGTACTGTACATTATACTCCCATAATATTGGGTAAAAGTCTCAAAGCAGACATTGCTGAACTCAGCCTTTTGTTCTGCTGAGCTTCATTGCTGGATAGAATTTTAGTGCGCTATAATGTTATAGTTATAGCAGCAGTATTTGAAATTAGAACTGACAAATGAAGGATTTCCAGTTTGTGGGAAATTTTGTGATTTTTGAAATTTGGGTTTGTTGAAATATAAACAAATACATTCTATTCAATATTCTCCATCCTCTTCCCTGCTGTGGCTCTGCATTGTAAAGCCCAGGGAAGTCGGTGCGCGAAGTCACTAGCTTGGCCCCTGCTCTGAGGCTGAGCCTAAGGTTTGTTTGAACCACAGGTGTTTCACAGAAACATCTTGGGTTCATGAAATTGATATTTCCCAACAAACTTAAATCAGGAAATTTCAGACCAGCTTTATTATGATCTATTATGGCTTCTCTCTCTCTTGCACGATATACACACTCAGGCTTCCATCCAGCATGGTGAATGTGTAACAAGTGGTGGTCTTAGTGCAGGCTGAAATGTTCTGAGTTAGGCTGGCCCTTAGCATCTGTTCCCTGTGATGACTATCCTCCATTCTGGTGTTCTGTTGTAGACTGAAATTGGGTATATAAATTAGGGATGTAAGAGATTAACTGGTTACCTGGTAACCAGTAGTCTTATCGGACTGCTTATCCATTAACCAATTTACTGGCCCTGTTAGAACAGCCTTCCTCCCATGACTGGGGTGGGCCTGGGCAGAGAAGCCCCCCATGGCTGCAGCAGGTCCAGACAACTGGACCCCTGCTGCAGCCACAGTGGGCTGGAACAGCCCCCCACCTGTAGTGCAGCAGGCCCAGCTGGCTAGATCCCCTCTGCGGCTGGGCTGGAGCAGCCCCTCCTCCCACAGTGCAGTGGTTAACAGGTTAAGCTATATTTTTATAGTGCAACAGGGTGACTATTTTAATGGGTTTTTACATCCCTAATATAAGTACATATTTTATATATGCAAAATACATTGGATGATAGAAAAAGTCTTAACATCAGTCATCAGAGTTTTAAAATGGAGATTGTAGTGAACTACTAGTGATAATACTGTGTAGAACTACAGACCATATACATTTTATAGTATTATATTGCAGGGGCAGCATTTTTTTAAAGAAGGAAATTATGGCTTGTGTTTGTCAGACTTCTCTAACTATCGAGCACTAGTAACAGACTTTAGTTATGAGGATAGTGGTGCTGGCAAGGTGTCAAATTTGGGGTGAGGTTAAAGCAGGGAGATCTTCGAGGTCCCTCAGTCATGCAGAGGAGTCTGGACAAGGAGTGAAGTCAATCCTAGATCTTGGTAGTTTTTCTAGGAGTACTTTTAAGAGAGTACTTTTGCCTCAAACTCATTCAAATGTCAATTTAGGTATCAAAAAGCAAATTCCGCTCAGTCACATTTTAGTTATGTTGGTATCAGTTAAGGCAGGGCTACTCAACACTCGGCCTGTGGGCCACAGGTGGCCGATGGCCCGTTTGTTTTGTGGCCCATGGTGCGGTTTGGGTTTATGCAGGGCTCAACCTGTGGCCTGTGGGTAGGATCCTTTGAACATGACCTCCACTGGGAACATGCTCCATAACGGTGAGGCATCTCCCAGGTGGGGGAAGCATTGAAAGATGCAAGCAGACAGGCTGGCTGGAACAGATGGGTACAGTGTGTCGTCATTTCTAGCCCCCAGGGAGGAGGTGCCGGGAGCGCTGGGACATTGTGGGAAATGCTTTGTATTCATGCCTATCAGAGTGAAAGAAGGTATTTGCATATATTTGCATATATATTTGCATGTATATGCAGCCACATTTAAGTTGCAGCCCTTGGCATGTGCAGTGAGTATCATTGTGGCCTCCATGGCTTCCAAAGTCAGGAAGCCCTGAGTTAAAGAATAAAATTATCCCTCACATCTTTTCTTTCTCGTTGGTTGTTTCCATTTACTTATTCCCTCATGGATTTCCCAACAAGTATCAAAGCACTTTACATTGGGAGGCGATCTTCTCCCTTAGATGAGGGTCTAACTTTATGAAGCTGTGACTTTGTGTGTTGGGATATTACATGCATTGGTGGAGGTGGGAAATTTGAGTAGAAAACTGAGAGGTGTATTGTGCCCTTGAGCATCTTGCATAGTGTCTATTAATGTTAGTGGGAATTACAGTATATAGACAGATTGAGGAGAGAATAGACTCTTTCCATCTGAAATGTATTCTTTCCTTTGTGATGAAGAGAAAATGAGCAGTCAGGTGGAAGTCTGCAGTGGTATCAAAAAACACTGATAATCTTTAAACTAGAGGTTGGCTAAACAAAAGTAGAAAATAGAACTATTGTTAGTTATAAACAAAGATTTATGCCTATGTGTCTAGTAAATACTAATTTAGAACAAATTTCAATAAAAAGAATAGGCCCAGCTGTGCAGTCAGATGCATTTTAATTACATATTGTAAAACAAAGATTAAAGACTGAGTATACATTTTCTGCATGTGTGTTCTACATAAATGTCATTGCATTGGGAGATCATTTGTATCCGCAGGTTTTTTCACAATTATTCTTGTAAAATTAGAAGTCAACCCTGTAAGGTTTGTCTACATTGCAGCTGGCAAGTGTGATTCCCAGTGCTAGTTCAGCTTGAGATAACATGCTCAAAAAAAGGAGTGTGGTCACTGCAGCATGGATTCCTTTGGCTAATCTGTTCCTGCTAACCTTTCATTTTTGTTCTCAGGCCTCACCTCATAATTTAGCTCAAATTATAATATGAGTATAGCTTAATCTGTAATTTAACAAAAGCACTCTGAATTAAAATATCTAACCATAACAAGTGTTACCTGGCTTTTACATTGTATCTCTTTTCACTCTCTTGTATTGTGCCTGTGTTAAGCAAATGCTTATTTGGGGGAGGAAAAAAGAAACACTCCTCCCCCCCCACAAAAAATCCAAACAAGACAAACAATAAAACAAAGAAAATGTACACCAGTGCTGCAGCATAAATAATTTCTGCTCAACTCTCCCTGTTAACTTAATGAAAAACTACCTCAGTGTTAGCAGAAGTGAAGTCCTATTGGATTTAATTAAAAATATTAGATTCCTGTTGCTCCTTGAAGTTCATTAACATTCCTGTTGAATTGTAGTTGGGGGATTTATCCAGGGTAATGTGGAACATTTCTTCAATATCTGAATGTGCTGACTCCATAGAATTTACTATCTAAGGAACATCAGACCTAAACTGGGATCTGAACTTCAAGATCTCACATTGTAGTTTGATATTTTTTTCAAGGATGACTGAGGAAAACTAGATGAAGTCATTTCAAATTGGCCCCAGGCGAGGTTTACAAACTGTGATATAGCATTGATGTTCGTTTCAATAAACAGTATGCTCTGCGGGCTTGTGTCTTATTTAGTCATGGAGAGGTAAATGCAGAGAATCTAAGCTATCAAAGTCCCAGTCAAAGTTTGCATCTTGTTTCACTGATAAATTGATATAAAAGGAGTGTGTTAAGATTTTTCTGTCTTGTGCTTTAATTCAAATTCACCATTTTCAGGTTTCTTTTATTTGGTTGTTTTACCATTTAACATTTATTTGTAGTTTCAATACAGCTTTCAAGCCATATCACTTTTCCCATCCCCTCTCTTAACATGATTCATTATCCAGTGATTAAATAATTTTTCAGTGAGATTGTGGTTGTATGGCAACAAGACTGGAAAGGCACCAGGACATGCACTTTCTTAGCCAATGATTTATAGGAACATGATATTTCTTTAGAAGAAGAATTTCCATTGTCGGAGAGATTTTTTTCTAGCTAAGCTAATATGCCAAATTGCCATCTCTCAAAAAGGAAAAAAAACCAGTTACTTACTTTTTTAACAGTTCTTCTTCGAGTGGCCCCGTGGGTGTTCCACTGTAGGTGTCGGGTCCCATCCCAGCGCCGCGGCTCGGAGACTTTTCACAGCCGTGCTCCGCTGTAACTATTTACAGGTAAACAACTATCTAAAAACCATAACTGAAGAAGAGATCAGGGAGCTCTGACCGCGATCTGTGGCGGTTGAGAGGAACTGACGGTTGCCGGCTCGCGCGCAGTTGATCAAAGGCGCGAACGCTATCCTGGGGAACTACGCATGCGCGAGCCGGCGAAGCATGGCTATGAAAAGTCTCCGAGCCGCGGCGCCGGGACAGGACCCGACACCTAGAGTGGAGCACCCACGGGGCACATCTCGAAGAACAATCGTTACTTCACAGGGTGAGTAACTTCTTTTTCTTCGAGATGTGTTGCTTATATCCATTCCATGTAGGTGCGTGCGCGCTGCGTGCACCAGTCATTGGAAGTTTTTCCCTTAGCAGTACTTGTTGAGCCAGCAAGGGGAGTCCCCTGGAGTAGCACCAATATATCAGCTAATATATACCCCTACTGGCCCTCTACCCCCTTGATTCCTTCTTATTGGACTACTCCAAAGAAGGGGAGGTGGGCAGGATTTAGAATGGACGGGAGCAGCACATTTCAAACAGTTACAAAGGTAAGTAACCATTTTTTCGTTGAGTGATTGCTCATGTCCATTCCATGTAGGTGACTCCAAAGCAGAAACCCCAGGAGGTGGGGTCAGAGTTCTAACCTTTCACAGAGTGGAGGACAGCCCTACCCAGAGCTGCAGCCTGCATAGCCTGATGAGCCAGAACATAATGATTGGCAAAGGTTTGCACTGAAGACCACGTAGTGGCTCTACAAATGTCCAGGATAGGGACCTGAGCCACAAAAGCTGTAGAGGAGGCCTGTGCACTTGTGGATTGGGGTGTAAGGTGAAGGGCTGGCACCCCAGCCAAACCATAGCATTCCCTGATACAGGAAGTAATCCAGGAGGAAATCATCTGCGCAGATACAGGCTCCCCCCCCTCCCTTCAGCCGCTCCGATTTCCATGAACAGCTGTAGGGACTTAGAAAAGGGTTTTGTCCTGTTGAAATAAAAAGTTAAGACTCACCTAACATAGAGTGTGTAAAGCCTGTTCTTTGCAGAAGCATGGGGCTTGGGGTAAAAAATTGGGAGAAAAATGTCCTCCGAGACATGGAACTTAGACACCACCTTTGGCAGGAAGGCAGGGTTGGAGCATAACCTAACCTTATTCTTGGGGGGGAAAAAAAACTGTATAAGGTGGTTCTAAGGTAAGGGCCCTTAATTCAGACACATCTGGCCAATGTGATAGCCACCAAGAACGACATCTTCCAGGAGAGGTTCAGCAGCAAACACTTGGCCGGGGCCTGAGCGGGGGCCCTGTGAGTCTGGTCAGGACCAGATTAAGGTCCTGCTGAAGGATGGGTTGATGGACATGTTGTTAAAGCCTATCCAACCTCTTAAGAAACCAATGGACCATGGCATCTGCAAAGAGGGTCTTACCTGGGAGCCCAGGTAAAAAAGTGGAAATAGCTGGCAGGTGGATCCTAATTGACAAGGAGGAAAGACCCTGGACCCTGAGATCCAGGAGATAGTCCAGGAAGAGTGGGACCTAGACATCCATATAGAAAATCCCGTTCTTGGTAGCCCTGATAGAAAAATGCTTCCAAGTGGCCTTAGTGGACAGTTTCCTATTCCCCAGCAGGACCTCTTACACCCTCTCTGAGTATTGGAGGTCTGCTGCTGTCAGCCATGGAACTTCCAGGCCATTAGGTGCAGGGACTATGGGTTAAGGTGACAAAGCCTGCCAAAGTCCTGTGTTATCACATCCAGGTACAACGGGAAGGCAATCGGCTTTTTGCGGGAGAGGCTCAGCTGAAACATGAACCAGTGTTGTCTGGGCCATGCTGGCTCTATGGGATGAGGGAAGCCCTGAACTCCCAAGCCCTCAGGGAGTTTCAGCAGAATGAGAGAAATGCATATAGCAAACCTTTGGGTCAGGGGGTGAGGAGGGCATCTCCCAGAGACCCACGGCTGAGACCCCATGAAGGAGCAGAACCTGGGGCACTTCCTGCGAACAGATTCAGGAGGGGAACTCCCCCCCCCCCCCCCCACTTGCAGAAAATGTGGAGGACTACATCCACCCTGTGGGACCACTCGTGGCTGATGAAGGACCTGTTCAGCTGGTCTGCCAGAGTATTCTGGGCCCTGAGAAGGTAGGAGGCAATCAGGTAAATACTCAGAGGGCTTCCAGGTACAGGGGAGGGGAATGAGCACCACACTGCCTATTTATATACAAGACCATTGTCATATTGTCAGACAGGATAAGGACCATCTAGCCCTTGAGGCAGGGGAAGAAGGCCTGGCATAAAACTGCCTGCAGCTTCCTTAATTGATGTTCAGGGAGAGTTCCTCCTGAGACCACATACCTTGAGTTTCCACATACATGAGCTCCTCAACCGGTGTCGAACACGTCAGTCACCAACTGAAGGGTAGGCAAAAGCCTGGAGAACAGAACTTAGGTACAGACCACATCCTCCTGGACCCACCAGTCTTAAGGAGCAAAGGATGTCAGGAGGGAGTGTCACTACCCTGTCCCAGGGGTGAAAGGGCGGGTTATGGACCTGAGCCAGCCACAACTGCAGTGGCAGTAGGTGAAGCATGGCATGCTGCGCTGCATAAGTACAGGTGGCTATAAGCTCCAGGAGGTGCTTGCAGTTTCTGGCTGTGATCATGGGAGACACCTGTAGGTCCAGGATGGCCTCCCTGATAGTCAGGAAGCGCAACCTGGGTAGAGATGCCATGGCCAACATTGAGTCCAGACATGTACCCATGAAGTCTATGACCAGAGTGGGGACCAAGGTGGACTTAGTCACGTTTAGGAGGAGCCCCAGTTCTGAGAAAAGGTCCTGAACTAGGGAAGTATGGGCCAGCACCTGGTCTGCAGATGAGCCCAGCATCCCGGGAAACACCTGGATGCCACACTTCCTCAGAAAGGCAGCAACTACGGCCATGCACTTCGTGAAGACTGCAGGTGCCATGGAAATACCGAAAGGTAGGGCCGTGAAATGGTAATGATCCCAGCCTTCAGTGAACCACAGGAACTTCCTGTGGTGAGGTGAGATGGAAATGTGGAACTAAGTGTCCTTAGATAGAGGGCAACATACTAGTCTCAGAGGTTGAGGGAAGGAGTGATTGATGCCAACATCACCAACTTGAACTTCGCCTTCGTGATGGAGGTATTGAGGTCCTTAAGATCCAAGGTGGGGTGGACCCCACCCTTTACCTGGGGGACTAGGAAGTACCAAGAGTAGAACACTCTGCCCATGAACTCGGGGGGACCACTTTGGTCACCCCTAGGCTTAGGAGTAGTTGTACCTCCTCCCACAGGAGATGCTCATGAGAGGGGTTCCTGAAGAAGGATAGGGCAGTGGGGTTAGAGGCGGGAGCAAGAGGAATGGGATAGCGTAGCCCCTCCATACCCAGTCTGAAGTGATGGGGGCCCAAGCACGGTAGAAAGGCAATAAGAGGCCCAAGAAGGGGAGAAATGAGACTGTGGTAAACTGTCCTTGGGCGTACCTTCAAAACTGCTGACGAGGGCCTTGGGTTTTATTAGCTGAGCCTGACCCTTGGTGAGATGAGGGGCGGGAATGGCATCTGTTGTTCCTGCCGTTCCCATTCCTTCCCCTCCACCTAGAGAAATCCGGCGGGGTGTTCCTGCCTGAGAGGAAGTGCCACTGGGGAGTCCAGGATGTGAATCCCCTGGGACTTCAGGATGGCCTGTGTGTCTTTCAGATAAGGCAGATGATAGTTAGTATCTTTTGAGAACAGGCTCAATCCTTCACTGTTAAGAGACGCTTACAAAGCTTGTTGCAATGACTGTCATGAGTGGAAAGAAGGAACTGAGGGGGCGGGGGGCCAGCAGGGGTATATCTTAGCTGATATAGTGGCGCCACTGCAGGGGGCTCCCCTGCTGGCCCAACTGGTACTGCTAAGGGAAAAACTTCAGAGTTTTATTTTCAATTGACCCCGGTCTAAACGGCTGTTTTTTCTTTTGAAAAACCCCATTTCGAAAAAAACCCGTGTCTGCCTTTATGCAAACGAAGTGCAGGAAATTTAAATATCGGCTTCATTTGCAATATCCAAGGGTCTAATTTACATCCCTTTTTCGAGAAAAGGGATGTCGTTTAGACACAGCCTGTGATAGTTAAGCTGAAGATATGTCTATCCTGAGACAAGGACAAATTCACCACCTGTGGGCAAGGAAGACCATTAATACAGCTGAATCAGTGAAATCCTATTGTGATGGAACGAATTTGAGGAGTTAGCACAAGAGTGGTAGTGTCAGTGGACATTCTTTCCAAATATGTAGGGATTGTAGTATTTTAGATTGTTTCTCTCAAGTATTATGATTTTTGAAGAAACACGTTAATTTCTATTACTGTAGATTTTGTGCTTGAAGCAAGTGTTTTCGCTGATAAGGCTAAATTGCAACACTTCCAAGAAACGTTTTGTCATTTTAGGGGAAAGAATTAAATGGAATATTGTTTTAGAATGGAATACACTTGAATAGTGCTTTTTACCTCCTGTAGAGAAAATTATCCTTTGTAGTTGAATATAAATAAAAGCTTGCAAGCTATCAATGATGGTATACCCTTAAATTACCATTGACCCAAAGAGGCAATAAGTAATTATAGAGGCCAATTTTACTTTGGAATTAGGTAACTTCTACCAAGTTTCATATTTCCATGTTCTTTCTACTCTCCGGATACAGTTCTGTGTTCATCAATGCTATAGAAGTAAGACACCCTTTAATTAATTACTCTCATGTGATAAGGAAGTTGCTTTTGGTATTAAACATTACAATTACTTGTAGTTATTGTAAGCACTCATTTCAAGTACTGTACTTGGATGCTTTACAAGGAAGAAATAATAAAATAAATTGCATGGTGAAATACCTGACGTCTAATATTAGCTTTAGGAATATATTGAGCAAATCACTTGAGCAAATCTTGAAGCAATAGGATTTACTATTATGTATAATAAAGTCCAACCTCCTAGCATGTGGCACCTAGTTATATCTGAGATATAAGATCATATGGAGAGGTCTCTGTGCATTTTATCACCCTATATTGGCAATCAGTAATGCCTTTGCTGTGGTGAGGGGCATTAATCTCAGATAATTTCACTACCTTTTTTTAGTCAAACTTTATTTTGTAAAGGGTTTTGGGATGTGACTGCTACTAGCTACATATTTTGCCCTTCTATCCTGTCCTTGTAATGTAATTGTTTGCATTTTTTAAACATTTTAATATTGGATTCTATAATGTTGTATAGTGCCCTGGTGCTTGAATGGGGACTTCTGAGTGGGAGGAATAAAATAAGGACTTTCACAACAACTAAAAGACATAAGAACCACCAAGAAACTCTCTGTGCCATGTATATTGGCCAAACTGGACGGTCTCTACAGGAAAGGATTAATGGACACAAATCAGATATTCAAAAAGTTAACTCACAGAAACCTGACAGGGAACATTTCAACTTGCCCAAGCACTTAATGGAGCTCAAAGTTTCGAAATTATTACAAACCAATTTCACAAACCAGCTTGAAAGGGAAGCTGCACAGCTTAAATTCATTTACAAGTTTTATACCTACAATAGAGGTTTAAACAAAGAACTTAACTATATTACCCGCTACATTCCACATCCTAATGACACACAAAACCAAACACTGGGTACTTAGGAGCACTTAGTACCCATTCTATCAGCTTCATTTAGCAAGGACACCCAGAGTACATCTATACAGCAACATTATTTTGAAATAACAAGTGTTGTTACTTCTAAACTTAGTCCACGTCTACACAGCAGGCAGTTCTTTTGAAACAATGTTGAAATACTGTCACGCTGGAGGTCATCTTACCCTAACTTCTGTAACCCTCATTGTATGAGGAGTAAGGGAAGTCAGAGTGCTCTATTTTGAAATAAGTGCTGTGTAGATGCTCCCAATTTCGAAATAAGCTACGCAATTTGCATAGCTCATTTTGATTTGTCCAATATTTTTTCCCCTTTTCCCTTCTCTCCCCTCTTACCTCTCCGCCCTCCCCCCGCATCCACTCTCTTTCTCTGCTGTTTATTTGGAAACTAGTCCCCTTAAATCCATTCATCTGAAGAAGTGAGTTGTGCCCACGAAAGCTCATGATACAATCTACATTTTGTATTAGTCTGTAAGATTCTGCAAGACTATTATTTTTTAAGTTTTGTCTCGTTAAGGCCACATGTCCCGGCACCCAGATTAAATAGGACTAATGTAATAAAGTGGTAGAATGAATAACTTTAAATATAGCAGGTCATATCTTCAAAAATGGTTAAATGACTTAGGAGTTTTAAGTCCTATTTTCTGAAGTAACTTAAGCACATGGGAGCTTAAGTCTCATTTAAAGTCACATTTGAAAATGAGATTCCTAAATCATCTAAACACTTTTGAGTAGAGGTGATCTATGTAAATGTCTGAGTAGATAGGCCACATGCTGTAGTGGATAGTGCACTGATCTGGGGATCATGAGACCTGAGTTGTGTTCCTGGTCTTCCACTAACTGGTTGGGGGTCTACCATGTGGAAACAGCAAATCTTGTTCTGCCACCTGTGGTCAAGAAGGGTCCATGAACACAACAAGATGAATGGAATCCTATTGTGATGGGACAGATAAGATTAGAAAACTGATTTAATATGTCGGAAAGTCCCTAATAGTGGCAGAGACAGATTTCTGTTCTACACTGTGCTTTTCTGTCCTTATGGTAATTAATGTCATACTACTGTGAGTTCACAAGGTTTCTTCATTGTCCCCTTCCTTCCTTTCATTCCCTTCTATCCTCCAAAACCAAACCAATCCCCAAATGCTTTTATTCTACAATTAAAATTACTGTACTTTATATTTGATGTGCATGTTCCATATAGACATTTAAGAAGACAAGACCCTTCTCCTGAAATGCTTATGAGTCAGGTATCAAAGACTGATGCTTTTATACCAGCGGTGGGTAAGATGCAGACAGTGGGCCAGATGCAGCCTGTGGCCCCTTCACCAGAACTCTTAAGCAGAGAACTGCTCATGCTGTAAACAGCCAGCTGCTCTCCACTCTGGATGGCGGAGGAGGGAGTCTTCACACTCTGTCCCTACTCCCCACAGAAATATTTTTCAGCTCCCATTGGCCAGTTCCAGCCAACTGTAGCTGAGAAATTTTGGAGGGGGACGGGCAGAATTGGAAGCTTGCCTCCCATGGCCACAGCGGAGCCACATGGAGCAACCTGCAGCCTCGGACTGTAGCAGACAGTCTGCTTCAGATTCCTGCAGAGCTGCTGGCTGGGATCCCCCTAGGTAACTGCCTCTCAGACAGAGCCTGCTTCTGGCAACCCACCGCCTCTCTTGCCTCCAAGGCCTCCACCCAAACCTTTCCCCTTTCTCCCAGGTCACGGCTTCCTCATATACTTTGCACCCCCTCTTACATTCCTCCCCCAGGCCAGAATTCTCTCCTGCCCCCATACCCCCTCCCTGACCCTGCACCCCATTCCCTTGCCCCAGGTCACCACCCAAATCCTCTTCACCCCCTTCATTCATATCACAACTTCCTCCTAGACCTTGCACCCTCTCCAAGAGCCCCTGTGCTGACCCGAGTCCTCTGCTGCACACTTATTCCCTGAACAGTACACCCCAAACCCCTGCTCTTGATCACAGCCTCCTCCTTCACCCAAACTCCCTCTCAGGCACCCAACTTCTGTCCCAGACCCCACACCCCCTCCATATAAGTGTGGCTTTTGACCACTTGCCAAAAACTTGAACTGTCTCCCCCCCCATTAAAAATTATTGCCCACCCCTCTTTTATACACACAATTGACTATAAAGTATTTCTACCTGGAGGAGATGTTTAGTTCAGTAATCTTTAAGTTCTATGTTAATAACCACAACCTTGAAATAAGCCAAACTTGAATGCCTTGTTAGCTGTATCGTTGAGTCGTGTGATTTCCAGTTGATGTGGCCTTTGTGTATCTTGACCTATGAATTCACATTCTAGTATAATGTACTTGGACGATATATTCTTTCATTGAAATGTAGGAATCTTCAGAGTCAGGAATTATTTGTTTTTGTTTTTAAAAAAAAATCTATTAGGATAAGTAAATGCTTGGTTTCTTATATTAAATTGTGCATGCATGGCACAAAATCTTGTGAAAAACCTTATTATGAAGATTATTTTGCATCCATGTATGGGTCAAGTGTGTGCTCCCTCTTTCCTCTCCCCACACTATCCGCCAACAGTCTGTGGCATAATTACTTTCTACCAAAACTAGAAATATTTGCTCTTACTTTTTTGTATTACTAACTTTGTTGCTCATTTTCACTGGGTTTGTTTGGCAGATATTCCTGAATGTTACCAATTGCTATATGTGCTCCTTACTTCCTGTTCCTAGGTGTCGGAGATTCTTTGCTCCTGATGTCATTAATTGGTTTTGCTGGTGTTGCAGTGTGGCATAATATGTAATATTTGTGGTTCTTTAATTTTAGTTTTGTTTTTTGGTGTAACCAAACATCCCTCATTTTCTTCCCTCTTTATAACCCTCTCCCTTCTCATCAGGATTTCTGGCAGGTACTGACTTGTCAGCATGTGCTTTAAACAGTTTGTGCTTCAAAACCCATAATGTGCACCTTATTTGTAAAAGGGACAGTGTATACTTCTGCCTTCCCCTTAAAAAATACTTCTAATTTATCTCCTTTTTAATGAACTTGTAAATAATAGATTATTAAAAAATAATAATTTTTTTGAGATAAAAATAAGTGTCCCTGAGAATACTGTTCCTAGGGTAACTTCTTAATATGTGTCACTATTCATGGAAACCAATTATTTGCAGAACCAGAAGATACTAGTGCCTATTCTTTTACTTTTGTAGTATCTCTTCTTGTGGACTAAGTCTTTAATTTCATTGTTTGTTGGAATTCAGCATGATAATTCATTGATGGAGAATGAAATTTCTTTTCCAAGGCTATGGAATAACTTCCATTCTCTGGTAATAGATAGGTATTTCTCAGACCAAAAGTAAATTGCAAAATGTTTTTAAGAAACATTGCAGGCATTTGAATGTTCATGAGTCTTGGAAAGCCTGTTCTGTACACTTCCACAAATTTTTAACTTTATGTAGCTACAACATTAGCTAGAAATGACTCATAATTAAGACCATACTTTATAAAATTACTTACGGGGAAAGGACAGACACTAGAGAGCTGTTCTATTTATCACGAGTGAAGAGAGACCCACACTCAGAATAGGAATGAGCAGATGGATCTAAATATGAACAAGAAAGTAGTGCCATACTTGGTGGCAGCCAGCTACAGGTTTCAAGGAGAACCCTTCTGAGATGAATTAGGAAGGCCACTCCATTGAAGTGGACCCGGATGGTGAAGTAGATGAAAGGAGGCAGAGGGGGAGAAAACTGAGCAGGAGCCAGTATGTTTGTGGAGGTGTGTGTGCGGCTGTTCAGTTTCATTAAGTGCAGAAGGGAAGTTATGGGGGGGAAGGGATTGCTAGAAAGTAGGGAGGAGGGCTGTATGCTGGGAGCCAGATAATGATTTTGGGTTTGAATAGAAACTTGGGTGTAATAGGTAGGAAGAGAAAAATTTGCTCTCCCCCCTACCCTAACATAAACACTATTACAAAAACAGGGACCTGGGCATATAATAATTCACAAATCAGATATAGGCTTCCTGCTCCCTGGATCTGAATTGGCTACTGGGGAATCATGAGCACAACCAAAGTTCAGGGCAGAAGCTGAATCAGACTCTACATAGCCCTTCCCCTGGCTGTCTGAGGCTCAAACTCTCCCTTCCCCTGAGTTGTACCCTACAGGAGACCATCAAGTCATACCTTGGTCCATCCCATAGATGGGTGGCTCCAAGGCACAGGCATTAGGCACATGATTGTGTACTTGGGCCTTTCTCGTGGCTGCTCTGGCCCCAGATTCTCTAATGTACAGTTGCTGGGGCAATATACAGGCAGTCCCTGACTTACGCGGATCCGACTTACGTCGGATCTGCACTTACGAACGGGGCTTTCTTGCCCCGGAGGTCGAGGTAGCGGATTGCTACCTGCGAGCTCCGGGGCGAGAAAGCCCCGTTCGTAAGCTGCTCTGGTGCCCCTGGTCTGCTGGAGACCGTCTCCAGCAGACCAGGGGCACCGGGCGGGTTCCCGCGCTTCTGAGGCTTTGCCAGAGCAAAGCCTCAGAAGCGCGGGAACCCGCCCGCTGCTGCCGCTTCAGTCTGGGTGCCTGTGGTCTGCTGGGGACCGTCCCCAGCAGACCACAGGCACCGGGACTGAAGCCGCAGCCGCGGGGGGTCCCGCACCTCTGAGACTTTGCCAGAGCAAAGCCTCAGAGGCGCGGCACCCCGCTGCCGCTGCAGCTGCAGCTCTGCTCCCGGTGTCCCTGGTCTGCTGGGAGGGGGAGGGGGGCGCGGCTAGTGTGCCCCCCCCCCAGCAGACCAGGCTTTTGTTTTGGACCCTGGAGCAGAGCAGCTGGGGCGCTGCCGATTGGTCCTGCAGCGCCGCTCTGGGCACTACTGGACCAACCCGGCAGCACCCCAGCTGCTCTGCCCCAGGTCCTGATTCAGCCGCTGCTGGTCAGTTTCAGCAGTGGCTGAATCAGGACGCCTGGGGCAGAGCAGCTGGGGTGCTGCTGGGTTGGTCCAGTAGCGCCGAGGAGCGGTGCTACTGGAGCAACCCAGCAGCACCCCAGCTGCTCTGCCCCAGGCGTCCCCAAGTCAGCCGCTGCTGAAAATGACCAGCGCTGACTACAGGAAGCCCGAGGCAGAGTTGCTCTGCCCCAGGCTTCCTGGAATCAGCGCTGATCAGTTTCAGCAGCGGCTGGCTTGGGGAAGCTTGGGGTTCTTAAGTTGAATCTGTATGTAAGTCAGAACTGGCGGTCAGTTTCAGCAGCGGCTGAATCTGGACGCCAGTTCCGACTTACATACAGATTCAACTTAAGAAAAAACCTACAGTCCCTATCTTGTACGTAACCCGGGGACTGCCTGTAGTCAATCCTAGAGGATTTAGCTATCCCCGGGCCACCTCCTTAAGAAAATTATGGTTGAGCCTCTGCAAGAGGGGCATGGGAAAAAGGGGTAGGGCAGAGGAGACAAGGTTAGGGGCACAGG
This sequence comes from Pelodiscus sinensis, assembly GCF_049634645.1. Lineage (NCBI taxonomy): Eukaryota > Metazoa > Chordata > Testudines > Trionychidae > Pelodiscus > Pelodiscus sinensis. The sequence continues at coordinate 33,014,193 of NC_134718.1, read as the reverse complement.
TAGAAGGTTTTAGAGTGCACTTTCTTCTCCAGTCCTGAATCTCTGTCTTCAGAAGGGTAGCCAAGTTAGTCAGTAAGTGGAAAAACTTAAACAATCAATAGTCTAGTAGCACCTTAAAGACTAACAAAACATTCAGATGGTATCATGAGCTTTCATGGGCGAAACACACTTCAGATAACATCTGAAGAAGTGGTTTTTGCCCACAAAAGCTCATACCACCAGCTACATGTTTTGTTAGTCTAGTAGCACCTTAAAGACTATTTGTTGTTTTTAAAGTTTTCCCTGAATCTCCGTGTTCTTTGACTGTCAGCAAATAGCTGTGAAATAAGTCTGTGTCTTATTCCTCATCTAGTGATTGACACATGAAGAGGATAATAGCCTTTTATGACTGTCAATTACTCTATTAGCTCCAGAGGTAGAAGTTTGCATTGAAGAGCTAAAGGATCAAATCCTGTTGATTACTAAATGGACATCAACATGTATCCAAATGATAAAACTTCACATCAATGATGTTTTTAAAAAGGAAATTACATTTAAGAAACTGTTAAAAGAATGTTAAGATGCCAAAATCAAGTGCGCTAAAGCGAATAAAGCCAAAATTAAGGTTTCATGGGCAATTCAGCCTCCTTGTGTATGCATTATGGTAGTCTTTACATGCTTACACATTCTTTTTTCCCTGTCACATGCTATGAATTGGTAGTTACTCAATATTTTTTTCCATTCATTGTGTAGCTCCAGACTTTATTTACTGTTCACTTCCTGCTATCACTTCGGAATTATTAATTTTCTTTTGGGCTTTCCTGAAGTGGTCATTGCTATACCAAGTAAATGCATTCCTACAGTTTGCATTGCAAATGTAAATGAATTGATCTTCACAAAATGCCTATGCAGTAAAATGGTAGTATTATAATCCCCATTTTACAGGTGGAGAATCAAAGTCACAGAGGCCACGTCTCCACTTACTGGAGGGTCGACACTTTAGCGACCTACTAAAGTAAAGACCCGCTAAATTGAATGCTGAAGATGCCACCATCAGGTGCTGGTACTGCTCACTGTGGTGAGGAGTAAGAGAAGTCAACAGGAGCATTTCCCCCATTTGTCTCCCGCGGTGAATATGACACTAAGCTCAACTTAAGGTACGTTGACTCTAGCTACATTATTTACATAGCTGGAGTTGCATACCGTAAGCTGACCTTGCCCTTGCAGTGTAGACATGACCAATGACATTAAGGTTAAAATTGTCAAATGTGTCAGTTTTAGGTGCCAACTTGAGATATCTATGCCCCTTTTTTCCCAAGAATATTTTGAGTTTTATAGCATGTATATTTAGATCACAGCTCCAATTGATATAATGTGCAGCTGTGAGGATTCAGCATGTCCGCTGATGTGGCCTCAGGTATTTCGCATTGGGATCCAGAATATAAGGAATATACAGGTGACCGCTGTCTCTGAAAAGTATGGTTTAAGTGACTTGTCTAGTATCACAAAGGATCTTTGTGGCAAAGGTGGGGATAGAATCCACTTCTCCAGTGCACCATTCAACTTCCTTAAACATGAAACTGTCCTTTCTCTTTGTGCAGTTCGCTTTCATTAGCTACTCGTCTCCCAACTAAAAATAATCAGGGATCAACTGCTTCAGTCACTACGCAACCATGATTTGTTTCCTGTGCAGTTCCCATTCCTGTTCATTGAATGAAGCAGGAAAAAGGAGTGTATGATCTCCTAATTAGATTTAATCAAATGCAACTGCACAAGGTAGACAAGATTTTGGGGCTAGTTAAAATATTTTGTTGCACTAACGTGTTTCTCTCATCAACAGAAGCTGGTCCAATAAAAGTTACTACCTCACTCATCTAGTCTAATATCCTGAGACTGAAATAGCTACAACTACACTGCAGTGCACAAAGGGATTAAACTAAGGTTGCATACTCAACCTTAGTACTTTCATTTCCTAATTTTTGAGTGTTTGATTTTTCAACCTTAACATACTTTGGGGGTGGGGTATAATTTACATATAGGGCACTTCTGAGATAACTACTTAGCATAATTTACAGTAGGCAGCAGACACACATTTTAGACCTTACATTACATCTTTCCAAATTAGGAAGATGCCAGAAAAGCCAGTGGGTCTATTCTCTCTAATGCGACAAGCAGGGAGTAGTGGAATTGGAACTTTGTTCATGCCAGTAGAAAAGTTCTTCAACTCAAAGTTCTAGGCATACATTCTGATGAGGTCTGTATAATTTTTTGTAATGAAATATTTTTTTATTAATAAGGGCTTGTGAAGACAGTCTATAATTGCTAAAGTAGAATCTACCACTGATCAGTGCTTTTTTGATCATTCCTGAGATCTTGAAAGCCTAATAGCACCTTCAGCGTTGAGCTGTTGGTCCTTTTAAATGGGTGAAAAGTAATAGCTCTTCACAAATGGAATATCTTATTTCTTTTCTCCTTTGTGTGATAATTTCGCTGTACCCTATGGTATATTGAAAACATTGGCATTTACAACCTAACATAGATTAATTGTATAAATTAAACTTTATTCTTAAAAAAAAGAGTATACTAATATAAGCCTTATTGAAATGGCTCAAGTTGGTATTAATTTTGAGTCCTGGGGAACTCCTCCAGTGGGGAATTGAAGTATAGCCTGTCCCTTTTCAGAGGCATTTCTTTCTTGCTTTTCTAGCAGGTGTTTCTTGCATGTCCAGTTCCTGCTGCCTGTGAAAGTCTTGGAAAGTTTGTGTTTTTTCTCTTGACTGCATATAGAATGCTGGTGTTGCATTTCAGATGCGGTTTGTTTAACAGTGACATATTTACTCAGTTGGTGAGAGGAGTATCAGTAAATTTCTTTCTCCAGTCTCAGGAGACCACCAATAATCATGGTACCTGCTTATTTCTTGATTGTCCTGAAAATGTTTTAAATTTGCATTTAGAGGAAGAAAGTTCAGGGAAAGGTTTTTATATCTCATCTTCAGATAGATCCTAAAGATAAAATATTTATATTAAAATTCTTTTCCATTAGTATGTGCTATTGAAAAATAAACCAAAGTGCTTTCTTCACTAAAATAAGGAACATGCGAGTCGGTATTTTCATAACTTTTTGAAGCTACTTTTTAATATTCAGATACTTCTGAATTTGCCTTTCAGAACAAGTTTTTGCTTCTATGAAGCTGCAACAAAAGTGTTATAGTACTTCCAGATAGTGCTACCATCATAAACTTTTCCATTCTATACAGAGGCTTAAAACTCAACTGCAAAATTCACTATGTAATAAAATATTTCATAAGACTTAATTTTGAACAACTTTTTAAATTTTCAGACTTAAAAACCTAGACCATCTTTATGTAACATTGATTGTGAAATATATTGGTTTTTAAGAAGTCAGTAAAAGGGGGAAATGATTACGGGGCTGTAATTTTGTCTATCCTTCCTTCAGGTACAAAGCAGAATCTGTCATATTAGTTTGCCTCTGAGGCTATGTCTAGACTTCTGGCTTCTTTTGGAAGTACCTTTTTTTCGGAAGAGATCCTCTGAAAAAACTTCTTCTGAAAGAGAGCATCCACACACAAAAGCACATTGAAAAACTGATCTGCTTTTTCAAAAGGTAGTGTCCATTCAGCATGGACACTACCTCACATGTAAGCTGTGATTACTATGGATGGAGTGGCCACTAGGGCACCTGTGCTTTTTCCTCTTCCTTTGAAAGAACTCCTTCTTCCCCGTCCCCACACACCTTTTTCTGAAAAAGGCTTCTTCCTCATAGAAAGAGGATTACCAACACTGGAAAAACCCCTCTGTTCTTTCAATTTACTTGAGGAAGAACGTGATTGCAGTGTGGACGTAACTCAGGTTTTTTCGGAAAAATGGCCTTTTTTCTAACAAAACTCTGTAGTGTAGACATACCCTGACTGAACAAGGCTCTGCTCTGGGCTCTTCAATCTAAAGGATGCTGGTTGTGTGTGTGGTTGGTTTTGTTTTTTGATAAGACTGTTTTAACTGGATAGTCAGGTGCCAAGGTGATGGGTGCCACTTATGCATCTGTAAGTGGCTTTGATGCTTTAGATTTTGAATAGTGTTTTATTTGATGATGCAGTATTAGTCTTTTGACATTTTGAAAACAGAAATAAAGTGTCCTTGGTATTAATATTTGCAAACAAGGCCAAAATAGGAATTTCATAACTTTTCTTTATGTATATGTATAGTTTTATACATACCCAAGGATAGATGCTTTTACAGAATATCTGTTCAAATTCATTTTGAAAAGAACTGCCTTAATATAAATTTACACAGATCTAGGCCTGCACTGATTGTGAAGGAGTTTTATTGGTTTAAGTAAACAGAGTGAAGTTACCCAGCCTGTGACTAGACCAGGAAAATAGGAACCATATTTGCACATTCTGAATGCTGCTGAGCATTCAGATTGACCAGGCTCAGCTAATGTGTTCTAGAGGAGTCCATTCCTGTCTAAACTAGCTGCTGTATGAAAATGAAAAATGTGGTAATTAAACTGTATTAATTAACATGATTGTAAAAATTACCAATTTTTCTGGTCTTGTTGTGGTCATGGAAGGATCTCTGTCCATTGGTTTTATTTAAATAGACACTGCCAGTCAGTACAAGTCTAGGAAGGAAAAATATCATACAGCATCCCAGAAATAATTGTGTACAATATAGAGGTATAGTGCTGTGCAACTTTGTGCATGTTTGAACATAAGATTTTTCAATTAAAAAAAATGTTCAAGTCCTTGGTATTGACTGGATGTAATTTCAGAGAACCTTAAATGGTGACTTGAAAAAGGAAAAAGGAGAGAAAATCATCCCCATTAGATTTCTGCAAGGGATTGTTTGACAGATATCCCTTCGCCTCCCATACATAGCTGTGAAAGATTGCTATCTTTTTGTAGTACTAGTTTAAACAGAAAAAATAATAAATGAAAATGCAAGAATGTTGAAGGTCTGACTTGAAACCTACAGAATTAAGGAAATTCAGAGCAAAGGCTGGTGTGCTGTATGTAACTTAACCTGATGGGTATCAACACTGATACAGATTTAGATATCTCTACAATGTGTAGGCTTCTTAGATAGACCAGCGATGCTGTTTCAGTCTTGATCCTGAATACTCTGTGCAAACCAAAACATTTCTAAGTATTTTCAGGGTGAATATTCACAGCTGTCTGTGAAAAACTATTTTCTAAGGTTTTAATGTGTGCATGTTGATTAGGCCACAGAACTAAAGGTGGTCAGTTGGGACTGAAAAGGAATTTGCTTTATGGAAAGCTGAAATTTACAGTATCTTAAGCATTCATTTTTCATATATAGTTACACAATTTCTATAACTCTAAAGAATTTAAAAGAGAACAACTTAATCTCAACAATTATTGTAAATAAAAAATGGTTAAAATGCAGTCTTTTGATGATTTATAAATAAAAAATCCCATTTCGGAGTGAAATTATCTATTTCATTACATGCACCATACTTTGTTTTGGAAGGGGAAAACTGTGAAGTGATTGCTTGAGATGCACAACTTTTGATGCATTGATGCATATGGGCCCAAAGTGGTACTGAAACATAAGCATTAATTGCATGGATCAACTTGCTGAATGTATGTCTCCATCTCCAGGATGAAATATAAACTTTTATTTTCAATGACTTACAAAAGAACTTTCTTTGAAAAGCAGCAAATTAAATGCTACTCATGACTTAGCTTTTAAAGTGCCAAATGAAATGGTGCTACTGGAGTTTATTTAGATAACCTCTGATAAAAAGCTTAACATTGAAATTCACAGAACTTTTTGATGTTGCAGAGAAGACATAAGTAAATCTGGAAAAGGATATACATGAATTGATCTAAATATTAGATGACATATATGCTTTGATCTTATAACTATACATTGAACCTGGCAACAGCCAGAGCACTAAGTTCTCTTATTGCCCTTCCACTGCCATTCTAACAGAGTGGCAGTGCAGATGCCTATACTGGGCAAAGCAATCAGCCAGAAGTACAGGCAGTCCCCGGGTTACGTACAAGATAGGGACTGTAGGTTTGTTCTTAAGTTGAATTTGTACTTAAGTTTCTCTGCCTCGGGCTTCCTGGAATCAGCCGCTGATCAGTTTCAACAGCAGCTGAATCTGGACGCCTGGGACAGAGCAGCTGGGGCGCTGCCGAGTAGGTCCCCACAGTGCAGCGCCGCACCTCGGCGCTGCGGGGACCAACCCAGCAACACCCCAGCTGCTCTACCCCAGGTGTCCCCAAGTCAGCTGCTGCTGAAACTGATCAGCAGCTGATTCCAGGAAGCCCGGGGCAGAGCAACTCTGCCTCGGGCTTCCTGTAGTTAGCCGCTGGTCAGTTTCAGCAGTGGCTGACTTGGGGACGCCTGGGGCAGAGCAGCTGGGGTGCTGCCGGGTTGGTCCAGTAGCGCCGAGGAGCGGCGCTGCGGGACCAACCGGCAGCGCCCCAGCTGCTCTAACACAGGAGTCCGCGAGAAAAGCCTGGTCTGCGGGGGGGCGCAACTAGTGCGCCTCCCCCTCCCCTCCCCTCCCCAGCAGACCAGGGAGACGCGGGTGGCGGGACCGAGACGTGCCGCGGTCCCGCTGCCCGGGTCCTCTGCAGCTTTTCTCCGCGTCTCCCTGGTCTGCTGGGGGGGCGGGGGGGGGGGCAGCAGACCAGGGAGACGCGGAGCAGCTTTTCTTGCCCTGGAGGACACGGGCGGCGGGACCGCGGCGCGTCTGGGAGGTCCTGCCGCCCGCGTCCTCCGGGGCGAGAAAAGCCCTGTTCGTAAGTACGGATCCGACATAAGTCGGATCCACGTAACCCGGGGACTGCCTGTAGTAATGAGTGAGTTCACCACCAAGTCCTTTTTATATAACACTCTGGACTTCTCTCCTAAAAGAGCCTTCAAGGATAAATTATTATTATTATTATTTTGCTTCTAATTTAAAAAAAACCTCCAAAACAATCTCCAGAGATTATAGAAAACGAGTAGTGGAGAATTACCAAGTTGGGTTTAACATAAAACCTAAGTTCAAATTTGGTTTAGCTGACACGAATGTGTGCAACGGAAAATTGTCCCCCTCTAGAGTCTAGCAGCGTTGCAAGTCAACATCAAGATGCACTGCAAGAATATGAGCGGAAGCTTGCGTAATGCTTTTCAGTCTTTTGCTTGGTTGCAGCCTCAATAAGTGTGTCACTTGAGAACTAAAAATTTAAAAAAAAAAAAAAAGGAAGTTATAAATCAACATCCCTGCCCACCTCCAATTCCATTAGCTCAGAGTAAGAAAAATAAAACATTTTTCTTGACCTTATATTTGTCAGGATTTTGACAGTTTATAAAGTTGGGAAACAATTTTCATATTTTTCTGTGTTTGTCTTAAGAGGAAAGGCTACTAAAATGAATACTCAGAACTCCTGGCTAAATGATGGAATTGCTTTTCTGGTGTTTATTGCAACACACACAACTCCTTGAAAAGCAAGAACATACATCAGTGTAAATAGTTGTTTTTTTCTTCCTTCCATTAGACTACATTGTCATTCCTGGATCTGCCTGTTGCTAGACAGCCGAAATTATATGGATTGCCTGAGCTTCCTTTTTAAAATATAAACAAACTTTTCAGCTGCACGGTCAATGTTTAGCAAAGTTTGTAAGATTAATTGACAGTATGAATCTGTTTGATAGAAATTACTGAATTTGACACATTTTCACTGAATATATACAGACTTGCTTGTAATGAATTAAAATATTTGATTTTTACGTGTATGTATGCTTGTTTGTGTGCTTCTCTAATGTGATTCACTACTTGATAAAAATGGTTTTTTTTTTCCAGATAATTGCTCCTTATGAATTCTCAATTGTAAATGTTCTTCAGGCGGTGCTGTATGATTGTCACTGGTTACTCAGTTTTTTGAATGGATTTTAAGTATTGAAAATTATTATTTTTTAAAATTTATTTGAAAATGCTTGGTTAGTCATTTTAATTCAAGCACATGATGTGAATATTTTACTGAAATTGTACAAATTCTAATCAGGCCAATTGTAAAGACTCATTGCCTAAAGAATTTAAATCTAATGCTTAATTTTGCTTTCCTTTCTGTCATTTCTCTGTTTTAATTCCTCCTTTCAGCTGTAATATAACTCATGCTGTGTTGAGACAAAACAGAAGAAATAGACTGTACAAAAGGTGGAAGTCAAAGCTTTATAGACAAAAGGAAATATATTTTAGTAAAGAGAGAATTGGCTATCGATTTTGCGCTAAATGACAATAGGCTTTGCAGCATTTCAGGAAGCGTTTTAAACAATCTTTGTGATTCTGTTTCATATTTTGTGGTGTTCAGAATCCTTGAGGGAACTTTACATCTAGTATTGCAATTTATTTTAGATGCCGATACTTTTTTTTTTTTTTTTTCAGATGATGAGCAAACAAATGCAAAAAACACCTAGTAAAATTCCTGTTAGGTGACACTCAAATATATGGATACAGTTCCATTTATTTGTCTTACACATTCCTCTATTAGTTTGACTAAGAATTACCTGTGAAGTTTTCAACCTTGTATCTTCAATACCTGGCTAACCTCTTAACAGTATAAGAAAGCCAGTCCTTGGAGATTGTTTTATTTCTGGCATATCTGATCGGCTGTATCTTGTTTCACAACAGATAGTGAGGTTTGCCTTCTATCCTCAGTGTTAAACTCTTTCTTTCTGTTTGGGATGGGCTCATCATTTTAAAACTCAGTTTAACTAAGTGTGGTCTACCTTTTCTTCTCACACCAAATGGCTGTTTCATTAAAATGGGAATTTGTAAAATATATTACCTTGTCTATCTTGCAGAACAGCAGAGCTTAACCATAGGTGGAGAGCTGATTGGAATTAGTTTGGGGTACTTTTAGTCCTTTCAAAAACTTTACATTTATAAGGATCTTTTCCAGCCTTTAATATTAAATAAAAGCCCATTTTCAATGTGTAAATTCATAATACTCATAAAAATTAAAATCTATTTCCAATTACACCTCAGACACTATATAGTGTTTATTAATCCTTTCTCTGTAAATACTCCATATATATCTGGGTATCAGTAGCTTATAGTGAACTCTGCCAAAAAACAAATGGAAAGGCAGAGCCAATAAGTAACACAAATGGGATATACCATTGAGGGATACAGCAGTCATGACAATTATGCAAGAAAATGGTTGCAAAAAAAAAAAAATTTCACTAGCTGTTAACTCAAGCTTCCATTGCATTCAGAGAGAACTACAGGCTGTTTATTTATCTTCAACATAATAAACATTGTGTGAGTGTTTTTGGGTAGAGTCTGACATAACTTTGTGCAGTTAGCAAAATATTTCTTTAATGAAAAGAAAACACTGCCTAATGTACTGTGATTATGTATTGCTAATGTCTGTGCAAAGTGGAAGTATTGATAAATGCTTCTGCTGATCTATGGGGGTTTACTTCACATTCTTAAACAACTCCAAATCTTCAAAATAAGAGCTATTGATCAGGAGAGCTGAGCTTAACTTGAAATTATGAATTTGCTGATGAACATGACTTTTTTTTTTCCTCTTGTGGTTTCTAAGTCAGATATTTGTCAAGCCGTCTTCTAAATTATTAGGCAAACTAATCTCCAATTTGCTGTCAAGTAGAATGGTGAGTTCTTTTCAAGTATAGCTGAAGGAGATGGCTTTAGATGGTAGGTGTGAACATTTGACTAAATGTCAATGCTTGGTGGCTTCTTAGTGTATAGTTGCAGCTAATAGTTGCTGCAAATCTTCCTTGATTTTGCTAGTCTAACACATCAGTTAGTGTTGATGTTTTGTAAACTTATCTTGTTGGTTAACCTATTTTCTTTCCTTTATCTTATATATGATGGGATCTTCGCTAGACAGAGGTAACAGATTGGGGCACTTGTGTAGCTGGACCTTGGTGTGGTGGTGTTTGTTGTTTTTGTTTCATGATACTGTTGCTAAATTAAGCTTGCATTGTTTTTGCTTCTACGCTTGCATGATTAGATATGGATTAATCTGAACTGCACTTAATGTGTTATATTAATTTTCTTTCTCTCTGTATGTGTGCGTGCATTTTCTAAATGGTTCACCAGTATGAAATTCAGTATCCAACCTCTAATACATTTACATGGATCCTTTTCAGTCTTTGAAGCTACAGTGGATCAGTCACTCAATAGCTTTCAGTTTAGCAGTGAGATTAGCTGACAAAATACATGTAATATGCTTTTCTAATTAAAAAAAAGTTTCCAGTCATCTTAAAAGTTGCATGCCTTCATGCAGGCATTTTTATTCTAGTAGATGTCTTTTCCAAGCAAAGGCTTGGGTTATAGCAGCATTTTATCAGGTACCTAGGTTTTTGGGAAACTGTGATCCGTTCACATATTAAAACCAAACTGCTCCAAGCTACTGTTAAACTAGGGCAATTGTAACAAAATAAAATCCTTGGGGATGGGGGAGACTCAGTAGGGCTGCAATTTTTAATTCTATTGTAAAGACCCTAGACTGTATAGCACCATTATTTGCTAGAGAATTTATACAGCACTAAATAAAAAGCGTATCATATGTTGTTTGTCTCTATTAGACTAAAGATGCTAAATGTATTCTCCTGTTCCATTTTGTGCTGCATTAGAAACATAAAACACCTTGGACTTACACATGCTACTTCTGATAGATTTGAAGTCTGGAAAAGGTCCATTGAATTGGAATGGTAATAGGAGGGAGGTGTTCATTTAAAAAAACATCTTGTTGGTAGCTATGATAAAAATCCTTTTTGTTTAAATGTTTAATTGGTTCTTTTATTTTCTTTGTTTGGGGTGTGTGGGTTGGTTCTGTAAAATAGAAGTTATCCCAAGAACGAGAGAAGTTTGCGGATGAAGACAGTATATTTTATACACTTGGAGAATGTGGGCTCATCTCTTTTTCTGACTACATCTTCCTCACTACAGTTCTTTCCAGTAAGTATAGTCTCTTTTTTTTTTTAAACAATCTGTTATCACTGAATTCCTTTTCTAGTTTTAAATGCTTACTAGTGATACAATGTTTCTGCTGTGGCATGTACATTAGATAATTTTTCCTAAAAAAGATTCTATTGACTACTTAAGAGCTGAATAAATAATTGTTAATGAATTTTTTTTTTCAAAGTTAGACCAAGATTTTGTAGACGGTTCATGAGCAAATTGCGACTTCTTCATATTTATTCATTATTTTAAATTATTTGGCATAACTTTATTAATATTGATTATTTTTGGCTTGCTGTTGAAAATTAAAAAGGGTAGCAGAGTTCCTTATTTGTGATTGACTTTATTAGTCTAGATAAATATAACTCTTGTATTTTCAGGTTTACGTGCAAATGCATGCACAACATGATTTTCAATTCATTGTTATAAGTATTAGAATGTACAAGCTAAAAATTCACTTTGCTGGTGCATTTGTTCTAGTAAACTCAGTCATGTGAAAGCTAGTGGATAGAGAACCCCAAAAGAGTGTAAATACAGCTGAAATCAATCATCCAAAGATTTAAACAAATATGAAAAAGAACTGCAGTTTATTATTTGCCTAGCTCCAAACTCAAAATATAGGACAGCTTCTATTCTTCTCAAAGTATGTTCTCTGGATTCTAAATAACAAAAACTTAAAGAAAGCCTTTCTATTATTTCTGTTGGCAAGAAATATACAGCCAATAGCCTTAGTTAATACAGGACAATCTTTCTTTTCCTCTTATAAATATGGATCAGAAAAAAAAAAGTAGCCCTTGTTTCTAGAACTGCTCTGCTCACTTTAGAAAATGTTGCTGTATAAAAGGGGGAAACAAAGAGAAATTCTACGTTAATTTTCAGTTCTGTTAGAAAAACTGCAAGGAAGAAAATTATTATTTGTCTAATGAAATTAGACAGAATTTATTTTGAGGCTTCCAAGACAGGTAATGATAAACACTCCAAAATAAAACTCTGCCTCCTTAATTTGCCTAATACATGATGATTTGAGAAGAAAAAGGACTGTTCTATACTGTTTTCATCTACTTGTCTTTTACTGAAGTTCAGTCCTGACTTTATCATTCTTGCCATTCCTGGCTTGAGTCTTGGATGAATAGAAGACTATGATGAAGTTACCAAAATTATGCTCAATTCATGCCTGAGCCAGAATTGTAACTCTGGTCTCCACATTTAAAAAGCTGTCACAGTTAACAAATTGTATCTTTAAATATAGTCTAGTTGTGTGAGTGGCCAATTAGTGTCCAGCATATAGGATGTTGTATGTGATTATATTATAACCTGCAAAACCTGAAGGAGGAAAAAATGGAAGATAGAGCTTGTACATTTATCGGCTACTCAAGTCACAGGGATGGGACAAATCGTGATTCAGGGAGGAGCTGCCCCCTTTGCCTCATAGCATATGATGCTCTGGAATACAGTTAGGGCTGGCTCTAGGTTTTTTGCCGCCCCAAGTAAAAAAAAATTTTGGCTGCTGCCTCCCCCCCCTTTTTTTTTTGTCCGGGGAGGGTCCGTGCACAAATGCAGCTTGCACAGCTTGTTGGGGGTGCGTGTGCAAATGTAGCTTGTGCGGCTTCCTGAGGGTTGGGGCGCGCGCTTCGGAGGGAGCCAAACCCTGGTGCATTTTCATCTCCTAGGACAGTGCCAGGGACTCCCCACGTGAGGACAATGGGAGGGCAGGTTCATCCACAGCAAGCCAGTTAAAGACTTCCAAAGCATGCAGCTGTTCACATCGCCTCGTGCTGGAGTCCCGGTCCCACTCCTCACTCTGCAAAGGGATTTTATTATTAGAACCCTTATAATCACTCAGACTCCAACCCCAACACATAAGCTGTCCAACTCTTGGTGTCCATGGACAAAAATCAGCCTCACTATACAATGAAACAGTTCAAAGGGGTTAAGAGAACTTTTGTTTCAACTCCCCAGCTCAGCTGTCCAGAACAAGACACAAGGGACAAGGAGTCTTGTTGTAAACAGTGGTTCTGGGTACTTACACTAGTGAACTGGTGGAATTTCTTTAAATGTTGACAGGAGACATGTTCTATTTAAATTTTAAATTTAATTCATAAGTTATTTAAATAGGTTATGATCAATTTAGTCCATAACAATTTTTAATTTAATTTTAAAGGTATATTATTTAAAACAAAGCCTATTTAAATGGGATCACAATTCCAATTTTAATAAAGCTTTCCTGCCCCAGACAGGAAGGGACTTGGGGACATAGGCACTGGGAACACCAGAGTTCCCCTTCCTCAAACAAAGGGAGAGGGAGAATGACCTGGGTCCCAGGCAGGTGTGAGGTTGTCAGGACACAGCACAAGGTGGCTGGGTTCCTGAGCAGGTGTGGAGGGGCGGCGGGAGGAGAGAGGGATCAGGGCCCAGAGAGTAGGGGGAAGGAGGATTGTTTAGAGAGCCAGACAGGAGATTGGGATCCACATGGGAGGCGGGGGGAGGGGGAGAAGAGGAGACAGGGTCCCAGAAGGGTTGCAGTGGGCCAGGAGGTGGGGTTGCTGAGCAGAGGCAGGGGGCAGGGGTATTGCGGGGTAGGGGCACACAGGCCAGGCCAGGGGGCAAGAGGGGCCGGAGTAGGGGGAGTTGTGGGGCGGGTGCATGGAGGGGGGGGATGGCTGCCGGGGGGGGGGGGCGCACTCACAAAGGCGAAGAAGAGGCCTCAGGGCTCAGCCTTACCAGCTGTGGGTGCCTCACGCTGCCCTCCTGGAATCACCCTGCCTCAGGGTTACCCACGCAGAGTTCCCAGTGCCCCGGGGCCAGGCTTAGGCTACAAGCAGCCAGGCACGGGGCTCCCACCTCGGGGCTCCCTGGTGCCTGGAGCTGGCCCTGAATACAGTATTACAAATGGATAGAAGTTCCTAGGACCAGGTATGCTCTGTGCATCTTTTGCAAGAGATGTGATATGTAGATGATTAGTAGGGCCTTACCGAATTCACAGCAATGAAAAAAGCATCACATATCATGAAATCTGGTCTTTTGTGCTTTTACTCCATTTTATACAGATTCAATGGGGGGTCCTGACCCAAAAGGAAGTGGCAGAAGGGTCACATGGTTATTTTAGGGGGATTGAGATATTGACACCCTTACTTCTGTGCTGCCTTCACATTTTGGTGGCTGGAGAGCAGTGGCTGTTGGCCAGGCACGCATCTCTGAGGGCAGTGCCCTGCCTGCATTAGTCCAGAAGTAAGGGTGGCAATGCCATGCTGTCGCGAGAATCACAGGTCCGATGATAAATACCCAATGGGGGAAAGACAGAACCAGGTGGACAGTTTTATCAAATAAAAAATATTTATTTATGACAATGGTGAATTTATAGTATTTATTCTAAGATTTTTAATAGACCGTGTTAATAATGGATTTACAGTATTTATTATATTTATTCTATGGCTTCTAGTAAAACATGTCAGAGACATAAGGATGGGAATGGCAAGGGGAATAGTCTCTAATCTTAAAATATCCAGCTACAGTAATTAAATAACAGTGATAACTACAAACTCTTATGTACTACCCAAAAACAACTACAACACTAAGCTTATACAACAAGAAAAAAATCAAATCATACATACCAACTTACACAGCACATGGAACATTTCACAGATATCGGTTTGGTTGCGAAGGCCTTGGTTACGCCCGAGAGTCAGGGGAGGTGGCTGGTCGGTTGATCAGGCCAGCAGCGCTTTGAAGTATACGAGAAGGCACATGCACTGTGGTACGTGTGTTGCGAAGACCTCTTAGAGCGAACTGTGCCACGGGTATTTATCCCCAAATCTGCACATCGCTTTCCCGCGCTTGCATATTACCATATATGGCCCAATGGTCACCAAGTGGGGGGTCTGTGTCCCAGGGGTTGGGCCGAAACTGTGCAGGTTTCATGCGACCAGGTAAGCCCCGCAGTTCTCACGCCAACGTGATGGGTGGGAGAGTCTGAGGCTATTTTCCCCTTTTCACAGCTTTCCTTTTTCTAAAGGCAATGGTATGCAGGAAGGGTGCGGCCGGTTTCTCTCAAGGAGTACTGCAGAACAAGAGCGGCCTGGCCAAACTTTTTTACTGGGGGGGGGGGGAGCAGTTTCTTTTCTCTAACAATGCCATAACACCTTTACTTCTGTGGTGTTGCCTTGAGAGCTGGGGAACCACAAAATGGCAACTCTTGATTGGGTGCCCAGCTCTGCATGCAGCAGCACGGAAGTAAAGGTAGCAATACCATGTCACACCATCCTTACTTCTATATCAATGCTAGCAGCCATCACACTCAAGCTGCTCAGTTCTGAAAGTAGCATTGCACCATCAGCAGCACAGAAGTAAGAGCATCAGTACTGCAACCCCCTCCCTACATTAACCTTGGTAGGAACACCCCTACAATTCCTTCTTGAGCCAGAACCCCTACAATTACAACATTGTGACATTTCACGTTTAAATAGCTGAAATCATGAAATATATTATTTTTAAAATCCTACAACTATGACATTGACCAAATGGATCCTGAATTTGGTAGGGCCCTAATGATCAGACTTTTATGAAGTTACATGGGTGTTCCCTGTGACAGCTTCAATAAAAATAGCCTGGGGAAAAGCAGCAGAATAGCAAACGCGTTAAGGTTTAAATTCCTTTTCTTTTGATGATAAATGCTGCAATTGAACATGCCAATGTTTGGGATGGTAGAAAGAGACGTGAGGTAAACCAGAAGATCTCATGATAATTATTTTGAGGGAAAGGAAAGGGTTTCATCTCACTCTTACTTTTGGTCTTTTGGAAGTAGCCACAGGGAGTTTTACAAGTCGCATTGTAACAGGCAGCAGAATTGGTAAATTGTGCTGAGGAAAACAGAAACTTTGCAAAAACATGTTCAAGGGAGGCTTTTGATGACATGAGGAATGTATTTTACCATTTGGTCTTCAGTGAATTCAGCTTAAAAAATATCTCAAAGAATCAGCAATTACTACCAGCCCCCAAGATTTTAGCAATTCATTTATTTAAAAAAAATCTTTCAAATGTATAAGGTACCCCATGGCAAGTTCAAAAACTCAGTGTTATGTCACTTTCTTTCTTTTATATCTCTGTAACTGAGTAACCTAATTAGTTCTTGACAAGCTCTCTAATCAAGCAAACACAATAGAACAAAAATATGGAATATAATTTTTAAAATAACCAAACAAAAATCTCATTTATGGTAAGAACACACTTGAGGAGTGGACGCTCCATGGGGTTTTTGTGGAAAAACCCTGTAGTGTAGACATAGCTTTTTGGGGGTTAGTCAGCCAGCTTCTGAACACTTTGCTCAGCTCAGTACTGACTATTTGTGAGAATCTTCAAAAACTAATTGATTTGAAATAGAAGAAAATTAAGGTACGTTGTGCTGTTATTGACATCTTCGGTCTGGCAGCTTGACCCCTCTTGCATTGAAACCTCACCCAGTCCCCATCCTAACTATTCAGACCCTACTCTCTAACTTTTTATATTGACCTTTGTTCCTTTCCTAGTGAGTATTCTTCACAGTCCCTGAATTCTAGTTATGAAAAATATGGCTAATAAGCCACAGTAAATGGATTTAGGTATTCCATCTGTATTGATGCAGCACATGAGAGTTAGCTTTTGTTGAACTGCAATTAATTTGCATATTACCAGCAGAGATAGCTGTTTGCATACTGCATAGGAGATTAAGTCTGTCACCATATTTTATTTGCAAGTAATTTATCGCTCTAGCACTGTCTTTTCTCAGTTTGCTCTGTGCTTCTGTGAAAATATATTTTAAAAGGTAATAAAGTAACTTTTAAATGCATCAGAAATTCAGTCTCCTATTCAAAGGCAGTTACATCAAATGGCTTTGAGGACACTGCACCATTTTTGTTGCGTCAGCTTTTCCCAAAATAGAAGAATTTTAATCTTTCTTTTAGCAATAAAACTTGGATTTCAGTACAGAGGTACAAGGAGAATTAGATGTATTTTAATTTTACCTCTTTAAAATCTCAGGTGATAGAGATTTTATCTCTAAGAGCTAAGAGAATTTTGCTTTTTGACAACTGATATTTTGGAAATATTGGAGGGGGAAATCAATATTGAGGACAGCTTAACACCTATCAACAGAAAACTAATTGTCATGTGAGAGCAATATAAAATGGGGCAAGTTGACATGCTAGTGTATGCTGAGCTTAAAGCCACTGAAAAAGGATTGGACACTTTAAACAAAGGTAGTGTTTCCATGAGCGATTTTTTTTTTTCCTGAATTTACTGTTCCTGAAAAGGATTAATAGTTTTGGTTAGAGGCAGCCAGGGTGCATTCAAGTGCTAGAGTAGCTTCCAGCCTCTGTACTGTGGCCAATGTACTAGTTAGACTTGCATTGCCTTTTTTGCTCCAGTTCTAAATCTGTCCTTTCTAGAGAAAAAAATGCCAAGCTATGGTGTTTCTCAGGATTTGAGCACTTGAGGTTAATAAAGTGAAAAGATCTCGTGTATCTTCATTTGTGATCTCAGCTAGAATTTGACAAAAGTCTTGCTATGGTGCGTCTTGGACTCACCTAACTTAGAATTGATTAGGTTTTTCAGTGTAGAAAATAAATTATTGACTATTGAGTTCTGGAACCCAGTCTAAAATACATTTTAGCACTGTACACTTATCTGAACTCAAATTCAGAATGAGTTGTTCTGCAAGTAGACCTGATTTACATCATCAGTCACTTACTCTGAACACCAATAGCAGAGCATGCTGGTGAATGCTCTGACACTAATATTTGAAATGTTCTTCCCTGCTCTTAACTTAACAAACCTCTCCCACTGCTGCTTTGGAACTCTAAAGCAACAACAGTTGTGAAGATGTAATAAAAAATAGTGAGCATCCTCTCAGACTAACCATGAATAAAGGATAAAATTGTCACAGAGATCATAGAATCTATGACTTCCAGAGCCTTCCATGATATTTTCTGCTTCAGCAGCCCCTGGGTGGGGGCTGGATCTGTCAGGTGGTGGGGACCCTGGAGCTGCATGGTGCTTCAGGCTGCAGGTGGGAAGTGGGGGGCTACAGCTCTCATCCAGCGCAGACAACAGGAGACCTCTGCAGCCCTCAGTTGCAGTAGGCATCAGAGCTCCCACAGATCTTAGCTGCAATGGAGCTGTGGGGGTTCACGGCACTCCCAGACACAGTGGGCAGTTGGTAATCTGAAGCTATGAGCCCATCCCCCCCAATAGCTTCTAATCGCTGCAGATAGTGGGGGCATTTGCCAGATCCAGAATTCCCAGTTGCTGTGGGCAGTGGTGGAGACCCACAGCTACCAGTTGCCATAGGTAGCAGGGAACCCCACCACTCCCAGCCACCGTGCCTGGCAGGAGAGTCCAGAGCTCCAAGCCAGGGCAGGGGGACTTCAGAGTTGTCAGTCACATCTGCAGCAGGTGCTCCCCACAAAGCAGGGCTCAAGCTCTCAACCCCCTGCTCCATTTTGAAACACTTTTTTTTTCTTTCTTAAAAATCAGGGACAGGTCCTGGCAATAAACAAATACTCGTGGAAGCTCATGCCTGCCCCTGACTTTACTAATAACCATGACAAAAATCTTAACCTTAACTATGCTAACTATATTTCCCTTTTTAAAATAATCTTGCAGCATTTGAAAGTTTTACTTTCAATGTACCTGTCATATAAATATCTATAAAAATGTGCGACATATTTGAACTATGCTACCTGCCTCTAAGCCCCATGGGTCTGAGACTGTCCCTTCTTTTTGTTCTGGACTGAATATGTTGGCATTCATATAATGAAGAAAGCATGTAGTTTGTGGAGCTTCTGATCCATATGTTCCATTGAAATAAGCACTTATGTTTATAGCACAGTGTCACTGTGATGTGTCCATCTTCTGTGTCAGAGCAAAATAACAAATGGTCTGGTAGCACTTTATAGACTAACAAAACATGTTGTTGGTATCATGAGCTTTCATGGGCACAGCCCACTTCTTCAGATGACTGGGTTATGAGTTTGGGATGTGTACACTTGAAATAAATAGGGGAGGGAAGAAAAAGGGAGTGGAATGGGAGACAGAGCATCAGTAAGTGTCTGGAGAATGGGTACTTAAACCGAAGCAGATAATAATCAAAGTCAATAGATAGATTCCCATGTCAGGAAGGATATTACAGAGAGCTGTTAGCACCTTCAATGGTGGTTAAATTGGTAGTGTCACAACCAACTTGCATCACGATTGAGTCCATTATCATGTGAATTGCAGGGGCACAATGCTGATTCTAATATTTGCCAGGCACAGGCAGGTTTCTTGCTGTATCACAGCACATAAGGAAAGAGAAGGACAGGGTCAGAGATTTAAAAAGTCTAGAATTGTGAAGTGGTTAAAATGACATCCTCTATCAAGTATCCCTGGGGATTCCAGGCTTTTAGAGTTGTAATTTACACAGCATTATTTCTGGACTTTTGGGCAGTTGGGTGAGCACTTAAAGAGTTTTTGTTTCCCGCAGTCCTTGAAGGTTTATCCTGTAACTGATGTGACATTACTGAAAGATAAGAGTTATACTTTGATCCTAGACATTATCAAATTGTCCATTTTCAGATCTGAGGAGGTAAGTTTGACATTAACTGGCATTAGAGTCAAAATGTGTAAGTAATTGTAATTAAAATCACACTATTTCCCTAGCTCACTAACTTGCAAACAGAATGGAAACGTAAAGCAGCAACTAAATCTCCTTTTTCACTGAAACTTTTTTGAAATCTTCCTTGATGGAAAAGAAATCATTTAAAAACTTATCATTCTACTCCACGCCACCGTTTGACATAAGTGCAGGGAAAAGCATGCAGCACATGTCTCATGCTTAACATATGAAGGACATACACAGTTTTGGTACCTCTCGCTAATAAATGGGCACATTGGGGCAGGGAATAAACAGAACCCTGTGTGTCTAATCCATAATAGGACTGAGTGTTGGCTTTGCTTATCTCCAAAATGTTCTGAATCACTGTTTTCTTGTCTTCCTACTAGACACTTGCCTCTTTGAACCTAGGAACCTTGTTTTTGCACAATTGCTATACACAAATGAGGTGCTGGTGCATGCTAGCAATGTAGAATAATATTAAATGGCTTTAGAAATCTAGTTTTAAATGAAATCTAACCTGTGCAGACCAATTTTATTTATCCCATTTCATAATGGTAGTAACACTGTCTATACAATTGCACTTCTGAAATAGGTACAGTTCCTACCCAAAGCATACAACAGTTACTCATGAATATCCTGCTTTATGTACCATTTGGCTTAACAGATAGTGGTGGCATGCTAGGGAATGACCATGCTTATTTTTACTCCACTACTAATTTCCATACTTATTTTTAAACCATAAAACTGCAAAGTATTTACAGTGTCTATGTGCATGTGTGTACACATACTTTGCAATAGGGACTCTAGCATATAATGCTGGGTCAGGACAACTTCATTCATGGCCAATGTTTTCCTCTTAACAGCCTAACAAGGGTGCAGTCAGTTATCTGCTAATGGACGTTTAGCCACTAGGAAAAGCTACAGAGTCCATATGATCCCTTCTCCCAGACTAACTAGTCGTAAATCTGCAGATTATAAGAGAGGATGGGTATTAGGCCAAAGAAGATCCCTGTTGTTATCTTTCTTCAAAAATGCTATTTGAAGTGTCAATCGTCCATCTCTCCCCCCCCCGAAATCTGGTAGCTAGGGACCACAACCACAGTCCCTTCCCATCTTCTTCTGCTGACTTTATGCCCCTCCTTTTTTTTGTCAGCTCACAGGACAACTTGGATTTGTATGACCTCTTTATGTGCTCTTGGAAGTCTGTAGAGCTCTGAGTGTTGTCATTGACTTTCATGGGGTGTTTAGACACATCAATGGAGAAAAGGTCTGGGATATGGAGTTTTAGAAGATGGGGGATGGAGTAGATTTGCACAAACTTTCCTTCCTCTTGGGTGCTCTACAACTACAGCCTTTCTCCTCTAGATCAGTATTCATGCCTCCCACAGACATTGTGTCTCAGAAGTCTCTCTATACCTTGGGACTGATGGAAATACAAGTTTGTGGCATGTTTTTCAAAGTATTTCAACTCTGCATATTGGGACTGTGATTTTATTTCAGGGTTCTTGTGAAATGTACTGTAGGGGGTTCACTCACTTTTCACATGGCTTCTCTCTTTTTTTTGCCTGGATGATTCCCTCAGAGTGGCTTGTGGGGAAGTCACCCGACGCTGACGCTTTGGGTGCGGTGTTCTCTTCAGGTCACTGCCCTCTGGCAGTGACCACTCCGTTGTTCGTCCACGCCCCCTTCCAGGGGAGAGTCACTGTTCTTCCGGTACTCCCAGGGTCCTTCCTACTCCCAGGGACCCCTAGCTCTTCCCAGGAGCACTCAGCTCCTTCCTGGAACACCCAGTTCCTCGGCCTGCCCGATTCCCTCCTGCACCTCTGCCTTTGTGCCTTCTGGCCTAGGGCTTCCCTGGCTCGAGCGCCCCCAGCCTACCGCAGCTGCCTCCCTGCAGCCCAGACTTTTAGGGAGCTGCCTCTGTGCAAACCCCCGCCCTTCATGACTACCTCTATGCAGTACTGGGCCTCAGGCTGTGTAGTCTGGGTTCTCTGGGCCCAAATCCTGCAGCCCTGTGGCAGCAGAGAGGCAGAACCCTCTCCTCCTCACAGGAGCTGCTTTTATAAGCCCCAGCTGGGCCCTCCTTAATTGCCCTCAGCTAGACTTCCCCCACTGCAGCTTGAAACCTTTGCTTCTTCTGTCATCTGTCACCACTGAGAACAGCCTAACTCCATCCTCTTTGGAACTCCTCTCCCCTTTAGCTAGCTGAAAGCTGCTATCAAATCCCCCTATATTGTTCTTTTTTACAGACTAAATAAGCCCTGTTTACTCAGCCTGTCCTCATAAGGATTTATAAACTAGGAAAAAGAAATGAGTTATTTACAAGTTAAAGCTGAGCTAAACCGGGATGATAAAATCCCTGGCTGCAATGATTTAGTTGCAGTTGGTCCTGCTTTTAGCAGGGAGTTGGACTAGATGACCTTCTGAGGTCTCTTCCAACCCTAAACTTTTATGATTCTGTGACTTTTTTTCTTGTATCTTTATATGCCCTTCCTGCAGAATATAAATCAATAAGACAAGGGCTTCTGCATTTAACTTCTTTATAGGTGGATCATGCAGTTAACATAGTTTTTATCCTGGATAGTTGTTCGTGATGGGTGAGGGCCCCACTTTTCCTGCCTAGATGCACAAAATCAGAACAAGCATTTTTTGAAATTATAAAGCAAAACTTAAATATTACCTTAGAGCATGGGATATAGATATTACAAATAAGATAGATGCATACATCAACTTTAAAACATTTTATAGAGTCTAAACATTAAAGGCATCTTTACCAGGCTAACACTTCACTTGAATAATATTAACATACAGATGAGTTGGTCCAGTTTCCAGATCTGAATACGTCAGTGCTTAGCTGACATCTACAGCCTTGGCAAGAGTTAGCACCCTGTTTACCAACATGTCACCTCACTGGCAGGAGTGTTCATTGAAAATGAATATCTATTGTGTAGTGTTAACACATCTCTGTCTTGAACATATACAGCTAATTCTATTCAAACCAGTGAATTTCTTAGCTTTAAGCTGTAGAATCCTGTGTTATGGCCTGCCCCCCATATTTGTATTTATAGAGAGAAATTTTAACTCTTGTATACTTCTCTTCTTGAACTAATCCTTCTTCAGGACAACTTTCTACTAAATGTTCTAATGCTTATAATATATTCCATGTACTCTTGAGAAGTCTGATTCCTCATTAATGTTTTGGTTAGAGTTTAGCTTTGCAGACATTTCTTTTGTAATTGTTTATTAAATTACATTGTTCATACCAATAACGTGTAGCACCCGTTCATCTTGCTTTTTTCCCCTGCCAGTATACATCAGACACGTCAAGTATACACTTCAGCCTTATTATAAGTAGTCTTGGCAGAATCTGCTTTTTATTTTGTTATAATTTTGACAGATAATATTATGAAAGGGACATTATTCAGACTATAGTCAACACTTTGGCATCAGTCATTTGTTGAATTACAGACATGTGTCTTAAGCAGGTAACGCTTTTCCTGTATAGTGTGTGTGTGTTCCATATTTGTGAAAAGCAAGCATATTGGAATTGACAAGAATTCCATATTCAAAAGCACTTGAAACAAATTTGTAAACTTTAGTAAATAATGCCTGCTTCACAAATACGGAAAAGACAGGCACAACACAGGAAAAGTGTTAAAAGGGTGGCTTGCTTAAATATAGCTTCTACCAGTTTGTGCTTAATTAAAATAAAAGGGGCAAAGAACCCTTTAAAAAAAAAAGTAAAATTCCCTTCTTTCTGGTGGTTTTCTCTCATTTCTGATTTAATGTTTAACATGGTGGTATCTGGTAATGGTGGATATTCAGTTACTATTTTAACTTTTTTTCTACTGTATTTATTTAATTTTTTTCCACCTCTTGTATAATTGTTTATCATTTAAATTGAGTAATATAAAAACTTATAAATCACCAATTATTTGGAACAGATTTTTGGCCTATGGATATTTTATTATTCTGTGGTTCATATCTTCATCTCTGGAAATCCCTGTACAAATGTGTTAAGTTAAAATAACTCTCCCTCACATTTTTGAGTACAGAAAATTGACTGAATACTGCTCAATAAAGGGATTGGACCAGAACAGCAGTGGATATTTTAGGTCAAAGGTGCAGGCTTGTTAGTTGCATGACGGAGGCTTTGCTTACCATGTCCAGCATATGCTTGACCGGAACTGATGCTCTTTAGACCTTCAGTTTCATGACCATTAAAACTGGGAATGAGAGATTACGTCAGTATGTTGCAACAGGTGTTGGGGGGAGGGAGATGTTGGGGGAGTGGAGAAGAATAGTTCAATTAAGATATCTCAAAAAAAGATAAAATATGAAAAAATGACTTGAACTAATACTTGTGTATTCTTTTTGTTATATATGCTCCTGCTATTAGTAAATTGCCATTAGTAAATTGCCATAAGAACAATTGTGCTGTGGAAACTGTTCCATTGAATAATGTACCTCCTGTTCAGTATGACATGGTTGGAATGAATGTGCTTAATCAGTCCATCTAATTGGCTGAACATCCTTTTATGACTTTGTAATGATGGATTTGAGTACTGGTTGTTTCTTTTATGAAGTCATTACAGCTGCTCTGTGATCAGGTTGGCCAATATAGTTATCTCATATTTAGTAGTGTTAAAGGTAGTTTTTTTAGATTTTATATAGGGATTTATTTGTTTGCACAATTTTGACAGAAAATTGTGTCTTCTCTTTACAATAATTTCCAAATTAATGGAAAAGTGAATGTAGTAAATATGAGTGTGGATTTTAATGAACAATTTATCTCAAGAAAGTCTTCTCAAAATTCATTAAAACTGCTTTGGCATTTACACTGTTTCATGGAGCAAAGATGGCTTAAGAACTTCAGGCAATGACAAGTGATAAACGGCAATGCATCAGATTGGGTGACAGATGTCTAATGGCTTAGCACAGGTATCACTGTTCAGGCTTGCTTTTAAGTCGCAGAATAGCTATTTTGGGATACTCTGGTATCCCGAAATAGTGTTGCAGTGTAGACGTAGCCTAAGAGATAAAACTGAATATTTAAACTTTGCAAAGTGGCTGAGATGGTAGTTAATACTGTGCCCTTCAAGAAAGCAAGGGAAGAATTGGAAGGATGCAAGGAAATAATTTTAAAATTTTTAAAACCAGAATCCCATTCTAACAGAGGTTGTGAAGTAGCTTATTGCCTGAATCATAAATTCACTCCAGATAAATCAAGAAATATGGATGATAGAGTGGGTAGTGTCCACCCCATAACCCAAGGCTTGAGACTAGCCAAGAAGCCCAGCCAGTAGAGCCATTCACTGCAGACACAATGTACTTTAGTCCAGTCATGGTTATGAGAAACACTTCTTGAGTTTCTGGAAATATTATGTACCTGGTGTTTTGACACTTGTCATTCGGAGCAAAAATAAATGGTAGAATTTAAAATAGAGTAACTGGGAATACAGAAACTTAAAACTGCAGAATTATATGTTGTGTACACCAAGTAGCCTTATGACAGGGTATCTTTGAAGTCAAGTTTATTGGTGTTGTGCATCTACTTAAATGTTACTTAGAAAACTGTCTTAACACAGTCTCTTCATTGGGCCTACTGAATTTGTCAGCAGTAAAGCACAGCAGCTATTATTAAACTAGGAGTGAAAGGCATTGTAAAACTCTTCTGGCTTTGAATTCAAGCTGTAGTACAATTAGCTCAAGGTAACATACACAATCTAGTAATGGTAAAACACGCATCAACTTTTATGCCTGGTTGATGTCCTACATATCCTAGGAAGATTCTCAATAGTTTTTTCACTCCCCATTCAAAACTATGAATTACTTTGCAGGGTACAGTGGTGTTCCTGTCTTTGTTAAGATCACATTCACTTAGAAATTGGACAAAAGGGATTTCTGTATAACACTGAGCATCACACTCCCTTTCTTTAGGCTGTGAGAGAAACATCCAGACCCTGCAAACCAAATAAGATCATGTCTGGAGTTCTTTTTGAATGGCAGCTCAGTGTTATTGCTGTGGGTGTGTCTGATCTACTTTTACTTTCCCTTTTTTCATTGAAATGAATATATTAGTAATAGGTCAGTCAAGCAATTAAAAAAATTAATCATGATGAATTGAACCGCTAAACAGAATACCATTTATTTAAATATTTTTTGATGTTTTCTACATTTCAAATAAAATAATTTCAATCACAGTGCAGAATTAAAAGTGTACAGTGCTCATTTTTATTTTATTTATTTCCTTTTCATTATAAATACTTGCACTGTAACAAATAAAAGAAATAGTGTTTTTCAGTTCACCTACTATAGTGCAATCCCTTTATCATGAAAATGTGACTTATTAATGTAGTAGTGTACAAAAATATCTATAACTCCTTCCCCATTTTTTCTGGAAAGGTGTTTGAAGCATGAAAAAAATATATGCATCTTTAGGGCACCTGATGTGTAAATATCTTGTAGCGCCAGCTACAACCATTTGACTGAGCGATTGGCTGAACAAGAAGTAAGACTAATACATTTTGGCTGTAAAGTTCTACACTGTTTTTTTCTGAATGTAGTTAAATCCCATTTGTAAGTTGAATTTTCATGATGAAGAGAACACACTATGGTACTTGTATGAGGTGAATTAAAAAATACTATTTCTTTTGCTTATCATTTTTAGGTACAAATATTTGTAATAAAAATGTGAGAACTACACTTTGTACTTGGTGTTATTAAAATCAATATATTTGAAAATGTAGGAATATATCCAAAATATTTAATACATTTCAATTGATATTATATTAACTGTAATTTTTTTAAAATTAATGAACAGCCCTAATTAGCAAACATTTTTGTCATAGGGGACTAAGGAACACTTACAGTAAATAAATAGCATAATCCAATAAGTACAAAAATTCTGTTGCTGAGACTTAGGGTTCGAGGATGTAATGGGTCTGAAAACTGAAGTATGCACATTATTGGGTGACCTGTCCGCATTAAGACTGAGGCTTCATAGTGGGATTTTTTGGTGATGTGAATCAAGGCAGATATTGCTGTGTTTGAACACCTCTATCCCCAAAACTGTCAGTACATTATACTTTAAATACTAAAGGTCATAATTGGAGGGCCACTGAAGATAGCTTGTTTACTCTGTAGGGTGATAAACTCTTTGGAGCAGGAACTGTCTCTTCACATATGGTTGGAAAGTACCTAATATGATGATGCTACAATAATAATGTATGGAAAATGTTACCTGGAGGAAAAATAAGGTCAAGTTGTCTGTTGCTGAAGAAAACATAAGGGAAGTAACTGAATCAGGCAACACATGTTAAAAGCAGATTGGAACTACAATGGGAAAGTGAATGCTTTGAAAATAAATTTGTAAAAAAACCCCTGTGCTTTAAAAGACCATTTGAAATGTCCTCCTAAATGCTGATCACTCCACTGGAATATGCTTAGCACTCTACGTGCACAATGAAATTACATATTACGGTTGTATATTTGACATTAGCAACTCAAGACACTCACTAGAGACTTGATTGTACCTTAATTCTAAGAATTGTGGAGCACACTTCCAATTTGCAATGCTAGATTAGTGGTTCCAAATTACAGAAAGGAAAACTTTAAATGACATAATTTTGTCAGAAATTAAAATATTTAATTTGCTAATTTTCCTGTTGTTTGTTGCATTTAGACAGAAAGCACAGATGGAGGATTGTAGAATACTCTCTTGCATTTGAGATGATTGCACAAGTCAAAATGACCAACCCATAATGAGGGAAATTAAAAACTATAATTTACACAATGTTAATATCTTTCCCAAAGATTTCAAACGAAGTTGCATCTCCATTTTATAGATGGGGGTAACTGATGGTTCTCCTTTGAGTGAGGTGTGGAGCGTCCCAGCGCCTCTGGATGGAGTTTTGCTAGCAGTGCCTCACAGGGGGCTGTGAATGCGCAGCACATGATGCATGCGAACTCCCTGACTAGCTATGCGCAGCCGCGGCCCCCCGCCTCCTTTCCATTCCTTTCTACCATCCCTGGCTGAGGGGAAAAAAGTTGGACTACTCAGTCAAGAGCTGTCTGAGCACATTCGACTACCCATAGTAAGCCTGAAAGCGCTTCAAATGCTGCACTGACAGAGGTGAAGTGCCACTCTGTGTCAGCCTCAGCAAACCCGACAACGTTGACTCCAATGACAACTACACCGGTACTTCAGCCTCTCACGATGGCACCCAGAGAAGGGGCAGAGCATTCTCTGAACGCTGCCTCCTTTTCTCAACAGTTAGGGGCTACAGCTCTCCCTCTCACCTCTGAGGTAAATACGGGCTCCTCTCAGTTAGCACAGCCCTCCACATCACAAACTCCCCTGGTCACTTACAGGGAGAATAAAGATTTGCGCATTGATTCAACCCTTCACTCTCCTATACTGAGCGAAGATAGATATATTCAGTCCCTACTCTGATGACTCAGATCCACAATCCTCCCTCTCACACGAAGAGGAGGATGAATGTGAAGTGTTCTCACTTGAGCCCTCCTCTCAATCTCAAAGGGGCACACGGTTACATGCAAGCAGACCCTCTCAGAGTGCAGATGGCCTTATGGGCTCCCTATCTGTGGATGGTCCCACTGGTGGCATACCACCCACAGTGGCAAATGTGGAACCATCATCCACATCAGCACAAAAAGAGATTGTGTAAAACGAAACACATAGTGAAGCACGAGAGAGGCTTCTCTGTATCTCCTCACAGAGACACAAGGAGTGATAATGACAGCCAACACTCCCGCAGATCAGCCATGGATTCTTTGGCTCACATGTCATCACCAGCAGAGATAGGAGAAGCGATGCTACCTCTCGCTGGTAATATTTCAGAGGACGTCTCATCTTTTCAAGATTTATTTAAACGCGTAGCTCAAGATCTGATCATGCCTGTGGAGGAGGTACAAGACGCTCCCCACGAAGACTTTATCGCAAACACCAGCCTTGATTTCCCCCTACTAGTAGAAAGGCAGACTGGAAGTATTTTGTGCCACGCAGAGGGTCTGAGTTCTCTTCACACATCCCGCCCTATCTCTCTGTTGGTAGATGCTGCACAACAGAGAAACAAGCGACAAAATTGCTCAACCCTATCTGATATGGAGAACAAAAGGCTATATGCCTTTGGCAAAAGAGTGTATGCATCTGCCACACTAACTGAGAGTGGCAAACTATTCAGCCTGTCTCACTAAATACGACTACAACAGATACATAAACATGAACTCGTTTATTGAAGATCTGCCAGATAGCAAAAAAGGGCACTTTAAGGGCGTTGTCTCTGAGGGCCAGGCAATTTAGTGGACAGCGCTCCAGGCAGCACTCAATGCAGCAGACACGGCCACTAGAGCCATGGCTACAGCTGTTACTATGCGGTGGGCCTCTTGGTACAACTCCTCGGCCTTCCCGAGACAGCTTCAGATGGCTGTAGAAAATCTGCCCTTTGAGGGGGACAATCTCTTCTCCTCAAACACCAATGAGCTTCTTCAATCCATGAAAGACTCCAGGGCCATCCTTGGATCCTTGGGTATTCAGGCCCCTACAACGAGATCCAGACAATATAGGTATCAGCCATAGCACAGGCCAAGGTACCAATAGTCCTCCTTCCAGTACCACAGACAAGAGCACCCCCTCTTACCAATAGCGGGGTCGAAACAGACAGCAGAGGCAGTGGTCTCAAACTAACACCCCCAACCGCCAGGGGCAATCCATTAAGAAAATTTGAAAATATAGTCGAGCGATCGAAAACCAGATTGCCATCTCCAGAAAATCAGAACCCTTACAATCTTTCAGTTTCGTTTTACTTCACTTCCTTCATCAATGGGTATTAATTACCTCGGATAAATGGATACTTCAAATTATCTCCCTGGGATACACCATCCCCTTTCTTTCTCTTCTCCCCTCCTACCTTCCAACCCCGTCCCTTTTTAGGGACCCATCTCATGAGATCATCTTATGACAAGAGATAGATGACATACTACACATAGGAGCCATAGAACCTGTCCCGTCCCAGTTCCACAGAACAGGGTTCTATTCCCACTATTTTCTAATTGAAAAGAAGTCTGGCAGGTGGAGACCTATCCTTGACCTCAGATACCTAAATAGCTTTATAAAGAAACAGAGGTTTAAGATGGTTACACTAAATACAATCATTCCAGCTCTGGAGGCGGGTGATTGGTTTTCCTCTCTCAATTTACAAGATGCCTATCTTCATGTTTCTATCAGACCATCTCATAGAGGTTTTCTCCGTTTTACTTTAGGTTCACACCATTTTCTGTACACGGTCCTGCCCTTCGGACTCTCTACAGCTCCGAGTTTTTTCCAAGATACTAGTGGCAGTCACTGCCCACCTAAGAAGACAAGGGATTACTATATATCCCTACCTGGACAACTGCCTAGTAAAAGCAAGGTCCAGACAGGAGTGCCACCGGCATACTCGCATGGTGCTAGACTCTTTAGGGCTCCTAGTGAACCACCCCAAATGGATGCTTACTCCCTCGCAGACCATCCAATTTATTGGGGCATACCTCAACTCTGTCACGGCCAAAGCCTGCCTCCCTCCCTCCTGAGCTAGTCACATCAGGCACCTGGCATTATCCCTACAGGATATGCCTACAGTCAGCGCACTTGACTGCCTTCGACTTTTAGGCCATATGGCTTCCTGCAACCCTGTGGTACCCAATGCGAGGCTATTTATGAGCTGTCTCTAAAGCTAGCTCCTAACGCAGCACAAACTGAACATTCATTCATTAAGAGGCTAACTATGCCTCCCATCAGTCAAAGCATAATTAAAACGGTGGGACAGAGGTGTCCAATCTAATTATAGGCACGCCCTTCCATTCCACGGAGCCCACAGTGGTCATCAACACAGATGCCTCGCTCACAGGTTGGGGCGCTCACATAGAAGGGAGAACAGTTCAAGGACTGTGGTCACCCGCGGAATGTGCTCTGCACATAAATATCTTAGAACTCAGAGCCATCCACCTAGTGTGTCAAAAGTTACTCCCTCAGGTGAAAGGGATACATGTCTGTGTCTTCACGGACAACACGGCATGCATGTTTTATGTAAACCGACAAGGTGGCGCACGGTCACAGCCACTGTGCAGAGAAGTCATAGTCCTTGGAACTGGGTAATAGCACGCAATATCCAGTTATCCGCATGCCATATTCCTGGGGCTCTCAGTACAACAGCAGATGCCCTAAGTAGGGCCCTCCCCCAGAAGCACAAATGGGAGATGGATCATATAATCCTGCAAGAAATCTTCAGCCAGTGGGGCCACCCTTGCATAGATCTGTTTGTCACCAGATGCAAGAGAAAATGCACGATGTATTGTTCCAGAACTGGCATGGGCAAACACTCCCTAGGAGACGCTCTGACTTTCTCATGGAATGCACCCCTACTATACGCATTCCCTCCATTTCCCCTTCTGAACAGGGTCATCATAAAGATAAGGAGGGACAAAGCGAAGATCATCATCATAGCTCCGTGCTGGCCACAACAGCCTTGGTTCCCTCTGTTACTCCGGATGACACAGAGCCATCCAATCACATTACCACAAGTACCTTACATTCTCTATCACCTGCAAATCAGCATGCCTCATCCTCAACTCTTGATGCTTCATCTAAAAGCATGGCACCTCAGTGGTTCACTGGCATAGAGCTCCAGTGCTCCCAACAAGAAAGTTCTTCTGCACAGCAGAGCTCCTGCAACAAGAAAAACATATATCCGTAAATGGACACAATTTACACACTGGGCCTGCGAGCGCAATATACCGCTAACAGCCCCATTTCTCATAATATTGGATTACTTACTGCCCCTGAAGCAGTGTAATTTCTCATTGGCCTCAGTCAGTGCACCTAGCAGCTATAACAACATTCCATGTACCACTGGATGACACCACTTTGCACAGCCCATGACGAAATGGTTTTTGAAGGGCCTGCCAGCTCTTATACCCTGATGTAACCTCCACAAGAACCATGGAACCTCCACCTCCTGTAACTGATGTTCTTCGAGATGAGCATCCCTGGGGGTGCTCCACTACCCTCTCTTCCTTCCTTCTACTTCAGAAACCTTAACAAAATTTATATATATAAAAACAATCATGTCAATCACACTCCTCCACCGGGTTCCGGATAGAGAAGGAACTGAAAGGAGGCGGGGGCCGCTCCTGCGCATAGCTAGTCAGGGAGTTCGCGCACATCGCACTCCGCGTATGGACAGCCCCTGCTGAGGCACTGCTAGCAAAACTCCGTCCAGAAGCACTGGAACACTCTCCACCTGATGTGGAGCACCTCCAGGGATGCTCATCTCAAAGATCGTCAGTTACAGGAGGTGAGTAACCTCCTCTTAAGTGACTTGCTTAAAGTTGCATAGTGAAAGAAAGGCAGAGTATGTATTAGAGCTTAGATTGACAGTCTTCCAGTTCCATTCTATGTCTACCAGACACATTTGCCATTCCACAGAAGTGCTAAAGGTGATCTGCTGAGACAAAATAATTCAACCTCTGACGTATAAAGATGGCCTGAACATCCACTCCAAATTTATTTCTACTCGTTTTTCTGTTAGGAATCTCAGATTTGACATCTTCATTGTTGCTGGAGTACTGTTTTGAGAACTGGAGTGAGCTTTCTCACCCCTCAGTTTAGAGGAAAAGGGTTTAATTAACTCAAATTTTAAAAAACCTCTTTTTCAGGAGCGGTGGAGGCTAAGATTAGGTGCCTCTCTTCACATATGGGAAAATATTCAGAAAATATTGAATGAATGAAAAATCTTCCTGGAATAAAGTGTAAAAATACATACGTTTCTGATAGATGTATATTACAAGAATTAAGCAAAGCTGCTATTGGATACAATAATGCAATTTTGATCAGCAGGCAGCAGATCTTCCTTTCTAATCTAATTTCTGCTGCTTTCTTTAATTCAAGTGAATATTGTTGACTGGTAAATATGTTTCATTTTAATTATGTTTCTTCCTATGTAGCTCCCCAGAGGAATTTTGAAATTGCCTTCAAGATGTTTGATTTGAATGGTGATGGTGAAGTGGACATGGAGGAGTTTGAGCAGGTAAATTTTCTGGGAGGTTAACTTTTTAAAGATGTACAACCTAAGCCTTAATTGTAAGGCTTACTATAAATCATTATGAGGATTTGCCACTACAGGTTGAACCTCTCTAGTTTAGCACTTTCTGGTCTGGCAACACCCGTGGTTTGTCATGATTTTAGTTAATTGGATGTCCACTTATCATGAGTGTGGCCTAGTTTCCCGTGATCCCATAAATTTGTTTACAGCCGCCAGTCTTGGCTCTAAGGGTTCTGTGCTATTATTTAGTTTTAATTTACCTCTTAATGTCTTCTAAAAGCTCAGTAAGCAGTGGAAGTGTTGGTAATGCTGCTAGACAATATTGATCTCCTCTGCTTCGGCAAATTCTCTAGTTCTGTACCAGACAGATCCCAAGGAATTAGAGAGGTTCAACCTGTTGCAGGTAAGGGCACATAGAAAGTTGCTAGTTTGTACATGCTCTGTGCACCAACATGTGCCACAACACACCTTTGTCTTTACAGCTTCCAGTAGAGAACCTTTAATTAAACCAGGAGAATTACAGTCTCAATCTGCAAAGCCACCATCATTGTTTTATTATTTCAGTCCTGAGAAGGTCTACTGGACAAGTCCAGCACCACAAACAGAAGAAATAGATTGCCATGATAGTGTAGCTGGTGTTAGGGATTCAGACCTTGGTTTCTTCCACAACCAAGCCTGCTGATATTTTTTATTACAATGCTATTGTTTCGTCATAATGAGGCATGTAAAGTCCAATCTAGAGTATTAATCAGTTAAATTATATTTTTAACCAGTTGACCTGCTCACTGCATCATGCTGCAGGGGGGGTGGGCTGCTGGAGCAGCCTTCTGCGTGCACTGCTATGGGCCCAGCCAGGCTTGAGCAGTGCCCTGCTCCCAGCCCGGTGGGTGGGTGGGTGGGCTGGGCAAGGCCTGCTGCTTCATGATATGGGCAGGTGGCTGCTTTGGCCATGCTGGGCAGGAGTGCCCCCTGTCGTCAGTGGCATAGACCCAGCTGGGTTGGAGTGGCCCCCCAACTTGTGATGCAGGCCCGCTGCACCATGACATGTGGGAGGGCTGCTTCAACCTGTCTGAGTGTCAGTTATCCAGTTATCCCAGTAAGCATGACAGTAAGGTACTGCTTAGCAGTACGTTCCTAATCATAATAGTGAATAACTGTGCTTAATCTGCCTGGAACATAGTCTTTATCCATTTGCATAGGGTTACTTTGGAATCTTTGCTTGACTACTTTGGAATTACTACATTAATTTTCCCCAACCAAACTAACATCCCATCATACTTGATTTACAAAGTTTGACTTTTCAAGTGACAAACCTGAGCTCAGCATTGATGTTCTACTACAAAGTACTTTGAAAGGATAAGCTTCTTTCTTCATTGAGTAGTGTCCCCAAGGGTGCTCCACTCGAGGTGCTGGGCTCATCCCAGCACCACAAACCGGAGGAATTTTCATTAGCAGTAGCCCCCTACCGGACTGCGCATGTGTGACTGCCCCGTCACGCCTTTCATCTGAGCGTGGTCCGGTCTTGTCAGTTTCTCTCCAACCATCCGCAGCCGCAGATGGAGTTAGATTAGGCTCCCTTCCCCTCTCTGAGGGAAAAGGGAAATATCTTAGTTCTTCTTCGGGGATGTCCCCGCGGGTGCTCCACTATGGGTGCTGGGCTTGCCCCGGCGCCGCAGACGGAGACTTGTCGTTAGCAGTGTCTGGCCGGACCACGCATGTGCCATGGGCTCGCGACTTTCACGCTCTTTCTGTCGTGTGGTCCAGCCCCTCCTCCAGTTCCTCTTCACCGCCTCAGGCTGCAGACGCTTGTAACTGCGCTCCTCACTCCACAGAACTAGACAGCTTCTAGTTCTCCCTTTGTATATAAAATTTCCTTTTCCTCCCTCTCCCCCCTCTTTTCCCCATAACTTTTTTTTTTTTTTTAACTTTTCTTTCAAGAGAGGAAGGACAAAGAAAGAACTATCGGGAGTGAAAGTGGAGACCGCTTACCTCCCGCCTCTCAGCTGTTCTCCTGTCCTTTCTGGTTGAAATGGCAAGAAACTGTTTTTTCTTTGTGATCCTTTTTCACAAAGAAAAAACAGTTTCTTGCCATTTCAACCAGAAAGGACACTGTTTCAATGACCTAATCACATGCATCCTACTTCAGAAGACATTCAAATCTGCACTTGAAAGGGAATCCTCTGAACTGGCATTCATGCTAAAATTCGACACTCTCCGCAGGGGGCTGAACAAAGACCTTACCCATTACAAAGATAGCTTCCCCAATTATCACCTCTAATACCATTAACTCACAGATATCTCCCCTTCCCCACCTCTAATATCATTAACTCACAGGCATTTACCTTCCTCCCCCCCCCCCCGCTTTCCCCTCTGTTCTGAAATGTGATTTGTCCTTTTCATATGTGTTCATTTTTTTTAATTGTATCCTTTGGTATATATGGTTGTGACTATTTTCTTCCACTGTTTGATCTGAGGAAGTGGGTCTGGCCCACGAAAGCTCATCATCTAATAAACCATCTTGTTAGTCTTTAAAGTGCTACATAGTCCTGTATTTTGTTTCAGCTACACCAGACTAACACGGCTACATTTCTATCACTATTCTACATGCAAGGCATAATATTTATAAAGTATTTAGAAGATTAAAGTGTTAAATTCTATTAAGTACTAAGAGATTTCAGGATGTAATTCAGACCTGTCCGGTGTTGCCATCTCTGCTCCTCAACTTTGAGTACTTACTGCTTTGCTGCTGTAACTCCCCACTGAGCCACTCACAGACAGCCTAACCATTATGCGGGTCACATCCGAGTGTTTGTCTGTGTATAACCATAATCCTGGTTCAGCAACTGACTCCAGGAGCTTCCTAGCAAACATCAGCCATGCTCTGGCTTCCAGGACCCTTGGTTACTGCTTGCAGGATGACCCTGATGAATGTCCAATCCTGGATTTTCTCCCAAAATGTGTATTCTGCAATATCCAACCTTTGCTGGCCAGTACAGATTAGGGATGTACAATCCCAGTTAATCAGTTAGGTATAACCAACTAACTGATTAAACAGGATCCCATGGGGGGCTGCGCTAGTCCAGCTTAAGCAGACTCCACTGCGGGGGGCATCCAGCTCCCTGTTCCCAATGCATGGGGTGGTCAGTTTCTACTGCCCCGTGGGGCTGAGGCAGCCCTTTGCTCATGGCAGGCTACTACCACATACCAGTTAACTGATACCAGGGAAGCATCACCTGGTAAGGGCACCAAATTTGTATAATTTTGGTGGTGCTCAGAATGGGTCTAAACAGAGCCATCCTATCCATAGGATAGACGGGGGCA